>NC_034425.1:6237915-6585964 GCF_002078875.1 Numida meleagris
CGCCCCCGTGGGCCCGCCACGTGCTGGGGGCGCCCCCACGCCCCCGTGGTTACTGACTGTGTTGCTATGGTTGGTGAACTTTTAGTAATCTGGTGGACTTGAAGATAATGTGCTTAATTTTCTTTTCTTGACATAGTACCTTTCAACTTAACTATGTTTTACAGCGGTTGGATAAGTTTAGGCATGTATATATATGTACGTACTATTTTCAGTAGTGACCCTGATGACACTAGAACGTGTGGTCATGTATCTGCTGAGGGCTGGTCTCCATCTATCGTGTGAATTTGTTTTTTAATCTGACCTCTTTGTCTTTCTTCTCTTTCTCCCGTATAATATTTAGCTTGAGGACTGTAGATCTCAATAGGGCTATTTCTACCCCGTGTCATGGGGTCTGGATCAGGCCCAAGGGGAGAGTGAATAAAATAGAGTAGGTCCCCAGGGGGTAGGGAAAGAGTGACTTCCTTTCTTTCCTAGCAATCAACAAAGCATAGCCTCCTCACCTGTTTGTTTGTGCTCTTTCACTCCTGCAATTCAATAACTATTGTCAAGCTATAAGCTCAAGGCACGCAACCAATGTACAGAACTGTGCAGATAGGCAAAGCAGTTCTGCAGTGTTCATGTTACAGGCACTAGCCAGGTGTACGTTTGGGAGAGAATGAAGCCCTCAAACTACTTCCCCATGCTAGTGTCCTAGCTAAAAACTCAGCTTTCCTGCCTTGAAGTAGCTTGGCTATGCTTGTGATGATCTTTTAGGACATGGGGTCTGTACAGAGCTCTGCCTGCCCCAGGTCTGTCCTACTTCTCTCCCCTTCAAGTGCCTCTGGAGCTAATGCTCAACTTCAGGGGTGTCTCTGGGTTCCCACTTCTCTGCTTTAGGCATATGGATAGTGTGATAAAAGTGTGAGGAATTTGATAATTGGTGGGGAAAAATGCTAAACTCTAGTTTTTTATTATATTGGTACATAGTGTACAAACAGAAGGTTTTCTGCAGGTTTCAGCTAGCTTCTTGTTTAATCTTTTTGGGTAGGATTTATTATTCTCTTCTGTTTGGGAGAAAAAGTGCTCCGTCAGGAGGGTGTATGTCTCCCTGTAGCCAACCCAATATAATGAATGACAGAGCAATTTGAAGAAGTTAACTTAATTAAAATTGTGCATTGATGGCATAGGGAATCCATCTCTGCTGTTGTATGGTTCAATTTGGAAATGGTCCTGGCAATCAGGATAAGTTTAATATCCAGACTGAATATTTGGTAAGGGTTCTTTTAACCCTCATGATAAATACTTTAAATAGATGCAGCTTGTTAAAAGTAAATGTTGACATAAGGTCATTTAGCAACACTCTCTGTGTCCAGTGACTAATCTGGCATTTTAACAACCATTCCTTTAATTTCATGTTGGAGGATTACATGTGGTGTCTCAAATAGCTCTTCGCTCTGTTGCGAACCTTCTGTTTAGCTCATACCAGGTGATTCTCCTCTACAGAGAGTGGAGGTTCTTCCCATCCTGTCATGCTAAAGGAAGGATGTGTCTGTGCAGGGGCTCTGGCTTTAGCTTGTTTGTGATCAGGCACTGATTGATTTCAGGCTTTCACGTGGCTATGTCCAGAGCTGGACTGTGGGTGGATGCCCACCAGTAGCAGCCTGGGTGACCAGTGCTTTTGACTTCATAGCTGTCAGGCTTATACTCACACAGTCCACAACAAAGAGGTGTATGTTGTCGTAGGGTAGAGATGAGGAGCTATTAATATAGGTGGTGTCTTCTTGGAAGGAAATCAGTGGTGAGACTGGATCAAGAGAACTCCTTCAGATGAAGAAAGCTGCGATAACTCATCTTTCTGCAGGAGGCTTCTTATGTCTGTGCTTAGTACCTGCCAAAAAAATCAAACCACTGCACACTACATAAGAGGGTTATATAGCTTTTCTAAAATCTGATTGCATATGTAGCTAACATGTTCGAAAGCTAACAAGAGTCTTTAGAAAGCAATCTCTGCCTCAAGGTGCAGACTGTCTTCATAGTCTTCATTCTGCAGTGAATCTGCTGCAGAAGAACGTGGAACGCTCCCACAGCCCCTCCTTAGAAATTTGAGGTTCACTCTTCCTAGAGGTGTTCTCTCCTGTAATTGCCAAAACCAATGAATCTGTGCAAATAACCTCTCATTCACCCCATTTTAACCACTTGTTTTAGGAAGTTTTGGCATTTTATGAGTTTATGTAGACCATGCCAGTACAACAAGAACCTAATGTTCCTGGAACGCTACTGGGTCTTACTGCGGTTCTCTGTCCTGGCCTCTTGTATAAGAACTGGATGCATTCTGAAAAATGATATAAAATGAAAATGCTGAGGAATGACTAACACTTCATATAATCTGTAGAAAGGCTGAATGAATGTGACTGATCATCAATTTGGCTTTCTCAGCTGCATAAAAATGATTGCAGTGGTTTTCATCCTGTGTGATGCACAGACCTCAGTGCACTGTGAGGAAGGCTGAAGAGCTCCACCTCAGGTTTCTCCTGTTTTGATGTCGAAGTTATCTGCATATGACTGCTTGTCTCTAATTTGCTGGTTTAAATCTGATGCAACTGTGACCAATTATCTTTAAGGCCACTTAATATTTGTTTTCAGTGTGGTTCAGGTATGTAAGAGTATGTAATAGGGAATCTGAGTCTTTTCTGGTGGTTAACTTTCCTCCAGTTCCTTTTGCAGCAGTTGAAAAAGATTGCATATTTCAATCTTAGCCTCAAACCTCAGCATCTTTAAATATGGAAATTGCACTGCACTGGGGGTGTATTTCAAGTGAATGCAATAAGTGATGATAATCCTGCAGGCCTATAAAGAAGCCTTGTCCAATGTTTCTTGTTTTCTAATGCTTTATATGTAGAAATCAGTTGCTGCTTCAGAGGTCATAGTAATCACTGCTATGGAAGGATCAGTGGTAACCTGTGAACTTGCTGAAGTTTCGGAAGCTAATGAAGCTATCACTAATAATCTTATTAGTGCTTTTGATCACATTTACACCTTGGATCCAAAATGTGTATGTATATGTACACCAGCAGGTGTTGAAAGGTATTTAGAGCTGGTTGTAGCACTCAGTGCTGTGAGTTGAATGAAGCTGTTCTCAGTGCCACTTCATCCCATCCTCTTTAGATGTCAGAGGACATGAGGTGCCCCCATGGTTCTGCAGCTGGTTGTGTACAACCAACCACCTGAAGGCTCTGCCTGTACATCTACATGCTCTTTGGAGTTATTGCTTTACACTGTGGTGATCTACTTAGTAGCAGAAGCACACAGGTATTTGGGCAGTTCTCTTGTGGCTGAGTGGAGTCCAGTCTATTCGTCCAGGTGCCAGACTCATGGGGTTAAAAAAAAAAGATGCACAAGATAATAAAAATGATGTAAAGAGAAGTATTCTAATGCAAAAAACAAAAACCCTTGATGGCAAGGCTGCAGTCTACATAAGTTGTATGCAAGTTTTAGTTGTGCAGCTGGTGTGGTAGATGGTGAAAGGATTGTGTTGAAGGCTTCTCTCACTGAGTGTGGGTTTGTTGGATTTTGCTGATGGTTGTATTGTCTCTGGAGAGGTAGAATTTAAAGGAACACTGCTTTGGTCATTTGCAGAATGACCAATGATGCACAGCGTTCTGAAGGATGCTGTTTTGTCTCTAATATTGAGCTATTTATAACTGTTGCAATGTCCTTTAGCACTGATGCGCCATCCTGACCATAAGAGCAGACTCAGAGCCTTAACAAGCATAGGTGAAGGGAACATTCTAGAAAGCAAGAACATCTCTTTATTACATTAATGAATAGCCTCTTCTGAGAAGAATAGGACAAAGGAAATAGAGAATGAAGAGCTTATCTTGCTTCCACCTATTCCACGGACTTATTTTAATCATTCAGCACAAAATAGATTCACTTTGAGTGCATGGACTTGTGGATGACTCATCTAAATTTTGTTATTTGAGCACAAAGAACTCAATGTGTTGCGTGGAGAATGTGAGTAAACCTCAGGCCTGGCTGAATTGGTTGATTCAGGTGAGTGACTTGCAGTTACAGAAGGTCTAATTTCCCCCATTACTACTCACAGTGGCATACTGGGTTTATCTGTTGAGCTTCTGTAAGTCTATGGGTCTAATCTTAGAGAATATATGCCTTGTTTTGAGGTGCCTAGATCTAGACTAAGAGTACAGCGTGCATGTAACTCACTGTACAGTATTAACAACAGCATTTAGTAACAAAAGCATAAATAGCCAGAAGCTGCAGCAGCAAGTTAAAGTACTAGCATGAAAAATGTAGGCCCTCTGCTTTTGATATTTGGATCAAACAAGGTTTAATTATCTTTCAACAGGATCTGAAATAACTCTAAACTATTTCCTCCTTTTCCAAAACTTCTTTCTTTAAAGTGTAATGAGAGCAATCAGGTGCTTCTGCTTTACTGCAATGGTCTAAAACTCAGAAGGAAGTAAGAACGTGAGCAGCTGTAGCTGGAAACATGAATGGGAACACAACAAACTTTTGTGACCTGTGTTCTCTGCAGATCTGCTTGGTTTACCTCAGCTCGTTATTTTCATGCATTGCACTGCGTGGAGAAATAGAACCAAGGTCACACTTCTGTGGAGGTGACATCTATTTTTATAGAGCACAGATGGCACGAGCCCCCTCTCAGTGCTCTTCTCCCTGTGTGTGAGTTCAGGATGTGTTTGGAGTACATCTGAGCAGTGCACGAAGCTGCATGTTCTGCACACCATGCGGGACAGTGGGTGACAGATTGGGAAGTGAGGTCCCTTGGCTCTGAGGACTCCAGTCACCTGCTGTCAAACAAATGCTGTGCTTGTTTGTACACGCTTCCAGAGGTTCATGAAGAAGCACTGTTAAAAGTAATTAGCTCCTCGCTACCACCCATTTCAATTGCATCGGTAGCTCCAGAACTTTGTGTATCTGGAATTTAAAACCACTTCCTGGAATCCACCCTAACTAATTCTATGTCCAATTATTACGTGCTTTAGTTGTGCAGTTCTGGTCTGTTCTGCTGCTTTCCTGCTTCTGAAGTCTACAGAAAACAATCATTCCATATGCTCTTTTCTGGGTATGCCTGGACTGTCAATCTACCTTGGACTCTCTGTTGGCAAATGTAAGCCAATGTGGCTTGAGAGCTGCTTAGCTACGCTAGTCTAGAACCATGCGTAAGCAATTTAGTTTACTGAAACAGATGGTTCAGCTGATCTGAAAGCTTCTGGTGCTTCCCTTCCTTAAATTTTCCTTCTGTGGACTGCATGGAGGGCTTGGTGCCTTGAATTCAACCTGATTCTAGAGGAATCCTCTGGGTCACCCTGTGCCTCTGCATTTCTCTGCACAGGGTAGGTGTGCAGGTCAGGATTCAGTGAACAGCATGGCTTAGCAAGACTAAGTTCAAAGTGTTAAACCATCAATATAATTATGTAATTATTACATCATAACTTATTGCTTAAGATTGAGTGAGAGGCAAATGTTTCTTAAAACTATTGTTGTTTGTCCCTAAGATTTTTTCCCAGATGAAAGCTTTCCCTTTCGCATAAGCTTTTGAGTAAAGTTGATATGTCATCAGCCGGAGCCTGGTTTTAAAACGTCCATTTTTCCTGTGCTCTCTGGAAACAGAAGTTCTCTAATTTGCTTCTTTACCTTCCTTTCTCCTTTTCCTCCCTTTCAGCCAATGTCAGTGCTGCAGCCTGGTCATAGTTATCCCTTAAAGCTGCTGCATAAAATGCTTGGTTATGGTGCTATTGATTTTGCAGCATTGGTTCTGATGGATGTTTGAGTAATGTAATACCACTACTAAGGAGATGGGTTTTTCTTTAAACCTTCACAGGTTTATCCTCTGCCTGCTCAAGACAAGGTGTTAAATATGAATTGCTTTCTGGAGCACTGTAAGAGAACACCCTGTACAATTTGCTGGTGTATTTAAAGTGCTCTCCATGCTCTGGAGAGTACATGGTGCTTGTCAGTGATTAGAGGCATATAGTGTTACAGGCAGGATTTCACTGAAGGAGATTTTACAGCAGGAGAAAAGAAAGCTTTTACCCTCTTAATATTGGGAAACATTGCTTGTTTTCATGAAAACACTTATTTTAAATGGTGTGTTTCACTTGCTACAATTAATGCAAGACATCTGAAGAGTATTTCAGATCCTGTTCTGACTTTTGCAGTCAGCTCCTTCAGTTCCTAGCACACTTATGCTCCTTTCAGTGGTGGATGGTACCAGCTATCAGTTTGCACTGCTAGGGGCTGTAGTAAGTGCAGCAAAAGGATGCTGTAGAGCAAAAACTTCTTTAAAGAAGGCCAAGGAGGAAATGTAACGATGGGCAGCACAAAAGCAATTAGTCAGTGTTAGAGGTATGGAAATGGCAAAGATCAACTAAGAGCTGGAATTTGTAGCCTCATCTGTTGGGATGGTCATTTCATGAACATCTCAGAGTAGCTGATCATGCAGAAACTGTTCAGCTGCTCTCCTGGTATATGTGAAAGGCTTTTACCAGGTTAACATGGGCCTAATATGGAAAGGTGCCTGAAAATGTGGTGTTGGACTGATCCCAGTCTGCTTTGGTTTGTACCAACTGGTCCGGAAACGTGAACAGAGCAGGATTTCTCCTGAAAAGGAAAATGTTTTTTTTCTGAACTTCAAAACTTTTGTTTAATCTCTCCTCCCCTGTTCTCCCCTTACCCAGCCAGTTTTTTTGTCCTCATCCTGACATGAGTGCAAATTCCTCATAGGGAGGCCCAGAAAAAGTTCTGTTTGCACGGAAGGATGATAGGGAAGAGTGCAGAAATCTGAGGGAGAGCTGCTGTGGGTGGCAGTGTGCTCTGTTAGCACTGGGGGGCTGGAGATGATGGCTGTTATCCTGGGAGAACTGCTCCAAAATGGGGATCAGAAGAAGCTAAGCACCTCATAAAACTTGTTATTTTTCTGATTTCTATGTTCTCTATAACATGGGTAGATCAGCTGAAGAGTTCCTCAGATATTGTACTGGGTTCAGTACTGTGGAATCCTGCCAAAAAATACTGCATTGAGAATGCTTGTATTAAGCACAGCCCCAAAGCATTTCTTCTAAAAAAAAAAAAAAATGTAGAGCAGGCTTCCAGCTCAAGACTGGCATTGCACGTGTCTGCAGAGCTGCATTTAAATGTTCAGCTCTTATTTCATATGAAATGCAGGTGACGCGTTCCTCCACCAGGTAAATAGCTGCTGCATGTAGGGTACCTTGGAAAATGTTTTTTCTTCAGTAGGTCAGAAGATGTCAGCCTGGGACTAAGGGAGTTTGCAGAGTTATGCTGAGTGTGTTGTCAGCCTGCAGAGCTGGGACATGGCCATGGCCAGGAAGTGAGTTAACCCCCGTGAAGCAATTGCTTTGAGTATCTTGAAGGCAGAAATGTTTAGCTTTAGGCTGGCAATCACAGGGTATTTACTAAAGGTAACTTTAAAATATGCTTTGGAGTCCCAAACCCTGAATGCTTCTCTGACAACACTCTTGATGCTTCTGTTGATGTGCCAGTGTGATAGATGACGTCTGGTTTACAGTTTGCTTGAAACCTTTAGTTTTCAGCCTGTCAGCTCACTTAGCCAAGACCACTGGTTTCTGTCAGACTGGTTTTGCAATAAGAAATACCACTGGATAACTTCTGGACATCAAAACTGCAAGGGAAGGTGAAATACTGGAGGGGGACTGACATTTTGTGTGTGCCGTTTCCCTTTTTCAATTCAGCCTGCTTTATTCCATGCTATAAGATCTGTGAGATGCATGGATGTAGTGAGGATGGAATCATCATTGGAATGCCATGAGTCACAGATGTTCTCAGGGAATGCAAAACACATGGGGCTGTGCTTCAGCTGGTGCATGTAAGCGAGTGTGCCAATACGAGAAGATGATAGAAATTGTCTTGCAGTACCAGATCTTAATAGATTCTTGAAAGCTGAAGGTCTGAAATTCAAGGATGGAATGAACCAGAACATCACAAGGTGGGGGTGATGTGGCTGTTGCTTGAAAAGGGCTCAGCAGATAAGCATGAGCTGCATTCCTGTTGCAGCACTGTCTCAAGCATGAGACTTAAACACAGTTAACTTCGCTAAAGCATAAAAGAAATCAAGTTAGTGTGGTGTCAACCAGGATTTCTGCTTTCCATGTGTCCCATCTCGCTTTGCACCGAGTTATTTCGTTGTGGGAGAATCTAATGAGACATTTTGTGTAGGCATTGCTGTTTGGAGTGCTGACAGGGGCTAAAAGGTGTTTTCTATTGAGTTCAACCGTCTCTAAGAATAGGCCTCAAATATTCTCTGGAACAGTTATCTGAAAAAGTGGCAGGCTTGGTTTCCATTTGTGGGCAGGACAATACTTTGGAGCTGAAGGAACCTTCACCTCAGACTCAATGACCATTTCTCAGGAGAAATAAAACTGATCATGGGTACCTTCTAAAATACTTACGCTTTTGTAACTAATATTGGTTGTAGGATTGATAGATGGTTGTTGACCCTTCCTCCAAGTGTCGCTTGAATTGTAAAAACTCCTTCCAGAAATTATTTTATAATTTTCACAGCTTTCAAGAATAGGATCACTTGGGCACTTTGTGCTGCAGACAAGTGTTTCACTGTGTACTTGAGTGGAAAAATGAGTTTTTTGTTTTGTAAGGGCCCAAATTTGTTGGACTGAAGAAATAAAGGAATCATCCAGTGAGCCCTTCCCAGCACTGACAGCACTGCAGAGCTGGTTACTTTCTTTAAACATCTGGATCTGAACTTAAGACCTCATTAGTAATAACTCTGTCTAAACTGCATTATGAGTTCTGAGCAGGGAGGATTTATCTTGCTTTAGTGCAAATAAAAGGGGAGACTATTGCTACTCAACAGCTAATGAACCAGTAAAACATCCTTAAAACCAATACAACTGATTCTTCTCTACTCTGCTGTTAGCTTTGGCTGGTGATACGCTCCAGCTGTGGAGGAGGTTGAGCTGTAGCCTTATTTGATTTCATAGTGCTCTTCCTACTCCATCTCATGTGAAAGGCCAGCAGGAGAGACCGAGGTCCATTACTTATGGGGAGAATGGTAAGACATGTTTATGCAAATCAGTCTTTGTCAGCTGCTAACAGCCGGCAGCACAGTAGCTTGTGGAGGTGGGAGTGAGCTCAGAGATTCCTGTGCCTGGTGCTGGGTGGATAAGATGCAGCCCTACTCTGCTGCCTTTGAAAGTGAAAGGGGAAGGCTAGGCTGGCAGAAGCTTTCTGGGCAAACGGAGCTTGGTCATGATGAAAGATACCTTCTAGTAACAGTGGTGGTTACAGGTTGGCTTGTTTGACCCAGACCCCCCCCACCTTCTTGTTTCTGCAAGGAGTTAAACTGTGCCTGGAGGAGGGTTAGCAGAAGGGTTGCTCTGCAGCTGTCAGGCATCTAGCTTTATAAAGAGCAAAGTGACTTCAGCAAATTATGAAAGCACTGGAACCATTAAATAATAGTACACCTGGATGTTGTATTTACTGTCACAGCATGGCCGAGGTCCTCTGTGTATGTATGCAAAGTGAGGTTCACCTTTATTCTCCCTCAAATGTAATTTGGGCCTCTGAGGCATTCCCATGTCGGTTTTGCCACCTGTGCTGGCTGGCAGAACATGACCTGGCTGTCATTGCTTAAGGAGGCTTTGAGCTTTACGGTATCTTTCATCTGAGCTCTCCAACCGCATTGTGAAGATGACAGAAAGCCTTGTGACACCAGGCAGTGTTTAGTACATAGCTATTGCTTTCCAAAGGTCATAGAGCTGGGGTATGAGTCTCATGCTTGGTAGCTGTAACCATCGTTAGCATGTGAAGGGATGTTATTCCATAAGCCAATAAAAATGGCCTTTTTAAAATAAAGGCTTGACAGCTTGATTTCCTGCTCTTCTTACCACCATAATCCCTCACTGGGGATGTTTCCTTAGCACAGTGAGCTATGGAAATGCCACTGTTTCCATACCCTTCTGTGGTTTAGTTATCAAATCTGATGGATTACTCTGCCCTGCACTTAGGCCGGATGATATTATGGGAAAGGGATCAGGCACTGCGGGGTACCTACGTGGTGTTCAAAGAGCCTCAACACCAGAGTTGTCCTATGTGTTGTCATGGACTGGACAAGTGTTATGGGAAAACACAGGTCTGGATCTTCATATAGAGCTGCTGTATAAATGGAGGGGGTGGTAAAGCTGCAAGCTCCTGACTGCCTAGCTTGAGAGCTGGGCTGGAAAATGGTGAACGTTCCCCTCTAAGCAGAGATAACTATAAGAATAACACAGGCAGCAAAGGTTGAGTTTGGCAAACTGAACTGGTGTTTAATATAAATGTTTTCTTCTTTCAGTATCTTTGTTCCAAACGACTGAACAAAGTGTCCATTAATTTAATGCTTTTTGCATATATTTTTGCTTCAATTCCATTTTTCTCTCATATTCTGATAAAAGCCAGATTCCATGTTACATTATGAACACAGGTTTGTAGCCAGCAGCTATGTGGAAAAATCAATACATTTCCAGTTCACTCCCAGGTGTTTCTGCTAACTGGGAGGGCAGGCTCTGCTGCCAGGAATGTACTATGCTGCCTGCTGATTAAAGTGGATCAGGGCAAAATGGCTTACACCATTGCAAGTTTAAGAAAGCTGTGTTCATTGGGTTATGTATGTGTGGGTTAAGCCTCAGTTAAAACCAAAGATGAGCTCAAATGGGGCGTGCAAGAGATGCTACTTCAGAGCTAACTACAGTATGCAGTTCTGTTAAGACTTGTTACACACCTGTAACAAATCCATGCAAATCCACTCAGATGCTTTGTGACAGGTCAGTGAAAAATGGCCCGACCTAAACTGATACTCATTGCTCAGCTACTTTTCTGTCTTGAGCCTTCTAATGGAAATTGTGTCAAGTGTATTGACTGGAGAATCAACATAAAGTGAGATAAAACTGTGTAACAGACAAAGCTGAAAGCAGAATAGAAATGAGATTTTTTGGAAAGCTTTAAACAGTCTCTGATCAAAAAATCTTTGGCAGTTGTGCAGAAGTAAGTGATAATGCTTGTCTGTGCTACAATTGCAGATTGCATTTTGGACTGAGTTGGGATGCTTCTCTAAATCTGAGCCAAAGGCTGTGCATAGTTAGATTTAAAATAGACCCGAGTCTGAGAGCTTCTAGAAGTCTCTTGCTGCATGCTGTCACATCTTGGAAAACATGCCAGTTACTTAGTTAATTAGGAGACTGCAAATTAAATGTTTGCTAAGTGAAATTGAAGACAGTTGTAGTAGCAAGTTGCCTGGAGTTGTCATCATTGGGATAATTTGGGTTATGATGCATCAGCACAGGGCTAGATATAGAAAGCTTATGTTTCATGGGGATGGAAAACTATTAGTCTTATTGCTCTTTCCCAAAAGATTCCTCCAACTGCCAATGTCATCGTTAGGATTCCATCAGCTCTGGTATGGTTACCGAAGTTCTGTCTGAAATCACTGGGAGTCTGAAGTTCAGTTCTGTGCCTATAGCATCTTAAAGACTTGGCAGTGTAAGAACCCCAACCTGTCTGAGAACGCTATTCACAGCCTGAGGGATTGCATGCTTTCTCTTCAAAGAACATTTAACAACTTATACCAATTAAATGTCTTAATATCTGCTCTGGTTCATCTGTGGTACAGCAGATGTGGCCCTCTTACAGCAAAGCTATTGGATGTGTGCTGAAGTCATACTGCTCCTGTGAGATGCTGCTGGGTGTAAGTGCCCTCAGAATGTAAGACCACATTGTAATGACTTTATTGGGCTTTAAAAGAAGCAAGAACTGACTGAGGACATGGGCTCTTTCTGGATCAGACTAGATTTTAGATAACTTGCTTCTAAAAACTAAAAGTGAAGTGTTAATTACTTGAAACCGTGCTTAGTGTATGGACCAGCTGATGCTGTTTTGATCCCAACAGCCTTAGATGCAGAGAGACATCTGCTGTACTAGAATGAGGACTGTAAGCTTCTATCTAGGCTGTGGACTAGATTATATTTGCAAATTTATCTGTTTCTGCTGCAGCACATGGGATCAGAATGCAGCCAAGTCACCGAGATTAATAGGCTGGTGGAGATTTATGCTACCAACCATTCAGAGTTGGTCTTATCTCCACAGATTGGACAGTATCTCCACAAGTGAGTGTAATTTGTGGTGCACTCTGGATTTAAGGGCTGAGCTAATGACTTGTTCTGACACTGTGCTCTTGCTGGGCTTAGTTTTGAACACCCTCATGCTTTTTCAGTGAGTCTCGAATAAATCAAATGGGATAGATTAGAAAGAGAGCAAAGTTTGAAGGGGAGAACTGAGCAAGAGAACTCTATCCTGCTGATCTTACATCTTGACAGTGCTTAAAGGCAGCTTCAGCAATGCCTGGCAGCTTCTCTGATTCACAGAGTGGACAGTATCTTAGGAAGCTTTCCTCTTCCATTAAAAAAATACTCGTTCAGATTTTACTTAAATGAAGAAAAAAGTGAGGTTTGGCCCAGCCCTTAAGAGGGCCTATAGGAATGCTGTACTTGTTTTCAAACTGTGTTGTATGTGATAAATGAGCAGGTTTTCTTAACTTTAAGGTATTCTTTAAAACTGTCTTAACCTTTGGCATCACTGTCTTCATTTGGAAGCAGCCTGCAAGCACTAAACCCACCAGCATTGTACCAGAGGCCACTTTGCTGGCATCGTTGGTCATCCTCTCATCAGATTGGCTGTCACAAAAAAAAAACCTACAGCAGAACCAAAATAGCTGCATCTGTGGGGGAACCTGGTAACAAGTCCTCATCCCTCTAGCTGTAGCAGTGTGCTCATGAAAGGAGATGTTAGTGCTGAGCAGGGCTAAAAGAGCTCAGTTTGCCTGTGGTTGGTTCCAGTTCTCTCAGCCTGTGCTCCTGTGCATGGCCACAGCAGCTGATAGAAAATGGGGTTGTGTGGGTTCATTGCAGTAGGAGAAGGCAGAAAAATGCAGGCAGAGGTTTTCTAAGCAGAGAGCCCTGGGAGGTGCCAATATGCTCTCACTGTCTCTGTGGTTGCTTTGAATTTATGCTTTTATTACAGATGAACTCTCCCCTGCAGTATTCCTGCTCTTGCTCTGCTATTCCTGTGTAAAACAAACCTGTTCCGTTCATAACTATTGCAACTTCGTTTGCAAAGCACTGCTTGAAGACATTGATCAGACAGCATTTTGTAGGTACTATTCCAAATCTTCAAGCATTTTCCAAACGCAGAGTGGGAGGTGATAGAAATTACCTGTAGATAGGGCAGGATGCTTTGATGTGCTTTTTTTTTTTTTTAGCTTATTAAAATGATTGAGCGGTGACTTGAATGTGGTCATTTTCTCTTTCAGAAAGAATTTTTTATGTTTAAAGGCATTTTTAATCTGCCAGAGAATCCATAGTATTGAATTGGAAATTGAAGCCATACAAATTGAAATTAGAGACTGGGCACAATTTTAATGCAGTTTATTGATTATATTATGGAACAAATTGCCAAGGGCAATGAAGATACTCAAAGGTTGGGAATCTATTACCCCAAGAGTAGGATGTGTATTAGCCAAACACCAGCTTATGCTTAGTTAACCCAAGTATATTATTCAGTGCAATAAATGATTGATTGAAATTCAGTCTTCTGGTGCATAGAAGATGAAATTAAATTCTCTAATATGCTTTTCTGAATGTAAATCCTATGGCTATTACCAAGTGAATATTACCTGAGCCAACACTGGCAGATGTGCATTGAAATGTTCCTATTTCCCCCCTGGCCCTGCTTCCCTTATGTTGAATCTTTTGTTTTCTTCAGTTGCATGTAGCATGTATGTAACTATTCACAAGTGAAGGAGGCTTTTCTCAGTACCTCAGTGTCTGACAAAACATGACCACTTGAACTTGTTATGCAGAAGACAACTGTCTTTGAAAATTAGGGTTTAGCTGGATGAGGGTCACACCTCAAAAGCAGTGTTCTGCTGGGTACTCAAATGCAGGTGTGGTAGTTGTAATAAGACTACTGAATTCTATCAGCTGCACTGTAGCTGTTTCCTGTGATGCTGTGGGAAAGGATTAGTACTTAAATAATGATTTTGTGAGGTAAATTAACTTTCCTTCATCCCCAAGGTTGATGAATGCTGTCATTAATTTTAGTAACTAACGTCCACGCGCTGTCTTTGAACAAAAAGGATTGGAGAACATTTATCAGGGGCACCTGCAGATTCTTTCATAGCTAATACTTTGGGTTAAATTCCTTGTCTTTAGGTCAATGTGACAATATGAAATATGAAGTGGTATCTGAGGTAGATGATTGCCGTGCTGGCCCCTTCTATTGCAGGGGTAAATTCTGCCATATTTCTTGGAAACATTTGGTGCCACCTTTACAATTCATGATCTCAGGAGATGAGCATTTCAGGGTGAGATGAACTCTCTTTCCCTGAAACATCAGAGTTCATAAAGTCATAAAATGCTTTCTCCTCTTTGCTCTGCCATCTAAATGAAAAAGCCCAATGAATTTTCTATTGAACTAAGAGCAAGTTTAATGTGCTCTGATGTCATATAGTGAAATTGCTCTGTTGTGGATGAGGTCCTGTCTGCAAAATACAGCATAAGGGGTAGTACTGTGCACTGCATTGCATACAGAATACTTCTTCCTTGCAAAGTGAGAAGTCAGCCAAGCCTTGGCTAAGAGAAGATCTGAAATCAAGCTGGCATCAAAGCAAGGAACCCCTCTAATCCAGCAGAGCATGCCCTCGTGCCTGACCATTAACCTCATTAAAACTCCTTCAGTATGGATGGTGGGGAAGGATGCCACAAATGGGAAACTGACTGAACTGTCAGTGCTGTTGTGGTTGAGCATCTGGCTGTGATGCTGTAGTGGGAGCACAGTGAATGCTTCAGTGCCTGTGGCCATGGGCACCTGATGCCACTGCTCCTGTCCTCTGCTATGCCCATCACTGCTGCCTTCCTTCCAGGAAGGGATTTGAGGGTATTTCATCTTTTTTTTTTTTTTTTTGCTAAAGATGGGAGCTGTTACTGTTCTTCTGATCTATGCATTCTACTTTGAGATAATCCTCAAGTCTGGCACCTCTAAGAATTGCCCGTGAAGCCAAGTTGTTCTCACTTAAGGGGTGTCGTGTGTGGCAAACCAGGACAGTTGTTTCCCTGCAGCTTTTCACTTCTTGTCCATCTGATCAAATCAACCAAATAGCAAATAATACTGAGAATGGTCCTTAAATTACTATAGTTTTTTCCACTCAGATGTAGGATATACCTCTGTACAGGGGTGATGATCTGGTACTTCTATGTTGCTGTTTCCATAGCTCTTTCCACTGTTTGGAGGAGCTGGTTCTGAACTGGCAGCTCTCAGGCTGGCCTTGGCCACTGTCACTGCTTGGTCCTGGTCTGTCCTGAAGGTTGACCACATCTTAATGACTCACAGCTGAGCCCAGAATCAGTCCACTACTCATGATCTGAAGGCAGTTTTCTTCAAGCAGACAAATGCTTTTGAATCCTGGAGTAACAACATACAAGTGATGTATGCTGTCCTTAAATAATAGCCTTACAGAGGGCAAAGACTGTAGAAGCCTCCATATCCACTGCTGCTTTGTGCTGTACTTGAAAAAGGTGTAACCTTCATTTTATTTCCCCATTGCAAATCACGGAACTGTGGTTGGAAGGGACCTCTGGAGTTACCAAGTCCAAGTGACTTTTTTTTGGAAAACTGGGGCTTGTTACTGTACAGGAACAGGAACGAGAGGGGAAATGGCTTTTACAGAAAGGAAGATGGGGAAGTTCCAGGGCATCAAGAAAACTGAAAGCCCCAGATGTCAGTAAGCAGATGTTCTGTGTTGGTGAGCTGCTGCCAGGAGAAGGCTGTGATCCTTTATTAACGACTGAAATTTCCTATGGATTGCCTGTCTGCTCTGACTGTTCATTTAAAGGGTTCACTTGGTGATCCTTGTGCCTCCTTCAGCTGGGGCTTGCTGCTGACTGAAAGCAGCACAGGGTGACTGCTGCAGCTCTGTGCCCTTGGCCACTTGCTGCTGCAGGTGGAGCTGCACAGGAGCTGGGCTGCAGACCCCTGTCCTCCAGGGCAGTGGTGGCTCTGGTGTCCCTCTTTGGCTGGAGAAGGAAAGAAGCAGAACAATTCCAGTGGTCTTCCACCTCTGTTTTCCCAGGAGTTAAGCTGAGGTCCCTTGTTCCAGATGATTTCAAAGTCACCTCCTGAGCCTGAATGAACTACACTGATGGCAACATGCTAATATCTCTAACTAAAACCAAATCTTTTAACTCGTTCTAGGTTTAAATAATGAATTTGGAGATAAGGCAAAGCATTAGCACAGATGTCCTCCTAGTTCCTTTCTGCTGGGGAGGGTTAGTTGCCTTTCCTGGTCAAGCTTCAGTGCCACTGGTGTTAATTTATGATAAACAGGGAATAGGGAATTTACTGCCTCTACTTTGTGCTGGAAATCCGGTGAGGTGTAATTTGCAGTGACTGGGATTCCTGTATTTCCTGGGGTTGATTCGGCAGGAAACGCCATCACTTACTGTCTGTGTTAATCTTTCTGTGAAAAACTTGAGAATGAAAGTGTGAAATCTGACTTCACGATTAAGAAGCCAGTTTTAAACCAGCTATATGTTACTGTGTGGTATTTTGACCTACTGTGCTCACTTTCTTCAATTGCAATGTAATTATTAGTCAGACTCTGGTGAAATGCTGCAATATTTTCTCCTTTTAACTATATTGCAAGAAGCAGATGGAAGTCCCCATCCTTCCTGTGATAGCTCAGTTAAAAAAAATAGCTTATGGAACATGATTTCTTCTCCCCTTACCTTAATACTAGCTTAAATATAATAGCTCAAGAGGTAAGTGTAGGGCTGTACAGTGAGGGAGGTGATGCCCATCCATTTCAGCTTCCCAAGTACTTTGTCCAGGCAGAAAACTGTCAGCCAGTTCTCCAGGGTGCTACCCCATGGCCTGCAAATGCTGCCTGTCCCTCTTCTGGCCTTGTCGTAGGAAATAGGTCTGCAGATAATAGATGAGGGTGGAAAGCCCTTTCCATCACCATATTCAGTGGTACAGGTGAACCCTGGTGTGCACTTTGCCTCCTTGTCCTAAGGCAAAACTCTCATGCTCCTCAACTTTGTAAACCTTATTTTTTTTTTTAAATCTAGTTCTGGTTGGTACAGGTGACAAGGTCACATCCCACTCCTTCCTGCTACATCTTGTGATCCTGTTTTACAGTTATCCATCCCCATGGCAGTTACTGGAATGCTGAGTGGCAGGCAATGCCCTCAAGGTTCCCCATAATTCTGTAGAGTTAATTGAGATGATAATAAATTGCATCTGAAAATGTCCACTTGGGGAATCGTAATGATACAATGAATGTCAGTAGGAAGGGGGGGGAAGGGGGGAATCTGTGCTGTGATGTAGAAAGCAGCAGTTGGCAGCAAAACCCTCCTGAGCAGGGGAAACGTAAATAGGAGCCACGTATTAACCTAACAATACTTTCTTGAGTGTTTCCCAGAACATTCCCTTAGTGCCTCTGACTTTCTGCCAGGGCACCAGCTGTGTTACTGTCCAACCTCCTCCCTCTGTGAAGTGTTGCCATGATGCTCCCAAACCACCCTGTGCCCTGCAGGCTGCCAGGATGACTTTCTCCATAGGGACAGCCTTAACTGAGGCACGCTCCGTTGCAATTAGGACTGTCTAAAAAAATATATATGTATGTATATGAGCGCATGTAGACATGCTTACAAACAGGAGTACATTGTGAAAATAATTCTTCCTTTTATCTACCTACAGTCTTATTCATACTTTAGTAATATATGTGACATCTGTCACTGCAGGAGTGAGGTTGAAGGCAGAGCTCAGCTGGGCAGCTCTATGGACCCTGGCAGGTGAGACAGGCTGGTTCAGGCTAGCAAGTGGGCCCTCAATTTTAAGAGAATCTCTTCAAATAAGAATGTTCTTTCCTTTTTCTATGCGAGACAAAAATGGAAGCAACATCTCCTGAAATTATCACAGGGACTTCTAAATCTGTCTCCGTGAAAGTCTGCTGGAAGCAATGTTTTCTTCTGTTTTTGCCTCTGAAATGTAATATTCCTCTGGAGGCATTCTCCTGTGCAAGCGCTGTTACAAACTGTCCAGCACATGAAGTTCTGTTTGCAGAGATGAATCCACAGTAAATATAGCCCATGAATTTCACTTTCTATTCTTTGTTAGTGTCTTTGAATCTGAAGATGACGCTGCTTAACCTCATGGGAGTGACACCTGGGGTCTCCAGTTCCAGACTGTGTATAATTGCAGTTACCAGAGGGCTGAGTGACACTGTGTTCTAGGAATGTTGATCTTAACGCTAATTGCTCTTTCCTATGGAACTCTGAAGGCATCCATGCTCATCCTGTAGTGATTCACCTGTGTAACACTGTCCTTGTGAACAGCACAACAGGGAAAGCTGCTGTATTTTCTTTTAACGGCAGCTTTTATGTTATTGAAAAGAGTTGTGATCACACTCAAACTGTGGGAGAATTGACAGGGAAGATGGCAGCGTTGGTAATGTTTCTCTTCATACCCAGGTAGCCTGATCACCTCACTATGAAAGGGATTATACAGCAGGGAACTCATCACTACTTTATTTTTTCAACCTTTTCCCCCATTTCTTCAGCTTATGAACTGAAAAAGGATGTATGCTGCATGCCAAGGGGCTTTTGCTCTGTTCATGGATAACTTTTGAAGCTGAGAATGGAGGGAATAAGCCATGAGTTTTACTTGCCATGAGTAGGTCAGGTAGTGAAGGTTGTCCACTTAAAGCTGTGGCCAGTTGAAATAGTAACCTTTTTTTGATGGTATCCATCATTAAGGAATCTGCTGAGTAGCAGTTGCATGAACAAGACCTCCAGCATGGTTGCATGAGAGACTAGTGATCTAATGTTACTGATTTATTGGTGGTACTGAGGCAAAACTTGAAGAATGTTAAAGCACAGGAGTCAAAACTCTGCCTCCTGCTGAGATGAGTGTAGGATTCTTTGTCCTCCATCCTACTTTGACAACTCGTACCAGCCTGAGTGTTCTCTTGCAGTATGTATGTGTACAAACAATCCTTTTCAGTGCTGAATTAGCAAATTTAGTAATTACTAACATTCTGTGCTTCAGCTACAGATCTCTGGATGATGTCAACTGCTTCTGACAATTGAAGTAATTATTTGGCTTGCCCAGTCCCTTCTCTACTTCCAACTCTTCATCAGTCCTTGATGGTATCAAATAATTTCCGGAATGAAACAGCTCTTCTGCCTCAATAAAATATTTATGGTTGTCAAGTGTTTCCTGATCTGCTTTGAGCTGGCTCTTGCTTTATTTATTTGTTTATTGGTATTCATGCTTCTCCACAGCTCTTGGATGGAGAAACAAAGGGCCTCCCTTGCTAATGACAGTGGTGTGAACCACCCAACTTGCTGTCTGAAATGGCCTTTTAGTTACCTTTAGATCTTAGGCTGCGACCTGTTTGAAAATGCTGATGCTCAATATTTCATTTTCCTAGTGAGTGAACATCTTAAGAAATCCTAAGACTGCAAGTAATTCATAACAGATTTAAAATGACTGGCTTGTACGATTCTTTTTAACCAGTTAACCCACATCCTTGATTCATCCTTATCAATCTGCATGTGATCTCTCCCTTTCTTCCAAGTAAAATCCACAGCTACAACTTAATTTCGTCTCTTATCACAGGATTTCTTTTCTTAGCCACACTTAAGTTCAGTGCTGAACTGTAGTAAGCCAGGATATAAATGTAAGCATGACATCTGAGACATAGCCAGAGCTGTTTCTTCAGTTTTATTATAATTTAATAATAGGCTTGTGGCCAACTGGCATTTATGAATTTTGTTGTTTATGAAGGTTCAAATGGAACTGACCTGCTGTAGATGTTTCCTTAATGCTTCTTTCATAACTGGTGCCAGACAAGGTGACTAAATCTAATACACCATGGAAGTTAAAATGGAAAATGAGCATCTGCTGGCTGAGCTTCATTTTGACCAGTCAGAATATGACTCTAAGAAGCTGCTCATTCTCCTTTCAAAAATTCTCTGATTTGATTTAGGATACAAATTTCTGTGACTGAATGTGTGCATCACAGCTGTTGCTGTTACTGCTTTGGTTTAAAAAAAATTGCACGTTACCTCTCATCAGAAGCTTAATGAGTATCTTCAGTACACAGTTTGTCAAATTTTGACTTAATGGAAGACTGAAAAAATCTGCCTCAGTATTGTAGCAGCCATTCCTTATCAGGCGGGAGAACTGGGGCAGATTCTATTTCAGGGGAGCAGATACTTCCATGTAACTCGTGGGGTCTTCAGAAAGGGGTTGGGGATTATTAGCAAGGAGCTTTTGGAATTATACTTTGGTTTCAGAGCATCCTTCTTTGTACAGGAATAAGGAGTGAAACAGGAGCTGAGGAAAACTCTTTTTTGTGGAACTGGCAGAAACATTTCCTTGTTTGAGAGATGAGGGTTGGTGGTGCATGATACATTGCTAAATGCATTGTAGCCAGGGTTGCTGTACAGTAGTGCAATATAGTGGTTTGCTGAACCTAATTATGACAAATTTGAAGGGAGATGAGACAACAATGACATCTTATGCTCAAGAAAAGCTTATGGCATTCTCCCAGTGGTGCACATACCAATGTGGTGTGACTGACTTCAGTGCAAATGAGTCCCAAGGTTTGTGTTTGGTTTCCCTGGTGGCTAGATATCCTTTCCTTGTCTGTGACTTGAGGTTTGTACAGCGTTTCACATTTAGGGTAGTTTTCTTTCTTTTCAGCCTTGATTAAGTCAGACAGTCAGGTACACTTTGTCCTTGCTGAATTAAATCAGTTTATAAAGCCATGATTCCTGGGAGGGTCTGGCAGCAGCTGTGAATTTCTTCAATCAGATGTGTACAGCCCAATTTTTCTTATCGTGGAGCTGATTCATATCACAGCTTCCAAGCTGGTTTGGGTATGGAAAGAAGCCTCTTGCACCTTTTGAGTTTGGACAGTGAGTCTGAATTTCTGTCATCTAAGCAGCACACTCTGACCACTGACCTCATCTAGAACATATGAGCAGGGAGCAACTGAAGACCACCGAAGGCATGAGCTTATTAAGGGCATGGTTGCAGGGTCAGCTCAGCTGCCCAGCTACTTTTTTTTTTCTCCTGGAAAAGAAAACAACATAAAAACACCCTGTCCTTCTCCTGTATCTATGTCAGGAGCAAGACACTTGTAAAAGTAGCTCTTGGTGCTTTGCCCTTATGCAACTCAGTTTAATGGTGCTGATGGCCACCAATCGTCTTCCAAGGGTGCCTCCATCAGAGGAATCTCCACTGCTAAGCTGCTGCAGCATGATGGAAGGCTCAACTAAACTCACAAGTCTGTAGTGAGTCGCATTGTAACTTCACTTGGTTTTAGGGTTTAGATGCAGCTATGGAAGCTCCGATGTCAAAAGGCCCAAGATAAGGATAAACCCAGCTCCACAGTCACTAACCAACTTCAGGCACGTGGCTCCTTGTCCTGTAAGTGTTGGAGTTGCAAAGTGGGAATGAAATCAAGGAGTGGTGGTGGAGTGGAGACGTGTTGTGATGACTGCCTGACCCAGAGGCCTGGTGGCTGGGTGATGGGCAGTGAGGTGCTGCCTTAGCGTGGCAATGGCAGCTGGCAAGCAGCTCCTGCTCTTCTTCCTGAGCAGCAGGTCACAGCTGGAATGTGTTTGCTGAACTGTATTTTAAAAAGTTATCCATAGGAATAATATACAGAGGAGGTGGAACAAAATGCAATGGATTTAACAGAGTTCTTTTACTTATTCTTACCAAATCTTACTCTGACTTCAGCACGTGAAGCTTTATGACAGTCCGTAAGTTTCCTGTGGGCTGTAATTCTTCCACGCCTTCAGGTTGCTTATCTCTTGGCACCTCTTCCTTCTACTCTCTCAAGCTCATCTTGTTTATTTTCTTTTCCTCCTCTCCTGAGCAATCCCACCACCCATGGTTTTGTTTTCATTGCAGCCCGCACAATTGTGTTCTCATTTGTGCTTGGGCAAATTAGTTCTTGCTGACATACATGATTCTCTTCCAAAGAGTTCATTGGCTTGGGCAAGGATGCTTGCATTCAGCTTCCTTAACTGCGCTTAAAGTGTCTTCTAGCTGCCTTTTATTTTATTAGTTGGAACTTTAATAAAAATGAAAGATAAATAGGAATCCAGCCATGCATCTGAAGCTATTTTCTTGCTGATAGCTCAGTTCAGTGTTGAACGCTATTCAAACTTGGGCTTATTTTTCTACATTAATCTGAAAATGGCACACAGTTCTGGCTCTGTGCAGTATCATAGCAGGCAGCTGGAGGCCAGCACAAGTATGCGATGCCTGAGTCATGGTACCGTTCTTGCTTTCATAGGTGGAATTATGATTATTTTTATTAACATGACTGATTTACCTCCACTTTGGGAGACTAAATGCCGTGCAGCTGTCTTGTTCTGGCTACATAAAAAGGCAATAACTGTCCCCAAAAGCTCCGGAGCTGGGAATAACGTGGAGGTGACAGATGGCTGGGGCAAATGTGGGAGCACACAGACACCAGGCACAAATTCTGATGCTCTTACTGTAATCCTACAACAGTGTCCACTTCTCCTTTAAGAGAACAAAAGATAATTTGCTACCAAGCCAGAAACTGCAGCAAATTCAGATGCATATAACATAAGGGATTTTTTTCTACATTTTAGTTACGGGTTTCCTGTAAAAGCAGCCAATCCCAAAATACCTGCTGCAGCCATCTGAATGTAATCTCAGGCAAACAGACACTGGATGTGCTGTGCCTGGTGAAAGGGTCTGTGAACGTAAATATTAGTATGAGGTAAGGAGTGCAAACTGAAATTTGGGTTGGATAGGGGGGAAAAAGCAGTGCAGCACCTACTCACATGGGTCACTGAGAGCGTTAAAGGCCTGATGCTGCAGAGCTGGCTTGTCTGGGGCCAAGCTGAATTTTGTAGGCCCATCGTTTTGGCTTCAGATTCTGGAAATCCCCACGTGCTTCTGATGATACGACTGCTGTCATCTCAAACAAACACTGCCGGAGGTGCTCGGGGCTTTATCAGAGAGGGACATAAGCGTTTGGGAGCCAGGGGGATCATAAATTCAGGCAGTGTTACAGTAACAAAGCACCTGTTAGGACAGAATATAATACAGATATGAGGTAATTTTCCTACCTGCACATCTCTCTGGGAGTTAACTCTTTCCTTTGTGCACAAGCAGGTGGCATTGCCTGATGACTGCGAAGAGGAATGCCTGTGTTATGAGTCACGATGTACGGAAAAAACCTTATCTTGCGAATGTGACATTGCAAGTGTTCAAAGGCAGCGACAAGCTACTGTTTCTCCTGCCCTGTGCTAGGAAGACGGTTTTGATTTGGAGATATTATGCATCAAGAATGATTGATTTATTTTTTGGCTGCAGGGATATTTCCTCTGCTGTGGGGACGGCCAGGGCCCTATGAGCAGCGGTGTTTTGGTGTTGATAGATGGGAGGGAGAATGGTGAACTTCCTCAGACAGTGGTGGCTATGTGAAGTCTGAACACTTTCCATTAAACAGTTCTCATCTTTAAGCATTAAAAAGTTATTAATGTAAGGCAAAGCTTTGAGTATTTGAATCTTACTTTACTTTTAGAAATGTCTGGATGCATTTTGTTAATAATACGTTTTAAACACTGTGTTCTGTGTTCCATTTGGAATACCTGAGAACATCAAATAGAATCCTGTGAGTCTCGTAAAAATAAAACTGATAAAAAATAGTAATCCGAAAGAGCACCGTTAGCAAAGGCATGGCTTTGGTAAAGCAAAAGAGGCACTGTGCTTCAATGCCAATTGCAAAAACTGTCTCTTATTAAAAGCATAGTTTCCAGCTAAATTGTCAGAATTTACTTTGTAGTACGCTGAATAAAATAATTAGAAATGGCTCTATGGTGATGAAGGCTTTGTAATGGGAAAGTACATTGATTTGCAGCCAGGCTCTCATGAGCAGAAATCAGCAGCAAGCTGTGCCTCTATCATTGCATTAGGAATCTTGTACTAATATTTTCTAATTAGGACCAATCAGAAGTAGTGCCATCATTAGTCAGATAAACATCCCACTTACTAAAATAGGGGGTGTAACTTCTGGACACTTGGGGGGAGAAATTCAAGGCCTGGAAGCCGGTATGGAACTTCCATTGATAACAGTGTCAATTTAGTGAATACCTGAAGGCAGAATTTGACCCTTTTGCATTGAAACACTTGCTCTGTCTTTGACCATTTGTGCATTCAGTTCATTTTATTGAAAGAAATGTAGGGAACAATAGGGTCCCTGAAGGATTTCAGATTGCTTGTCTTGAATATGAGTCAGAAAATCCTGGAATAAAATCTCCTCAGTGCTAGCAATTTTTCTCCAGAATTTCTCCCTCCCTGTTCCATGGAGCAGAGAGTTTCAAAATTAATTCTAGCACTTCAAAGAAGAACTGGTGTGAAAGGCACTGACCTCACTTCTAAGGACCTCATAGTGTCTGCCTTGGCATTATATTGCTCCCTTGATATTGTCATTTTTTTCTTGCCATCATTACTGTTGCATTATGTTATGCGTAGGTTAAGGCTTATATTTTTGAATTAAGCCTTTTGTACTGACCTGTTTTTGTTGCATGGCTGAAGCTGATCCCTGCTCTCACCCCTCTGAGCTGGTTTGCCTGGGGGCAGTGGGGGGAGAAGATTCACTGCTGAGCTTCAGCTGCCTGTGGGATGTCTGTCACACTTGTGTTGGGTTTTCCAGTCCTTCCCATGACAATCTTGATGATGGCATCTTCTTGCCTTGGTGTCCTACTAAGACGCCTTAAGGCTCTCAAGGTCTTTGGTCATTGATGGGCAGCACACAGGTCATTCCTTTATGTTCTCATTCTTCCCCCAGTCCCTCAGCAGCAGGTGCTCTGTCCAGGTTGGACATGTTTCTCTGAAGATGAAAATCTTTACTGCTCTTCCCAGAACACCATCCAAAGATAAACTGGGCCAAAAGAAAGGCTCCACCTCCTTTAGAGGGGGGCTGTAGGGAGCAGCTAATGAGCTTTTATGGGAACTACAAATCTTCTGCTGTTTTCTGAGTATTCAGTACCAGATGGAAGGAGGTAGATGTGTGATGGCCTGGGAAGCCTTACTCAGGAACTACTTTCTGTCAGAGGAATTGGTCTCTATTTTATCCATATAAGTATTAATCCAATCTCTCAGCAAGACACTGTGGTTTTGACTAGTCCCCAGTAACTTCAGAAATAAGAGTCTTTGGCACAAAATCACTTCTGCCAGCTCCTTTTGACAGATCACAATACAGCAAGTAAATTCCCCATGGTCAGTAGTACTGCCATCTCAGATATGTGCAATTCCACTTTAGTCTTTGAGTTCCCTGACGAAACTGGACTTTGTGGTTGCAGAGCTTAGGAAAAGTTTTTTCACACCTATTTGTTGTGTCTGGGGCTTAATTTTCAGTTGTTTGTTTTTTTTTTCCTACTGGAAGGTGGGATAGAGCAGAGGGGAATGAGAAAATGAATCCAATTTGGCAAGCTTATTTTCTTTCTATCCTGCAGCCAAAGCAGGAAGAAAATGTCTTAGAGTTGGCTGCTATCCTTTCTGGATGTGTCTAACTGTTTAAAGCAAAAAGTGATGACTTTGGCCACCCAGAGCTGGATGCCAAATTTAAGATGGTCTTGCTGCATGTCAAAACCAGGCAGGCTTTGGTGAGGCTTTCAAAGGGGTAGAGGCACAAGAGGGAAAGAAGCAAGGATGAATAAAGCAAGGGTTTTCTGTTAGCTGGAAATAATGTTATGAATGACACAGCAATGTTTAGGGAAAAAAAAAATGTATCATGTGGGGCGATTTGAGGATTTAGTGAGATTACCCTTAATCTTTGTCAGTCAATAAAAGAAGAAAATGAGAATAGATCCTTTCTTAGAAAGACAATGACATGTAGTATGTTTGCTGGAGCTGGAAAATTGGCACAATGCGTTTCGTGTCATAATAACATTTAAATCCTCATAAGTTTAGGCACAAAAGTTTATCTGCTTTGCACTAGCTCATTTGTAGCTAAATGCATTCTTCCATAAGGCTCTGAAATGCCTGCTCAGAAGGCTCATACGCTCATCTGACGACAAATACGCATTATGACTGAGATGCTCTTGTGTTCTTCAAGTTATCATTGAAAAAGACAACTTTAAATGGATGCAGGCTTTACCTGTCTTGATAATTTAATGAGCTGCTGGCTTATGCTTTTGTTGCTTGATTTTCTTATTTTCTTACCTGTGTTTTGAGTCAAAAACCTTATCCCAAGTGTATCAAGATGCAGTTCTCGGCACTAGCTCTAAAAAGAGTGCAAGATGTTGAATGTGGTCTAATGTAAAGGATGCTGAAGTCTGGAGAGATCTGGATTAAATTTCTTGTTCTGTCAGTCCATAGAGGTCTCTAGAAGAAAAATCCTACACTAGAGCTAGACAGTAATAACTGCTGCCTCAGATCCCCACATCAAAATCGTATAAAATTACTTCTGTGTCTTAAAACACTTAATTAGGTTAGAAGATGATAAAATAGCTTGTGGATGCGTGGGATCTCTAGGATTGTTTTCTCCAGTGATAATTCTAAATAGAAAGTAACAAAAGTTTGGTGTTATGGTGAGAGGTAATCAGAAGAACTATATTGACGTGAACGTTGAACATTCATGTCTGTGAAGATCATTTGGGTGTAGGCTAAGGCATTACTGTGCATAGAACATAGCGATGTGCCGCAAAATAAATGCTACTCCTAACAGATGAAGAATAGTGAGTTGTGTACATGGATTTAGTGTGTGAGGCTCAACGAACGAGTAGCGCGTGTTTTTTGTAGGAAGTGGAAGACTTGTGCCGAGCAAAGTTTGATTTGTGGAGTAAAACTGCCTCCATTGAGCAAACCCTAAGCACACAGGGTTCTACTTGTGAGAGGCCCATTGCAGTAGTGAGCTGCTATTGGCATTTAGCAATCTCTTAGGTGATGAATTTTAGCAGACGCCTTAACACCATGTGTTAAGGTAGATGCTCTTGCAGATGGTCTTGCAGTTGGATTTTCCCTATTTTCTGGTACTTCAGGAACTATCCTGTTCTGGAAAACGTCAACTATTTTTCACAGTCACAAAAGAGTTTGTTAATGGATATTTCATAATCATTCTCTAAACAGAATACTTACCCTGTCTGGAGATGGGCTCTTATGAGCAGCTCTTGGCACCAGAGTTGGGTGGGATTGTCAGTTTTCACCTTTTTGAGTGTTCACAAAAGTTTGCAAAGTTAGAGGGTGACATTTCTTGCTTTCCTGCCAGCGAAGGAGGCTATTTGTGGTTAAAGATATAAATTTAGTGCGAGCAAAATCTGATGGTATTAGTGATTTGCCACACATGGAAATACATTGAATTGCAGTGTTCTTACTTTCACCTGACCAGAAAATCCATCTGTCTCCAGTCCCATAAAAATAATTCAAAAGAAAATGGAAAATGCTATAGAGAACAACAATTCTTCCAGGAAAATGTCAGCAAATCTTTTGCCCTCCTTGCTGCTATAGTATAAATACTGATCAATTCAGGGCTCGTATGTATGAATATGGGGGAACATAGGGGGGGAAAAATTTGAAAGAATTAAAGTTTATGCATTTCCTTTTTTGCTACAACCTGATGAATGTGAGTGGGCTGTGCAAGTAGAAGGAAAACTTCTCTGAGCTCTTTAGCTGCAGTTCTGCCCATAGAAGTTTCCATGGCTCCACCAAGTTCAGCTGAAATATTTGAGCTGACATCAGCTCAGGATTTGGCGTCAACTTTGTGAAAACGTGAGTGCACTCACAATAACCTACTTGGACCACAACCCACTTGTCAGTAGCCATCCATTCAGTGTCTGACCAGCTCTGCTTCTCATTGGACTTGCCTGCAGTGCTGCAGAACTCAGGGGTGTGTTGAGAGATTATTTTCGATCCTGGAAATGCACTGATACATCTGAACTGCTCTGTACATGGGAGGAGATGCTGGAGGTGTGCAAGGGAAGAGCTGACTGCTGCTGCATGTGGACAGCTTGCATCTGCCTGGCCTGAGAGGAGCGGTGCAGAGTGCAGTAGTACAAAACATGCTGACTCCTCGGCTTTACAGCTGATTCCTGCTGCTGCTGCTGGGTTTTTCTCCCTTGCGATGGCAGCTGCACACCACTCTGTTGTCACAGATGCTTTCTGACAATTAAGCAAGTTGTTGCTGCTCACAGCAAGCCCTTCCCTCCCCGGTTTTATTTGGCAGCCTGTACCTTAAAAATGGTTAATTACTTGGCTTTCCTCGATCCCTCTGAGTTGCTTTTTTCAAGTTTTTCAAATTTACATTGCCACGACTGGGCAGCGGTAAATCACAGCCCAGCTGCAGCTACTGATCTCCCATAACCCTTTTTTCTCTTAGTTGTAATTTCAACTATAAGCTCAACAATAAGCCCATCTCTTAATCTCAGCATGAACAAATGGAAAATGGTCAAATGACGCACAATTTTAAGCTTCTTGCTGTATAAATTAGACAGAGTGCGTCAGTTCACTGGAATACTCTGACCTTTTCTCCTTAAAAATATTGGTGGGGGGGGAAGATCTGGGTTGATCTCTGGGTTAAAAGTCTTCTATATTTACAGTGTAGAACTGCCGAAGCATAAGGTACCAATATGTACAGAAGCTGGTGCTTAAAATACATAGGGAAGTGGAAGCCAGGGCATATAGAGGAGAGTGCCAATAAAAGCCGGACTGTTACTAGCTTTCAGCAGCTAAATTTACTATCCTATTTGTATAGGATAGTATTTCCCATCCTAAGTATAGGGAATAGGGATATGCCAGCTACCTGTGGGATTTAAAACTGGATTCTGAATCACTTTAATCAGAGCATTGTCCTCCTTCATTTCAACTGCGAGCCAAATTTGGCCCTGCTTCCCCCAGTGCAAGAGGCTATTGCAGCCAAGCAAAGGCAGAGCTTGGCTGTGTGCGCTGGGAAGGGAACCAGGAGCAGCACTGGCCCTGGGATAATTTGAATATTAATCTTGCTCAATGCACCCCATGACTGTGAGTGTTGAGCCAAGTTAGGTTACAAACTGATCTATTGCAAAAACCTGGTTTTGCCAGCACTACGGGAATGGATTTTCCATCGTCAGTGCTTACCTTGTTATTGTAGTTCTGTTATATCAGTTGGGCTTGGTTTTCAATTGCCTGCAGTAATGGTGATGGAGTCATACAGAACACTTATCTTGATTTATAAACTCAGCAGGTGAATGATTTTTGTATAGGGATGTAGTTCTACATACATAATAGACAACATTTGGAGAAAAGATTTTTATTGTATGTCACCTGATGCTCAATGTAAAAGAATTCCTGCTATAAAAGAGGCTTTTTTTCAGAGTTTCCAGACAAAGAATTCACATTTTGTACTCATTACTTGCTTTAGAGAGAGCCTTTCTTGCAATGCAAGTGCAGCTGATGCTTGTTTGGTGTTCTCAGCAGTTTGTGCCCCTGCATGCTGGGCTCAGGGCTGGCTGCTGATTTGTCCCTTGCTCTCCTTCACTTCAGTGTGGAATTAGTTGCTCCAATTATCAGCATCTGTTAATAATGATTCCTAAAAGTGGAGAGAAGGGCAAGAGAGCAAAAAACCTAACAGGGTCCAATGTCAGGGACAATGCTGAATTTTATCCCTAGGGGCTCTGCATAATGTGAGGTGTGTGAGCTTGAAATCGTCAGGAAATAAATTTTTTAAAGCATTTCATTGCTCTTAAGTTCTCAGTATTTCTGAGGTAAGGAAGGAATCTCTCAGTGAGATCTGGGAGGGCAGTACCCATGTGTGCTTGGGGAGCCCTGCTGCCTAAGCCTTGATCTGAATGGGTTCAGATGTGGGCCTCCATGCCATCCCCTAAACATAACCATCCACATGATGTATCTGTATTTACTGACATCACGTTTTCATTTGTTCCTTGTATATCTCTCTTCGCTTACGTTGTTGTAAGCAAAGTAGCAGAGCCATAGGACCTCACTGTTTGATGCACACACTTCACAAGCTCATTCTGAGCCTGAAACCTGCTGCTTAATGCATTATCGAAAGCTGTTCTTTATTTTTAAACTTTCCAGGGAGTTAAAAATAGACCTGATCCTTTTCGTTCTGGTATAAATCAAGAGTAGATCAGAATTATACATTGAACACTGTATAATCCATCGGTTAGGGATTGCATCTGGTGAATGCATCAGTTAACTGAACAAAGTCTATTAGTTTCTCCAAAAAAATAAAAATTCCAACCTGATTCTTGGCCACTTCTTCACTGGATTAAGAAGGTGCTCCTGCTCAGCTTAAGTGCATCTGAGTATCACTGGATTTTGAGCTATGTGTTTTCATTTTCATCCAGTAGAATGAGTAGAAACTTGAGTGGAAATGCCCTGACTTTGTTTGCTGTGGGCCTACTTTTATATTCTTTTGTGAGAATGGAACATAACACTTATAAAAATCTGTTGCTTTGAACTGGATAGCTTTTAGGAACTCAAACCCTTGTATGCGAAGAGCAGTCTGTCTTAACACTTGGCATGTGACTACAAAATATGTAATAACCAAGGCAAGAATGGGACTGGAACAACTTTTATAACCCTGAGCAACGTTGTTGCTCCCCAGAAGGGATCTGGTCCAATGTGAGGGTGCCTGTGAGCATCCTGGGTGCCCAATTCTTTTAGTTTCTGTGAAAATGTACTGTGCTGCTTGCTATTCATGTCTTAAATAGCATTAAGGTGTACAAATGCAAGACGAAGCCCAATCGGTGCCTAATTTATTGCAATGAATTCTCAGAGCCATAGAGGCTTCTATGCAATGGTGTTAATAATTGTTACAGGTAGGGTTCTCAAATGTGCTTGGGGCCAGCTCAGCCCTATTTGTGCCAAGGACATGGATGAATGCTCTAGAAAACTACACTGAAATGCCTAAATATTAGAGGTAACCAGGGACTATTCTTCTATGTGTGCTCTTGTCTCTTGACCTCCTTTATTGGAATTCTGGGACCAGAGAAAAATCTTGTGGGGTAAAATTTCATTCAAAAGAGAATTCTTCATATCTTGACTTGTTTTCATTTTCTTCCAAAGGAGTTTCTTAAGAAACTGGGGTGGGTAAAAAGTCAACTAATTCCACCAAACCTGTCAGTAAGTGATAATTTGGGATGAAATATTGTAGCGATTATTCTTCCCTTACTCAAAAAAACCCCCTATGTCATAGTATTTTTGTATACAATTGTTTTCTTGTATTGTGAGTATTAATGGGAGATGACCTCCTAGTTTACACCTGTTTTGGAAACCATCTTATGTGCTCTTCTGTAGTTTTCTGCACCTTAAACATGTCCGCTCTAAGAGCTCTCCTTGAAAGATGTTTTTTGATGTAGACATGCAAATAAATTCTTCTAAGGCAAGCTGCAGAGGGAATTTCTAATGAATGTTGCATTTCCAGACAAATTATCCCTGTGCCATACACTACTGAAGAGAGGGCTGAGTAAGCCATCTACCAAGAGATTCATCTTGAATGGAGAGGGGCAGAGAAACTTCATTTGTACTCTCGGTGTATTTCATGCAGGACCACTGCTTGCTAACTGGGAGAGCCACTGGGGCTGACTCTAACATGCATCTCTCAGCCTCGCATCCCACACTCTGCAAAATGTGGTCCCCATGTGTGGGGTGAAGAATGCTCTATGTGTGGTCAGAATTGGTCTGCTCTTTGGGCTTCAGCTTTTTCCACCTGTAAAACAGAACGCTTAGCAGAGAATGGAAAGGTTTAGAGGAAGGGGGTCTTGTTTTTGTTTCTAGAAACTTTCCTGCAAGGTGTTCCATATCCTATTGCTTATGAACCCTCTGATCTATATTTACAAATGGCCTTAAAATGGCAGGTAAGCAAAAATAGGGTTGGATGAAAGGAATACTGCCAGCCACCTGGCTCACCAGCTTAGTGTCACGTTCATGGCTCTCGACCTCGCTAGAGCCTCCACAAGGGTGTTAGAGCTTGGGGGGATTAGAAGGAATGAAAAGCACTAGTTCAGCTTTTCCCGCAGAGAGTAGGTTACATCCACTGCTGCCATCAGTTGCAATATGATTTTCTGTTTTCTAATAAAGACAGGAGTTGGCTGGGAAGTGGACATGCTAGCTGTGCGAAGACAGCGGTGGCTGGCTACCTCTCAGGCCTTGCGCTGTATTTTTGGAAAGAAATTCTGGAACGGGCGATGGAAAAACAACAAGCTGAGAACAGTGGCCACCATTTAACAGTAATCTGCAGATGTGTTTGTTCTCAAATCTCCTCTCAAATGCGCAGATGGCAAAGTGCAAAAAGAAGAGTTGTGAGTTGGGGATTTTGTTAGCATGGGGATGTTTGTTAAAACTGCATCGCGTCAGAGCTGGCTGTGTTGCAACACAAGGTAGGCAGTTACTTAATGATACCAGTTCTTCACCAGTGCCTTGGGAATCTAAGCATGGTGAAGGGTCAGAATTTGTGCTCCCACTCGGTAGCAGGAGAAAATGAGGTCTGGAGTTTGCCCCAGTGACAAACTGTAAGGTAATGGCCCTGTGCTGTCCAAGGTGAGGTTCAGGTTGGGTATTAGGAACAATTTATTCTCCAAAGGAGCAGTCAGGCACTGGCACAGGCTGCCCGGGGAGGTGGGGGTGTCACTGTCCCTGCAGGCGTTCCAGAACCATGGGGATGTGACACTGAGGGGGACACGGTCAGTGGGGCATCACAGGGGTGGGGTTGGACTTGAGGATCTTAGAGGTCTTTTCTGGCATTAATAGTTCTATGAAAACCCACCCCTCAACTCTGCACACAGCAGCAGCTCCCAGCTCGTGCTCTTGGGGTGATGGAATTCTGCTCTCCTGCTGTGTGGAGACCTTGTGCCAGGCCACGCTGCAGCTTTGTTCTGTATATTCAGGAGAGGGCAAGAAGGAGAAGCAGAAATGGATTTGTAAATAGGCTGGATTATCAGGGGCTCCTATTGCAACAGAAGATCTGAGTTGGAGAGTTAGTAAGAAGAATGTTTCTGGCCAATGCTCTATTTATGCAAAGTGTTAAAATACTTCAGTTCTCACTAACTTGAGCTTCTGCCCATGTGATTTCTGGTCCATAGCAATTCTTTCTACTGTGTATCTGTAACAAAGCCAGTGTCACTGGATGACACCGCTTTCATTTCTGGAGATACCATCCTATGCAATGAGCTGCAGATTAACACACTGCAAAGTATTTGATTTGGATTGTTTTAAGATTGTCTTGACTTACATGAATATCCCACTTTAAAATAGCTGTATAACCTATACCAACCTCCAACAAATCTAAGTAATCTCAGCTAGTGAATATTAAGGTCTGTGCTGAGATGTACACAGGCTTTAACTGCTTGCATTGCTCTGGTTCACACAGCAGAATTCAGCTACTTGGGGGAGACAAAATCAAATGCAGCGCTCCAAGTAAAGGGAAACCACTGGTTTATTTAGATGCAAAAGGATGACTCGTGTTCTGATGTTGCCTGCTAAATAAGCAGCTGATGATGTTAAGAACAGATTAGAGCAGGGTTAATAAGTAGCACCAGTTGGAAAATGCATTTTCATTGATATTCTTTCTCTATGAACTGCAAGTACCCATTTGAAGCCCCAGTTCTTTGCTGCATTAAAAATTCCTGGTGAAGAGGGAGATGTTTTTAAGTCTCTTCTAGACCCAACTTTGAGTTGAACTGGGAATTTTGATGGAAATATGCTCAGCTATGCCTGAATTAATAGAAGGTAGAGCTGCTCCAAGTTTATACACAGGCATGTCATAATCTCTCTGAGCAATTATTAGATGTAAATGTAAATTGTGTTAAAGTGGATGTCTCCACTCAGAAGTATGTCTGCAAAGGTCATACAAAAACAAATGGTCTTAAGCATGATTTCCCCTTCTGTAGCAAGGGTGAGCTGTACTGGTTGCTTTTCTAATAGCTTTGCTTTTCTACAAATAGATGCTGAGAAGAAAGTGTGATATGAGAGCACTTACTGTCAGGAACCAAAGGCAGAAAAAAAGTGTATTTGAGTTTACAGGGCTTTCTTTTGCACAAACAAGAAGTTGTTTGACTAGATAGACAATTACCAAATAGGCTGCATATGGAAATACAGGTGTGCATAAGCGTGCTTCAAAACTTACTGTGGTGTAAATGATTAGGTCTGTAAGATTAAGTGGAAGCATAACAGAAATAGCTGCTTAAAACTAAGATTTCCAGTCTTGAGATCTAGGATTTTAGATGTACAGATTATTTTTATGGAAGCCATCCCTTGTTTCCAATACAGTCTGTGTCACTGGCAGGGGAATTATATCTTGGAGAGGTAGGATAGATGGTAATCTGCTAATCTCCACTAACAGGTGCTTTCCAGGCAGATGTATGCCCATCCCTTTAAGATGCTCTGGAACTGCTTCTGGGACTCCTCCTGAATCTATTCTTCAAACCCAAGGCCAAAGATGTTGTATCTGTCTGCCTACCATTAGGTTCCTAAATCTTTTTCATGTGCAGAATTAGAACATGAAAGCAAGATTGTAAAGCTCAACTCACTCTCTATTAGGAGAACTATTTGCAGAATGCTGCAGCCCAAAGTGTGGCCAAATTTAAAAGATGGGTCTATGGGTGCCACCTCCAAACTCTTCTCTCTGAATTTCTTTTTCCGAGTCCTGTGAACTGGTTACTTCTCCTATTAAGCCACGCATGCTGGTTTTAGGGCTGCATCATAAAAATCACTTCTGTGGCAGGAAGGGAAACTTGAATCTTCTGACTCCTACAAAACTTACTTAGTTGAATAATACTGTCTGTCTTAGTTTAATGTCAATTAATTCATACACAAACTATATAATTCCCAATGCCCCACCAACAGCCTGAAAAGAGATTTCTTCACACCGCAGAGGAGGAAAACTGAAGCCTTTTACCTTGGAAAGCATGGCATTTTCCAGATCACAGAAGAAGAGTGAACATCAGATGAAATAGCGACGTTCTGTGCACTTCATTGGGTCTGGAAGGTCGCCAGTGTCTCACACCAGCAGAGAGATCATGACATCTTTTAGAGAGTAAGAAACCAATTGAGAGAGGTTAAATGGATTATTTAGAACTGTACATCGAGCCCATAGGGAAGTCAGGGCATCCCCGATAAAGCTGCTGAAAGGATCCAGTCCACAGGTGAAAAGAGGACCCTCTTCTTTGTAGGGACTTGGGGTGAGGAAATTGGAAACTAAATGCTGATGGAAAAAAAAAACAACTGCCAGGTTGAAGATAAGTGAATAAAAATACACTGCCAGCAAGCAAGGACAGCTGTGGTGCTACACCCAGTGGCAACCGTGGAAAAACAAGGCTGTAAAATAAATATACACATGGGGAAAGGTTAGGCAGGTCCTACATTCCACACTACTGTTACTGTAACCCAAAGAATACAACACCTTGTTTTTGGTTGTGAGCCCGTTGCTGCTAGCTAATGGAAAAGATGGGTGACAGCTTGTGTCATTCCAAACTCACTGTGTTGGTCTGTCTCCATCTGCAAATCTGTGACCCTCAGCCATAGGGAGAGGGGAACTATGATACTAGATTCCTGCTCCCATGATCATGTTGTCATTCTATCAAACATACGTATAAATAAATTGGTTTAGCCTAGAGCCTTAGTTAATGTAAGGACCACAGTGTTCATTCTCCTCTTAACAGAAGTGCGTGGCATGAGACAAAGTTGATTTGTCCCTGAAATAAAAATAGGAAAACTGTATCATTTCCCAATTACATCTATCACAGCTGAATATTAAGGCTTTTGTGCTGTTCTGAGGGGGAGCAGTGTGAGAAGTTCTATATATGGATGCAGACTGAGGTCAGCAAGCCTCATGCAGTGACCAGCACAAAGGTAGCAGTGATGGCATTGCCAGGTAATAGTTATTTGGAGACTTTGGCTTCATGTCATGGGGAAGTCTAAGCATAAGATAAGAAATGGACAGCTGCAGGAGGCTTCCATCTCCACAGATATATGCAGAACAGCTTTGGCCACGCAGCCTTGCTTTGCTTCTGACAACTGACAAAGCATTTAGGTCCTTTTGCCAAAGGTTTGCAGGTCTAAATGTCATGCCATGTCTCTAAAATCAATCCAAACTATTCTGGGAAGTTTAAAAAAAAAAAAAAATCAAATTACCAGAAATGATAGATACACACGTTAAGGTGAAAAACACAAGCTAGCCTAACTCCTGTATAGTAGGATTTCTTCCCAGCAACAGGCTGGACAAGGGTCAGTGCTCAAGTCTCCTCCAGCCACTCAGGTTATTCGCAGTGCACTGTTGGTGGTACTATTTAAGAATTTCCAGTATACCAAATGGTAACTTTAGTCCGCATTGTCAGGAAAAAAAAAATCACCTACAAACTATTTTAGACTTAAGCACATCAACAGTTACTAATACAGTGCTTTACGAGGCTCAGTCAGTTATGGAGCTAAGCTCTCTGTTGGTAAATTAAAACCAAACAATGTTTAATCTGCGGCCGTGCACACGGTGTATGAAAAAGTTACTTAACTTTCCATAGGGAGAGGGAGGTGTTTTGTGCTGTAATCATCAGGTGGCAGTTGTGCTTGTGGAAATGTACTTGCCAGTTTGACAAACGCATTTAATAAGATATATTGTTCAATGCCTGACAGATGTTTGTCCCGTTACAATTTGATTAGTACAGTGTTTGCTTTTGTATGCATGAAATAATGAAAAGCAGGCTAACAAGTGATGGCTGTATAAAAGACAATGCATGAAATCAAACAAGTGAAAATACCTACACTTACGAGGATCACACAGGTGAATGACTGAGTAAATAAATATGAAAAACACCACAGTGTCAGAATAAAGAAGTCAAACAGTAGAAAAGGATGAATCGTTTCTACAGCAACTAAGGAGACTGTCAGCTTAGTTCAGTTATTGCACTGCTCTTATTGTTGGCCTTAACTGAAAATGGACAATTCCAATTAACTTCTATGGCTTTTCAGATGCTTGTAATGACATACCAAGAGCAATGACATACCAGTAGCCAGTGTGTCTGACACTGGTACTGAATCATATGGCTTGCTGCAAAGTTTGCAGATGTCACAGGCAAGACCTAATTAAGAGGTTGTAATCAAGCCGTATCTGAACCCTGACCCAACATTCACTGAAGTCTACAATAATCCTTCCATCAACCTCGAGCAGTGATTGCTCATCCTCTTTAAAGCAGCTACACGCTGCCCCGAAACCACCCCTTCACTGTGCTCCTGCAGGGCAGACTCGATTCTCATGGCTTTTTAGAATTTCCAGTATTAAAGAGCTATCAGATGGTTAAAATTACTTAGGATTGCTCTGTCCTATACACAACATCTTGTAAGCTTAAAAGCAAATTGTTGGCATTTCTTTCCTAGCAATCACTGGCAAGTGACTGGGACGAGCTCTGTCCCTGCCAGACTGAGTCTTGCAGAGCCTTACTGTTTTGGCAAAGAGTACAAACGATTTCCATTGTGCTGCTCGAGCAAAAAATATATGAAGCTGTTGAATCTTGCACTTTTATGCGCTTTTATTTGGCAAAGGAAAATGTAATCATTAAACAAATCTGTTTATCTAACAGGTCAACTTTGATGTATCTTAGCAAGTAGAAGTCGTTACTCCATGCCTATTTCTTACAGAGTGTGAACTAGTTCTCTAAGAACAAAGAACAAAAAGCTCATGTTGCCAATGAGATTTTCATAGCCTTTCAGTATCTTCCAATAGCTTTGAAAGGAATTTTTATTCTCTATAATGTACCTCTTCCTAATTTACCTTTGGAATCAACCTCTGTTTTATTAAAGCAAAAGGCCTTCTCATTCCGTTATGGTTAGTGTTGGGGCAAGCCAATGTGATTTATGGAAGGCAGATATAAGCTCATCCTACTTCTGGCTTCAGCCAAAAGCCACGTAGGCCCACAGTTATCTGAGCATGGGTTGAGCATCCTGTGCACAGCAGCTGCTTGCTGAATGCTTTGATGGTCTGGCTGCCTTGGAAGGTGACCAGGCTCATCTCGCACCTCTGTAACAAAGCAAAACCTGATTTATTCCCAGCGTGTTCCAGAATCACCGCTACCATGTCAGATTCCCATTTGCAAATTGTCTTGCGAGGTGTGAGGCTGTTTTGGGTGAGGGCATAGGGAATTAGGTTATCTGTGTCCAGGTGTAAGTGACTTTGACAGCACTCAGGCTCTATTCCTTCTCAGCGTTGTGGGTGCAGTTATCCCACAAATCTTTCTTTTGCAGCTCTTCCCTTTTAATGAGTTACAAATCCTACTAATCCACTTTCTCTCATTTTATTACAAGCTGGAAGTATCCAAATGTTTCCCCATCCATATTCTGACTGTACAATGCATTGCATTTCCAGTCCAGTAAAACTTAGCATTTATGACATTCCAAAAGCTGTTGCCCATTAGCAGTTTCTCCAGCTCCAGGGTGTTTTGCAACACAGCAGCCTAACTAATGATTAAGGGGAAAACAACATAATCATGTGCTGACACCAAGTTATTTTATAAGCCACTTTTATCTGATGCCCTTTTTCTCCCTGCCATGGAGTCTGAATCTGCTCCATCTGCTTTCCTTCATTGAAGGTTGCTGTGGTCCAGCCCAGAGGTGCTCCTGCAGCTGCACTGGGAGGTGGTGGGTCTTCCCTGCCCCAGGGTGCATTCCCTTTATCCACCAGAAGTAAAGGGAATTCAGCTCTTATCAGCAGTCAGGACTCCATGAGAATTATCCTTGCGTGCACATTTATTAGCAGATTTAATTTAACATGTGGAGAACAAGTGAAAACTACAGCTAGCTTTGTGGTGTGGGGAGGCAGTGATACTGCCGGACAACTTAGCTACTGAGCTTGGGGTGGGTACGCCTAAAAATGGTTTTCCTGCCTGCACTGAGCACTTAAGGATGCTCACACAGTTGTGTTTTTAGAGGTGTTAGTGTGATTTAGGTGCTTCTTTGGAATGCGGAGGTGTATTTGCAGTGATTTAGCTCCTTTGTATAACTTTTCTAGAGAGGTGGAGTCTCCCACGGTCACACAATTCATGGGTGATGAGTATGAAACCTCTGGGGTTACATATGGAGTAGAAGGGAGCCCACAGAACCATTTCCCTCAGGTGAGGTTTGCTACCAGCTGCCTTGCTGTGGGAGGATGGCTGAGCTTCCTGGGATTAGAGCTCTGCTGAGCTGAACAACTCAGCACGAGCTGACTGACCCCTCTCCACGCAGCCTGGGGAACTGCAGGTGCCCCACGGCTGCAACATGAAGCTCTGAACTGGACCAAGTGCCCTGAAAGGCATTCAAAGTGTAATGTTTTCTGAATAAACAGCATGTCAGGTTGCAACAAAACACCAAGCTAGTTAAAAGTTGGCTTTGTTTGAGCTAGTTCTTACAGAAACACCCAACATTTCCTATTACTGAGCTGAGATTTACCTGTGTTTCCAAATCCAAGTGCTAATCTGTTGTTAAGCTAAAATTCTATCAGTTTTCCCACAATTCCCAGAGGAGAGGAAAAAAATGGTGTAAAACAGACTGAATTTTACTAATGTGCTCCACTCACACTGTGCGAAACAAATAATGCAAAGTAATTTAGCAGTGCTTCTACTTCCTGCTTGATTTCTTTAATCCTTCCAAGAACACTTAAGGAATCAAAACTGATACTCACTTCTGACAGTGTGTTAATGGAAAGTTTGAGGCAGTGGAAAATCATTTCTTTATTTATTTTTTTTTAATGTCAGTGATATTTACAATTTGCCAATTCAGTCATTTTTTGGCAAGGGCCCTCTATGCCCGTGAATCCCAAACTCAGTTGGACGCAAGGCATGAGAACGGGATAGTAAAAAGATAGGGCTTGTTTTATCTGTGAGCCAAGCCTGTTACCTTTAAACGAGATTGATCATTCTCGGGACAGATCAACTATTTCTGTGGGTAAAAGTTTTATAAAGACTATTGTCTTGTTAAACTATGGAAGAGGCAGAACTTGAACTCTCTCTTGAAAGTATCTGTCCAAAGCTGTACAGCTCTGTTTATGGTTATATGCATGAGGCCAAACCACTGTGACTTCAAAAAGAATTTTCAGAAGAAAATAGAACTCCAGTTCATTCATCCCAGAAATTAAATTTAAAAATAATTAAGTAAATTGAAAAATAAGAAATTATTTCTGCATTGTTACATGTTCATAGTTTCCAGTTAAAATTGTGGTCGTTTTTCTTGGTGGCTGACTAAAGAAAGAATGGAGAAGGGAAAAAGGTCCAAAGGGGTTTTAATTAAAGTATTAAAAGTTATGAGGGGCACAGCTGTCTGATCACTTCATTGTCCCTCAGGGAACAGTCAAAGGGTCAAGATTAATGACAAATACATCTAAAGTATGTCAAAGGAAAAATATCGTACATATTTAAGCAGCCTGTGGAATTAACTGTTGCAGGGAAGCCATGTGAGTATATGGTGTAACATGACTTTTTAAAGAGTTGGATATTTTATAGATAGTAATAGCTAGGAGGTAGTATTTATATCTTGACGTTTGACAGCTTTAAACTTAGCTATGGCTCTGGACTTAATGGTGCTAAACTCTTACAAGCTCTAAGCCCAAAGAAGTGGGTATTGTATCTACAGCAACAAAGCACAGGTAAGTGGCAGAAATCCAAATGATGTAGAAGTGTACATGCTGTGCGTCTCTTTTATAGACTGGCCTAACCACCATGAATATGTAAAGAAAAAGAAGTGCAAAATTTTACTTGAGCGAAGATGCTCAGAAGCAGTGAATACAGTGTTAGCTACTACAGGATATTGGCTCCAAATGCAATGTACTCCTAGGGTTTATTCTGTAATCTCTTTTGGCTCCTGAAGAAAATCTGTCCATCTCCCACCTGTCCTCTCTACTGGTCAGGAGTCATGAGCTGGTCCCAGGTTTGCAAATGACTAGCTTGTCTATCCTCCATTTATTAAGTGTAAGTTGGAGTAAAAGCTGACAAAAAGCAGGCCAACTGCCTTCTGTTCCCTCCTGCCTCAACCTGTCCTCCATGTGCCACTGCCTCCACTGTGACCATTTTCCTTTCCAGTAGCCCCTGCTGTGCCATGCATGTGCTGAGGACTAGAAGCGGTGGGACTGACTTAGCCTTTCCCCAGCTGTTCCTCACCTCCTGGATGCAGCAGCAAGGGTTGTTTAGACTTCCACCTCACTAAGGTACACAGTGCATTGCTGTCCTTTTAGTTAGGATGGGATGCCCAAACACCAGTCCCTTGAGGAGGGAAGTCTGTGGTCACTACATTACCTTGAGTCAACGAACTAGAAAACTTGCATAACAAAACCCTCTTGCGGCTTGTAAGTACTAACAAATTGCCTGCTCATAGGTGTTTGTCATCTTTGCTCTAAAGCTTCAACAAGCTTGGAAGGCAGAAGAGTTGTGGAAGTTCATGTGAAGACCTGACTGCCTTCTGTTAAAGTTGTGCTGATTTATTTTTCTTTTCTGTTTAATATTCGGAATGGGCAGGAAGACTTAAACATTCAAATAAAATATCCTTTCAAAATTCTAGCTAAACCTGCAGTGGGCATGTTTCAAGGGAGTTGGTTTGTTCTTCAAGTATCCTGTAAGAAACAGCGTTACGATATCAGCAATTCTATTCAAATCAGAGTTAGCTGAAAGCTTGCAAACATCAATAAATCAGTGCAAGCCACTGTTGATACACATACTGATGTCAGGTTGGAATGAAAGTTTGCTGATAGTGCATTTGAAGATTATCTTAAATATTCCTCAAACTGTTGCACGTGACCCTGGAGGTTTGATACAGCACACACCAGGCATGTATTACCTCTCTGAACCCTCAGATAAATGAAAGGTGGATAGAAAGGGAATAGTTTTGCACTTTCCATCAGACTATATCCTTCAGGGGGGGAGGTACAGGAGAAGCTGAATTAATTGCAGTGTGCCATGAACAGTTCTGGAAGGCACAGCAATGGAAAACAAAGGGCTAGTATGTCAGCTGCAGCAAATTAATAGAGATTCACTAAGCCAACAGAGTTATGCCATTTTAGCACCAGCTGTGGAAGGATCCGGCCCACTATCTTTCACTTACATGAGCTAAGAAACAGAGATTCAGTAACATGCCTCTCTGCTGAGTCAATAGAGTAAGAACCTTTCTTTCCATGTGCATTAGCTTTGTGGCTATGGCAACAGTGTATGCGTGAGGAAAGGGATCGCTTAAAATAGGCTCCTGCTCCCAGTTGGAAAGAGCTGTCAGCAAACATGTGTGGTCACCCCAGGGCAGCAGGGAGGCAAATGCTCTGCTCAGCCTCCCTTGGGTCACCTGCTCTGGATACAGGCTGTGACAATTCCACCTCCTTGGTGGCTGCTCTCATCTACTGGAGTGCTGCGCAGCCAAGGCGAAGTCAGTCTCAGTACCTCAAAGGCACAGCAAAATACCTCCAGCACCACTCGATCTTATAGGTTGTTCCTCCTCCAACTCCTTCTCTACTACATGTGGAGAGAAGGAGAAGGCTGAGGAAGTGGAAAATAGTAGCTTTGGCTCATGAGCTGTAACCTGTTTTGGTCTCCATTAATTAATTTGGCGTTGGCTGTATTGCATTGCATGCTATTATTAGTTTCTCTCTTCCCCTCTGCAACAAATTAGGGCTTTCACATCTGCCTAAAAATAAAACTTTCCTGTCTGCTGGCTAACAAGCAAAACCAGAATGCAGCATATGTGTAATAAAGATGCACAGCTGTTCTGTCTGTGAAGTCAGGAATGTGCAGGGGCGTGTTGTGTACGGATGGTGTAGGTACCCAGCAGCAAGGAAGGGTATTTCCAAGAAACTGTTGCAAGACATCGTAGAGAGATGGTTACAAAAGACGAAGCCAGAGTGAAGCATCCATGAGATTAGCAGAATTTAAACGGAAAAATATTAATTCGTTTTAGTTCTTTTTTTAAAGTCAGTCCTGTGTGGTGTCATACTTGATGAAAGAAAGCTGGGTGCAGAGGAAGGAGTGTCATTCCCTGAGGATTCTCCTTACCTCCCTGCTCCTGCAGGCATCTGTCTTGGGCACGGCCCTCCTCCATCCTAGCCTAGAAGCTAAAGAAGAAAAGCATACCTCAACGGTGCCATAGCTTTTATATTTCTAATACCAAAGCATTTCAGAGCGCTCTATGACTCTGATTTCTTACTCTCAGGAGCCTCTGTGTGAGATGGTGTTCACCCACCTGAGAACGTCACAGAGCGAAAGCAGTGGGCTTGGTGGCACGTTTTGTTGTTTCAGCAGCCATGTGCTTAGTAAGACTTCTGTCAGCTCCAAACTGTTGCTTGTGCTGCTTAACGTGCTTCGAGCAAGGAGGGCTGTGTAATACAGCCCGCGTGTTTTCATTCTTTCCGCGGCTCAAATAGGCAGGCATCCCCCAGAGAGCTGGTTTGAGCTGGTCTTGCTTCTTATCGCCTGACACATTTAGATACGCTCTTTAGGTAGCATTAGCTAATGAATTTCCTTTGACACCCATATTTACTCTCTGTGTTAGTTACATTTCTGCGATGCAGGATGCTTGCTTTGCTCGTTCTCGTTCTGGCTGTCCGCGTGATGTATTAATATTGAGGGCTGTTATGTAGACAGTAAGCATTTTCTTCAGAAACTGGTTAAATGGAAACGATCTGTTTTACATTTGCATTTGGCCTCGAAGTGACAGCATAGAGCTGTTAAGCAGCAAAACAATGGGGTTGCAAGGCATTTTCTTGAGATAAAAGAGCGGAAAGAAGTCTGTTAATCAGATTAATAGAAAATGTACTTACCACGTTCATACAGATGTGTTAAGAGGAACCATAGTAATTAGCACGTTTAATTAACGATTTTACGTACAGGAAACAGTGAACACCAAACTAGGGAACCTGACTCCAGGTCATGCTGGTTATCCTGCCAAGATTCTTTCCCCATCAATGAGACTTTCCTGGTACCTGAAGGATTTTCCTGAGTGGGATCATGGGATTGCAGACTCCTGATTACAAGCTACCAAGTTGAAATACCAGACCTTGCATAAAAAAAAAACAAAAAACAGAAATAACACTCTTGTTTTTCTCCTTCTCTTGCAAATTACATGACATTTCACAGAAATGACTGCAAAAGATTTTCCATTCAGTCTTTAGCACTGGTTTGGTGACACACTTGGTAAGATTAGCAACTTTCCATGCGTTATAAATGAAAACTGTTTCTGAAGCTGACTAAACCTTTCCATTCAAAGACACTTTTTCAGGTTTTTTTTTTGTTTTTTTTTTTACAACCTTGCAAACCTTAAACCTCAGTTTAGTAAACCTTGGGTTAAGGATGATATCTCCTGGGCCGGGAATCTTCTTCACTATTAGACACAGTCAAGCAGATTTGATTTTATATTAGCAGGACTGCTGTCTATGGCTGTTTCTGGCTATTGTTGGTCCCATCGTTCAATCTTCTTCTATGCTCGTTTTCCTGGCTTTATCTGGCAACGCACTTCCATGCATTTTAAAAGTCCATGAACAAGATATTCAAGTTCATCAAAGAGGGAAAAACCCTGACGTTTTTGAAGTATTTGTGTATTGTAAGTTGAAAAAGTAGCATTTTGAATAGTCCACACTTTTATTCAGACATCTGAAGACTGCAAGCATGGATACATTCGTGAAAGATGCTTTTTTTAATGAACTTAACTACTGTATTTTAATACTTAAAATGCAAAACATGAAAAAAGTTCCACAAGTCTGTTTTCATGCACTAAATTGTAGGTGCAAGAGCAGATCATTTTTCAACTAAGAAAAACATTTTGTCTGAAAAATAGTGATCTGTGCTAATACTGAGCATTGCCAAACATGCCTTGTCTTATCTCTCCTGACTTCCGCGTTTCTCTGATGATAGGAAAAGCAACAGCTTTCCCTCTTACTGATGAAGATCTGCTTTTCAGAGCCAATGTCAATAGCACTACTAACACGCTCTTTTCCACCCAAAAAATATGGAGGTTCAGTGCTTTTATTTCATCTTGGTGAACGTGCATGTGAACAAACATAAGATCTCAAGGGCAAACACTGGACAATAACTCATTATCTGAGGTTTTTAAACTTCCTATCCAATTACAGTAACTACTAAAGCTCAGCAATAGGGATAAAAAAGAAAAAGTGATATCATGTAGTGAATTGTTATTTGTAAGATACTTTGGAAAGCTATTAATAACATGTATGAATGCAGGATATCAAGAATTACAACAGTGACTCACTTGTGTTCCCTGAGCCCTGTGCAGTGCGTGTAGGAACGTCCTGCCTCAGCCATGGCTCCTGCTGCGAGCAGGAGGAACAGGTTGTGACTCAGCACAGAGGAAGATCTGTACAACCTTCTCCGTGCTGAATCAGAGAGCAGCCAAGAGCAAAACTGTACTGCAATGACCAGCACTGGAACTGCTGACCTCCAGGGATTCAACACGAGTCTCCAGTTCCGTGCAGTGCTGGGTGGACGGTGATGGACTACAGCCTGGGGTGCTTTAGGAGGTCTGTCCTCTTGCCAAGTGACTCAGTGGTGAGGCAGTAAGTGAATGGGCAGTGAAATCATGGATGGAGAAGCATTAAACCTGCCACTAGGCTGAGCACAGATGCTATTAGCAAATGGTCAGAGTCACAGCATCATGTGCAGAAGAATGGAAAAATCACTGCTTGCTGGGATCTCTGGCATGAAGAAGCCCTTGGGATAGCATTTGGGAAAAAAATTGGGATAGAGGAGCGAGCAGCAAAGCAGAAGTGCAATGGGCTGACAGTTTTTTCCGCAAATTTGAGTCTTGTTAGCATCTCCCTCAGAATGGGGGTTTTGGTTGGCTTTGGGGATGGAGTGACACACTGGCGCACACACACGGTGTTCCTGTGGCTCCGAGAAATGTATGTGGAAAAGACCTAGATGGCTTGATAAAGGTGGAAACTGAGAATGAAGTCCAAACTTGCTGAAAAACTCCCTTTGACTGCAACGCGTGGTTGAGTCAAACTCTTTGGCAAGTTTGACAACAAGCAATAAAAAGGAATGTGAGGCGGTATTTTTGTAGGGCTCCATCGCAGAGATGTGTCTGAAATAATAGCATTCAGATATCTTCAAAGGCAAAAATAAAAAAGCGTTTTTCATGAAAAAAGCCCAACTTGATAAGAGGTTAGATCTGTCTTTGTCAGTTAAAAGCTGCTCTGCTCTCACAAAACAACATAACTAGTGGGAAGAATTATACTGCCCGTTTGCCCTTTCTGACGGTTATCTTACAGGCGGATTGGCCTGAGAACACAGCGGAGCAAGGGGCCTTGCTCTGCTCCATTTGATGCTCTTTGTATCATAACAAAGGACTGGGTTCTCAAGCAAGACCACCTCACATTGTCTCCATCATCACCTTGCTGTTATTCAAATACTTAGGCTGATTTATGTTTCTAAATATCTTTAGACAGTTATTTCAGGCCACGTTCCTAATTATTTTTTTTAATGGAGCTATTATCGTGCTATAGATCTATTTGTTTAAATCCTGGCTGACTTTACAGGAATAGTTCTTTCTAAGGAAGAAGAAAATGAAAATCACAGAATCAAAATACGTGCTAGTTTTTTTGGGACGGGTGCCAATCTGGTTTTAGCTGGCACAAAATTGAACAATAACTGCGGGATTGTATGTTCTTTTGTTCATCCAAATATCATCACTTCTTACTGTGTCACATTTCACCTGGCTACTCCATGGTTCGCGGTCCTTCTCAACCCAACAGTAGAGAGCGGGACTTCTCTTTGCGTTCAGGGTCTGATTTCAACAGCGCGATTCCTGGAGACAGAAGGAATTAAGGGGTAAAAAAATGAAACCAAAATCACATGAAATTTTCGTCTGTGCTTTACTCCAAAAGAGAGCTGTCTATTCATATTGTCACTTTGGTAATTTATTCTCCTACTGTGGAATGATTGAGTGGAGTTAGAATAGCATGTATTTTCCAGAATATTATTAATCATTACCTGTCAAACTTCAGTGCTTAAACCAGTCTAACAAATGATGGAGAGGATTGCCAAGCTATTTTTCAAGGTTTTCCCATACCTTTTTATTATCCAGCATTTTGAGGATTCTTCGGAGGGATATTGAATTGGACACTTTCACAGGCAACAGAGAGAGGATCTGATCCAAAATGGTGGGGTTCTGAAAATGGAGCTGAGGATGGTTACTGAGCACAGGAGAGTCCTGGAGTGGAAGGCAATGCATGGAAAAAAAACATGTTTTAACAAGGACAGCTTGGGAAAACTCTCCTTTTAATAAGGACAGTTTTGGATGTATTCTCAACCCAAGTCGAACCATCAGCCTATTTCCCTCAGTCTTCTCAGCCTCTCTTTCCAGGTAGCTCCCTTGACTAAATAGCAGCTGAGGAAATTGCCCATAGTGTAGCTCAAGGCTGGGTGAAAAGCAAGGTCTGAAAGACAGATGGGTCCAGAAGTGCTCAACGCATCTCAGCCTCTTCCCACTGACCTGGAGAGAGCAGTCTTGGCCTCCAGCACAGTCAGCAAACATGGAAAAAATAGGAACCCTTCTCTCAAACCTTGACCAAAATTATCCAAATTCAAGCTTACATTCTTTAACTTCTAATGTTGGCATCGCTGCTAATGCTTTCACTCTGAGAGTACTGCATGCACAAAAAAAGAGAAAATAAAGAAGAAGTGACAGATGGAAAAAGTGTGCTTTAGCCACAGCTGTTTCCTTCTTCCTTCAAAAAAATGATTTAAGTACCTTATAACCTAAGGGAGAAAAAATGATGGTTTTCTAAGTGAAATATATCCTGTCAAAAATCTGCTATTAAATTGCGTATTACTTAGATAATATCTCAGAATTATTGCTTAGCGATTTAGGATTTGGGTTTTTCTTAACCAATCATTTCTAATATTTCCATTACAGAGAGGAAAAAACCTAGTTATTGGTGACAGGCTTTACGAGAATAATAGGAACAGAGTAAAGAAAACAGGCAGAGAGGAAAAATAGAAAAGCTAGGTATTTTGCTTACATGTGATCATCTGCCTAGTGAACATGGGAAATATAAAGCGTAATCAAGTGCTGTGTTAATTAAAACGGAGATGAGAGCACCTTCCCCCCTGAACTTGAGTGGAAGCTTCTGGCTGAGGCTCATCCTTCCTGATACCCAGTGGTAAAGTAGCATTGGTCATCCAATGTGGACCGATATTGGTCATCCAATAAATAACACTATTTTGATTTGAAAACAGAGTAGGTTTAACACAGAAACTGATAGAAAAGAATGGACAGAGCCCTACCTTTCTGTTTCCTAAGGTTGCTGTTCCACACTTGCTTGTATTTTAGCACGCAAATGTCTCTATTTCCTTTCATATGGTAACTCAGATGCATAAAGCCAAACGTGTTTGGAAACGGTTGCCAAATATGGGTCTAAAACAGAATTTAAAGAAATGCTTCAAAAATAATCTTCAACAGAAAAGTAATTTGGAATTGTAGAGCATTGCTGCTTGGCATAGGGGACCTATGTCAAAACAACAACAAAAAAAAACACTTATCAGTCTTTAATTCAGCTTTTGCATGAGACGTCAGGTGTTAACAAAAACAGACAGGTTTGAAATAAGAAGCAGATGGTCACCCAACAGTTCTTGTCTTGGAAAATAAATGAGAGGAAAGAAAAGCAAATTGACCAGCAGTGACGGTTTTATATACAGTAATCTGGTCCGAGATCTGGAAATAGTTGACAATTAATTGAAGTAACACATTGCAAATTGTCACCGTATGATGAAAAATCTTCAGGGGGAAAAAATATTGTTTGGTCTGGAAATTTGGATTGTACTAAAGTCATTGTAAGGAAAAAATGTAACCCAACTCAACCCAAATTTCCACAGAATTTTCCCACCCAAAACATTTGCAGGGATTTTAAGTATAAGCTGGTATTTCATGTTAGACTTTTTAACCATCAAGAGGTGAAGGTGTTCTTCATCTTGTGTGAAACATTGGCTCCTTTTATTTAAAAGTATCTCTTCGAAGTCACGTAAAACCTCCTGAGAGCCTTAACCCTATCTCCACCAAGCGCTGAGATTTTACTAGCTGATTTGCATGCACAAAAATAATTAGTTCAAGCCTTAACCTCATTTCTCCCTCGCATAGGACACCTATCAAAATGTGGTGTTCGAGTCAAGCAAGCTCTCTTATAGGGTACATTCTTCTTTATCTCCCTCTTAAATAGCTCCTTGCTGCATTGGGGGAATAAAACGGGAGGGAAATGCCACCCACCATGAGGCACTTTAGAAGAAATCAAAGCAACCTGAAATGTCCATGCTCCCTGCATTAACGTGTGCTCAATGGAGAAGGGCAAGTGCAGTTGGTTTCAGGGAAAGAAACCCATATGCACAGAATTCTATTGTTGTGGCGACTCGTGCAGTATCACAATTCCAAATGGGCAGAGGATGAGTCCCTGAGCTGCAGACTTCCTTTTGCCTTTGCAGGTGCCCCAAAGGCAGTTATGTGGCGTTGTGCACTTCTGGGGTAGTGCTCCTTAAAGTAGGGGCACCTGTGCTTCCCACCTGGAGCTGAAGGAAGATGGTGCAGAAGGCAAGGGGGTGGGGAGGGGGGGGTATTAAAAACGAAAAGAACAAACCTGGCTGCAAAACCTGATTCCCGTAGCCAAGTGGGAACTGAAATATCTTCCTGTTACATTCTTTCCACATCTGCAAGGGCCGTACTTAGATTTCATTTTAAAAATATTACCTCTTATCGTGAACAGGTTCTGACACAAGCCAGGTATTAATCCGAACACACTTTCTTTTTTAGCTGGGCAGGCTTTTCCTGCAAGGTCTACTTGTTCTGCACTTTGTTTGCAGGGAGGGCCTGCCGTGATGTGTGTCAGGGACTTGGTGGGAAGGCATAGTCCAAAGACAGCCTCTAAAACATCTTCTTTTAGGAAAATGCCCCATGTGGTTAGTAGTTAGGAACTGTAGATGTGTAAATAACATGGAGCGTGCAAATAGAGATGTGCACAGTGTGTGTGTGTGTTAGGACCTGGACAACTCAGGCAGTGTGTGAGCTGTTGCTTTGCAGCAGGGATTGTTAGCTGCATTTTCCTCACTGTGCACTTCACTCCCACTCTTCTTCCCACAGCCAACTTCTGCTGCAACTTTCAAAACCTTCTGATTCTGCCTTTGATAAGGGTGTTCTGTTAAACTGGGTTGTCACTGATCTTCATTTTCTTCCAGCAGGTTACAAAAACCAGACCTGCATCATTCCTTGCTGTAATGTAGAGTCAATGGGTGTTTCACTACTGACTTAAATAGAAGGAAAAAGAGATCTTTCAGGCTGGATATTAGGAAAAACAACTTCTCTGGAAGAGTGGTCAGGCACTGGCACAGGCTGCCCAGGGAGGTGGTGGAGTCACTGTTCCTGGAGGTGTTAAAAACCATGGAAATGTGGCAGTGAGGGACACGGTCAGTGGGTGGGCCTGGTGTTGGGGTTGGGCTTTTCCAACCTTAATAATTCCAAAATTCCATGATTTGTCTGCCTGTGCAGTATGCTTTGTCATGAATAGATACGAAGAGGTGGCAGCAGTAACAGTAGGAGGAATTAGTTGCTTTTGCCACAGCATGAAGAGGAAGCTGTTCTTTTACCTTTCTGTATTGTTCCTTAGCCAATGAATGTGTGCGTTTATTTGCTCATGTTTGAGTGCACGTACAGGGACTGAAATTTGCAGAGGAAAAAGCAATGTCCTCATTTGCTATTGTTAATGAGAAGATGGAATAGCTTGTGAAGCATATTGTAGCAATATTCTGTAATATGATGTACATAACATCTCTCACAAGTCTGTGTGTGACACAATGGATATGATTAATCACTGCGTTATTAAGCAGTGATTGTTCTGTTACTGGCAGGGGTGAAAGTGAAGAAAGAACCACGCTGACCTTTCTTGAGTCCTCAGATGATGTGATCCTAACATGTGTTGAATGGGGAGCTTTGGGGAGGGAGGGCTTGTGGACCCGGAGCTGGGCATGCAGGGTAGCAGCGCTCATCAGCACACCCGAAAAGAGGAGCAGAGGGCAGGAAGAATCTGGGGAATGGGGACTCTCCCACGAGAGGTTATTAAATGGGATTGACTTGTTTTGCTGAAGGAGAAAAGGCTGAGGGGAGATCTGACAGCTGCCTGTGGATGCATCAAGGAGGCAAGCAGCAGGCAGAGGAAAGTTATTTAAGAGAAGAGACAATGTTGGCACGAGAAGAAATGGTATAAATAGACAGGCGCTGGAAATCCCTTCCAGTAGAAATAGTGAGGACACATGAAAAATAAAAAGAAAATCAAGCCAATTTTTAAAATAAAGATCATGAAAAGAGATTACATGCTTTCTGTGGCAGCTCGGATCTCTCACGCGGGAGGTCCATCCTCTGTTTCTACAGAAGTAGTTTTCTTTCTTCTATGTTTAAAGTGAAGGCTGGCATCAAACACACCGGTGCCTCTGCACCAGCTGAGCATAGAGAGCTGGGTACAGGACATTGCTACACGATAGCTGTGACTTTGGATGCTCGCTGTGTGACGGAGTTGGATTCTGCATGTAGCACCAGAGCCCATCCAAGCAGAGCCCGGTCCAACTTCTGCTGCGCTGTGTTTCGCCAGCAGAAATGAGATACTTTCCTGAGTCTGAAACTTCTTCTGGTGTTGTGTAAGCTCATTAAAAAGTCAAGATTATTTTTGTCTTTCTAAGTAAAAGGGAAGATTTACTGCGTTGATTTGATGACCTGATGTGTTTTCTGGAGCCTGTAGTACTCCAGTCTTGGAACAAAGGAAGATGAGCGCATCCGTGATTTTCATAAGTGTCTTTTCACTGTGGCATTGGTACAAATATTGCAGAGGAGGTTTGGAGTATTGAGCGGCTTGCTCCAGACAGGCAGAGGTTTGAATGATCAGGAAAAACAGGATAAGAACAAGTTTCTTGCACACATCCTTGTTGTTACTGCTGGTGGTAGGACTGGAGTCATCTTAAAAAGTTTTTGCTTTATTCCTGGAATTAGATTTCTCACTGTATATTTTTGGGAAGGTTTTTAAAGAGTTGCTTTTCTTCAGTCCAACTAATGGCACTTTGAGCTCCGCTCCTTTGCTTTTCCTTGAAGTTTTGGGTGATGTGCAGAAGGGAAGAGCCCAACCCAGTCCAGCACCACGTGCTCAGGTTCCCTAGTTGTGCTGTCCAGCTTCTGCATTTGAAAGCTAGTTTCTTTTAGTGAAGCTTTCTTTGTGTTGTTTTGCTCCTTGATGTTAATGTGGTTAAACAAAAATCATCATTTCAAATAAAAGGAGACTTATAAGCAGTCCTATTAATGTATTGTTTTCCCACCAACAAAACAAGTACGTATTGTCTTCTCCACTACTATTAGCTTTCTCTACTAACAATTTCTATTTGCTTTGATTTTCAAGCTTCAATTTCAACAACTATTGAGCAAAATCTTTATTAAGTTTTGTTTTAGCAACACGACAACATGTAAGATTGTCACTTGGCAACCATTTCTGTGCAAAGGTCATACCCAGTTCAGGAGCATGGATGTTGGCAGTCACCAATGCAACGAGTCTCGTATTTTCTCCTCGTGAGCAGTGTGGCAGGAGCTGGAACACTGACGTTCGTAGCTCAGCTGGAAATATCTGGCTAACCAAATGTACCGAGAGTGCTGCAGCAAAGGGGACTTTTTCCAGGCCTGGGAGGCTCCCTGTGCCATGTCTCCTTTTGCACCCCTTTCCGTGACTTCACGCTGCAGACATGAGCTCTTTGGTTTTCTCTTCGACGCTCCTCCTGGCCTGCAGGACCAGAGCTCTATTTCTGCCTTGGGCTGATGAACAGCCCAAGTCCTGGCCTGCACTCCCCATCATTTCCTCCTCGCAAACAACTGCTGTCTCCTGGCTTGTGCTGGAATGGTGCAGGGCAGCAGGGGCCGCATTTTTTCCTCCTTAAGGCTTTGTAACATCATGTCCAAACCTCTGCCTCGGTATCTTCAATCCTGCAGCAACACAAACTGTCATTTGTAATAACCAGTGCCATTTCTCCTGCATCTTATGCAAGAGCCATGCATTGAAGAGAGGAGTCTGAACTTAGTTTGAAATATTTTTGAATTGGGAATAAGCATAAATTCTTACTTTTACCTTTAATACAAAAGAGGTGCTTCCTGAATTAGCCTTATCTGATGTTGCGTGAGTGCCCCTGTTCTCCATGTCTTTTGTTAATACTGTGGGGATGTGGACCTATTAATTGCTATATCTTCATAGTTGGTTACACTTTTATTGCTGTTACTTCATTTACACATTTTCCTGAGATTGGTGGAAGTTAACCAGCAAAAAACAAAAAAAAGAAACTGGTAGACTATTGTTTTCCGAACATTTGTTAGACAAATTAGTAGCTCCATACGAAGGCTTAATGCTATTCATTTTTATCTTTTTCTAATCTCCCCTTCACGCAAAGGCGTTACAGCTTGGCATTTGCTTAGAGAAGGATATGGCTAAGAAAATATTGGACGAGTGAGTGGCGAAAGCAATAGGCTGCAGGTTCCAGGGCAGAGCCTAGCAACAATGGGCTGACTTCCAGCCCCTGAGAGTAGCGGGAGGTTTCAAGGCACCGTGAGCTCAGCAGCCAGTTACGAGCAGCTGCTGTTGGGGAGTGGAATAGGACTGGGTTTTATGGAGTAAAGCTCAATGCTGCACAGGGCTAGCCAAAGTGGGAAGCTGGAAGACTAAACTCTGACTTTGGGTTTCCATGGGCTGTTGCAGCTTGGCCAGACCTTGTTCTGTCCTGATTTAGGTCATTTTCTGTAGACATCTTCTGACTTCTATGTTTAAAATACATCCTCCTGCCTATTAAATGTACATCAGTCTGATCAGTGGGGAGCTGCTTGCCAGCAGACATCAGCTGTGGTTAGTGGGTCTCCTCCAGAGCTGGTATTGGTATAGCAGGGCTGGTGAGGGCTCACTCAGATTCCCCTCTTCCAAAGCATTATTGATTCTGATGGTTGGACTAGATGCTCTTAATGGTCTTTCCTAACGTTAACGATTCTGTGATTTCAAACACTTATTTTGAGTCTACCTGCACTGTACCCTATAGCACAGGAGGGTTATGGCCAAGCAGGAAAGTTTTTTGACTTAAGAACTTGCACTTATTATCAAAACAAATGACAGAGAAATGATGGACTCTCCCAGCTTCTTCAGAATAAGGAAGAATGGTATTCATGAGTTGAAGATAAAATACCATAACAAGGTTGTGACTGAAAGGTTGGCTTTGTCTTAAACTCTAGGAATCTATTCAAAATAAAACACCGTTATAATTTATTTTTTAGTTCTGTTAGAATTGAATTTCTGCCCATGGCCACAAAGATCAGAACTTAAATTTTGTTTCAGGAAGAAAAAAAAAAAAAAAAGAAAAACAAGTTTTAAAACAGATGCTCTTCCAAGTGATAGTAAAAGAGTGAGTTTGGGAAGAGCAGAAGAATTCCCACAGGGAAAGCTCATACTGAGCAGCCCCTGCAGCCATGCTGTGGTTGCCATGGTGAAGTAGTTTCATTACCTTCTTTAAGGCAGATGCTGGGTTGTACTTGACTCATAGGGGTGAGGTCTGTGGCTTCAACAGTGCTGCTGTCTTTAATGCTGCCACGTGCAAGTCATCCGCTCAGTTCTGGAGATGTTTGGGTTTAAGAAGCAAGGACTTCTGCAAAGCTGGGTAGATGAACAGCAGAAAACTGTAAAGGATTGTTCATCAGAGCTTGGGAAGTCCCAGGAGCATCACGAGCATCCAAGCCTTGGCAGCACAGCTGCTTGGGGAAGCATGGTTAAAAGCCCAGATAATGCCTCAGCAGTCCCTTTTTGACTACTCTACTTTCATGCTGAGCTCAAAGTCTTTCTGCATTTCCCCCCGAAGGCGGACAGACCTCATTATTTAAACAAAATCCATCCAGCCACCCACCTTGGGTCATGCCTGCCAAACGGCAGGTGGAGAGAGAAGCCTGCCGCGGAATATTGACATCTACACAAGAAACCAAACAACCAAAAACACGCGAAACATTTCTCCAAAGTGCAGCTGCAAAAAGTATTTTTGCTAGGAGCAGTTGTAGCTCTTAATGACTGCTGAGCCCTGTGCACTTTTAACTCACGTAATCCTTTTTCCTACAACAGCACCATCTTGCAAGAATCAGCCAGGGACCGTGGACATATTTTCCTAGGACTTGCATTCTTGCCATGTATTAATGATACCAATGGAAATGCATGGGGAATGGGAATACAAATAGCGCTACCTTACAGTTCAGATACTCCAGAGAAAGGTTTCCATAGGGATCCAAACATTTGGATGCTTACCAGGAGCTGAAATTAGCTTAGGGTTTTCAAAAGAGCCCCTAGGGGTTAGATGGTTTGGGGGACTTAATTATTTTAGGTCCTTTGAAAATCCCAACCTTAAAAAGGAAAACTAAGGCTCCAGGCACTCACGCACCAGGGAGGCCTGGGTTCATCCCACCCAGCTTCAGACTGCTGCTGGACTACACTAAGGGCAAGGTTACTTCACCAGGCAGCAAACAGAGGGGCAGAGATGCTTCCCCAGATGCTCTATTTCTTATAGGAGGCAAAAAAGTGGCCTAAAAATGTAATTTTCATGACTTGGGCAGCAGCTTCCCAAAGGCTGTAGTGGTACATCATCTTCTAGATGTCTGTAGTTGATTGCTGATAAAGTTTTCTTAATTTATTGTGTAAGTAGATTGGCCCAAAGTATGTAACTATAACATTACTAATAACGACCACCCAGAAAAAGAGGAAGCCATTTAGCTGAGGCAAAAGTCAATGGGACAAGTGGCCTGTGAGCTCTCCTTGCAAATACACCACAGGCTTCTTTAGCCTTAACGATTCTATGGGCTGGCTGGGGTTAGTTAGAGCTGCCCACTGAGAAACAAAATATAAATAAAATTACTTTCAAAAAAATGCAAAAACCTATTCATTTTCCCCTGTTTTTTTCTCCTCTCTTGTATTTAGGTCTGAAATTTGGCCTTGACCAAACAAAGTTAATTATAGAGTGAAATGAAAGCTGTGAAATGAATGTGTGCACAGGGCTGGCAAGCATTTCAGGCTGAGTTTTACGTCAAAAGTGGTGCAAGAAGACTTATCACAAAACCATTCTGATTTCATGTCTGCATCTGCAGCCAAGGCACAGTCTCCACTAATATCCCGTCTGTGCAGTGCAAAGGCACCACAAACTCTGCTAAGAACTCTATTGCTTCCTCTGCCAAAGATCCTAATATCTCTCCTAAGCTGATTCATTCAACACTTGCTTAATGAAATGTTTTTTTCAGATTTCCTTTTTATTGTCCTTGAGAAATGATGCCAGGTTGCTCTCTGGCCAATTTTATTGGAGAGGACTTGTAGAAAAGGATAAAATTTCCTAAAGGCATTACATGCAACCTCAGGTTCAGCTGTGGTAAATTTCTCCAGCATAAAATGATCAGATGAGCCTAGAACTGGAACAAAGGATTACTGCACTACTTCAAGGAGTTATATTGCTTACATTGAATAGCAATTGATAATAACCTGGCTGTTTATAAGCCATAAATAGCCATCAATTTAAGTGTGTATTTAAATTAACGAGCACCTGTGCAACTTACAAACAGGTAAGGGAGATGGGGAGCTCATTTCTAGTTGCCAAGGTACGGTAAATCAGCAGTTTTATTATTTCGTCCCATTGGATCAGTCCATCCCACCTGGGTAAACAGTGCTCACCTGTTCCCAGCTCCACCCAGGCAAGGGGAGTCCTCCAGCCTCTGCCCATCCCTCAATCATCTGCTGCCCCTCGGGGGCACAGCTGTGTACTTTGGCTTTATTTGAGGTGGCTGAAGAAGCGCTGTTGGGTGTTGCTATGTTTTGGAAATGACCTTTCATCTGGAGCATCCCTCTTGCAGGAGGTGAAAGTACAGCACACTGCCATCCATTTGTACGAAATGCACCGGGGAGACTGGGCCTTGCTCTCCGTATTTGCAAACAGTTTTTGGAAAATGGCAGCAGCTTCTCAGCACTTCACAACACATTTCTTGAGGTTCTGGAACACAGATTTTTTGATTCGTGGCATGTCTTTGCTGTCCCACAACTGCAGTACTCAGCTGGTGCTGATGGCCAGATGATCTTAGCAGTCTTTTCCAACCTTAATGATTCTGTGGCTGAGCAGTTCCCAGACACAGGGCTCAAGGCTAACCCGGAGCCTGAATGCACACCAACCCCACGTTCATTATAAAACCAATAGGGATGCTGTTGTGATTGCTTGATTTTGTGTTTTGCAGTGATCAAGCAGCTGATAAAGGCCGTAAGCTCTGATCCAGGGTGCAATCCTCACACTCACTGTAGCGTTCTGCTCTTGGCTTCCTAATCCTCATATGTGGTCACTGGCTGCAGAAATGCAAGTGTATATACGTGGATGTGTATGTATATATGTGTGTGTGTGTGTGTCTGTGCACAAAGTAGCTGGCCAAAGGGGTGGGTGGAAAATGTCTGCAGTTCAAGGGTTAAAGGGCAGCTGATGCTGTATGGAAAACTTCTCAAATAGCCTATTTATAACAGTTCTGTCAGAGGTCAGATTTTTCAGTGTTTTACTTCCCTGAGTGTATTTTTATGCGGAGGGATATTTTGTCAATTTACACCTGCTGATTAGATGACCTCAGAGAAGAATGTTTTTGGAGGTTTAGGGCCATTTAGGATTCTGACGAACCTCCCTCTATTTTTGGGCTCAGAGACTGCCTCTTCCTCTATGCTCACTTACTAGAGTATTTGTACAAGAGAGTGCAACAGCTGATAGTAGCCAAGGACTACGTAGCTCTAAGAATTTCTCATTGCAACTTGTGTCTGTTGTTAGGTTCCAAAATGCTGCCTTAAGGTCATACCCTCCTTACCTGCTATTTTAATCATTACTTTTCCCTAAAGCCTTCAGTGAGCTCCTACAAGAACAGGAATAGCAGAAGGGAAGACTTTCCCACCTGGTACTGTAACAGTGCAATTAGACTGTGGATCCTGAAATAAGCTGAGCTTCACTAATTGCATGCTGGGAAACTTTTTATTTTACTCCAAAATTAAAATTCCTTTGGAACATGCTAAGCAAATGTAAGATTCTTCCATTCCGTTTTTAACTGGAAGCACAGAACTTCTGAACAATTAAGACATCCAGTTGCGCTTTGTTTCAATTTAAAATAGAATCATAGAATCATAGAATGGCTTGGGTTGAAAAGGACCTCAAAGATCATCGAGTCTCAACCCCCCTGCCAAGTGCAGGGTCGCCAACCACTAGAGCAGGTAGAACCAGGTTTAGCTGAGGCCTCATTCTGGAGGCTTTGGGGAGCCTTGAGTGTGCCCAAGATGCGTTCCCAATTTGCTCTGCAGACATTTGTGCTTGCTAGGGCATGCTTGCAATTTGTGCAGGGTTTGCATTTTTCCCTTCTCCGAGCTCTCCTTTGAACATTCCCTCCTTGTGATCCATCCTCTGACACGTTCTGTCCTTTGGCTTGGCTGCTGGCACTAACCCATAAAACCTAGCTGTCAGAGAGGTGCTCTGCTCCCTCCACCCCTCCATGCTTTGCTGACATTTTCATGCATTAGCATTTTCTTGAGGCAACCAGGAGCACTGATTTGGCCAAGATAAGAGCGCATGTGGCTGAAACTCAGGAGAAAAGAGCTGCTCGGGTTCAGAAAGAGCAGTGAGTGATAAGGAACCAGAGACAGAGAAATGCCTAAAAATAAATTTTTCAAGATACCTTTGTCTTACCTGAAGCCCCTGAGTCCTTTCTGCCAACCTGCCCTGCACACCCAAAGAGGTGGAGGCAAACTGTGCTCATGATGACTCGAGACAAACGGGGTGTAATGCTGAGGGTCAACCCCACTGAGCCCCTGTATTTCAGTCCTAGGAAGAGAGCACACATATGTGCACACATAAGCTTACCTATATATTATTTTTTAGGACTCCAAATCTTCATCTAAATATACAGCTGTGCTTCACACAGAAGATAGCTATAACCAGAGGGACGATGCTAAGAAATTAATGAGAAAGTATATTGGTCAGCTTAGCCACCTAACTTTTTCTTCAGTTTTCTAGCTTATTTTCTGGTTTTTATGTGTTTAAAATTAAGAGTTCTCCAGTACTGACGTATGTTAATATAAGAGACCAAAGCCTATGACAATAGAACAGGAAGTTTTAATGCAATTCCAATCCCTGACAGGTTCTTAATGCTGCTTATCCTGCCTTCCCTCTAAAGATTTAGTCATCCTAGATTTCCTCCCAAATGTGAATGAGATGGCTTAAATCAAACCATAAATTATGCTTCCACTTATTATTTGTTTGCTAATCAGGATGGAAATGAAAAGAAGTTGGTTGTCAGCTAGGGCTGTTTCCCACAATATCCAGGAAAGTATCAGTATTTGGTGATTTAAATACAACAAAAGGAAACCGGATTGCACCTTGAGGAAGAAAGAACGAACCTGCCAGCCAGGAAGAATAGAGGACCGCAGATCTTGCCAAATAAGCTTTAAAAAAAAAAAAAAAAAGAACAAAAAAGAGAAAGATACTAATAATTAAGAGGGCCTGCGAGTGAGGCTGGTGAGGACAGAAGTGTGACGCTTCCTGTTAGTAAATACAAAGAATAGACTTTAATAGGACTCCAGGGGAAAGCGATAGCTTGGGAATAGCCTTGGGAAGAAAGACAAACATACACAGAGGATGCAAAACAGTGTGAAAAGTGATTCATGGAGACTCGGTGCTGTTCCTAATTGTTAAGGCTTTATTGTATTAATGCATTCCTTCAAACTGAACAAAGACTCCTTGATTTCAAAGCCTCTGGAATGGCGTGCCCGGAGCTGGCCAAAGCCCACGGAGAACACCTGCTGGGGCATGCAGAGCAGAGGCAAAGCAGAAAGGCTTGGATGGACCTTGTGGCACGTGCAGATGGGCAGGAGGGTCAGACAGCTTCCTCGGGTACCTAATACAAGTTCTTTTTTTTAAAAAAATAATCCTACTTTAGAACATGTGAAAGTACGATGGTGTTTCACACGAGATGAAATGAGCTTTTAATTTTGAACTATGGGGTTTGGGAACTATGGTGCTCAGAGAGTTGCCATGGACGAGTTGATCCAGTTCTTGGCTGCTATTTACCTGGAAAAGCTGACCTCCATACATCTGCTGCTTGCTATTGGACCCTGCCTTGTCTAAAGCTGCTTCTGTATTTTTCAAGGTCTCAACAGATGAACACCCAAATGTTTTCCAGTGCTGTTAGAGATTCCTTTGAGGAGAACATAAAACCTGCTGGTAGCAGACTTAAGCTTCTTGTGCTATGTTTTGTGGGTCTTCTATGCTGAAGGACCACCACAGAGCAGATTAAAAATCGCTGCTGCCTTCCAGAGTGGAATAGCTCCATACTTAGAGGAGGGTATCTTAATCCAGTCCTAAAATGACAACTTGAGAAGTGGTGTACAGAGACCCTGGGTGAGCAGTGCTGGGCTTGGCCAGATCCCTGCGTTTCGATCTAGTTTCTTTTCTGCATTTTTTTGGGCTCTTACACTCATACTTCTCATGCTACACTGAGTTTTCAGTCTCAACACAGTTCTCATAACAAAGGCTGCAGAAATAATTTCTGTAATGACATGGAAGCTCTCAAGGAGATATTAGGAGAGCTCGTCTATGTAGAATTCATTTTCAGCCATACTAATACATCTGAGCTGGGAATTACAGTCCCGTTATTGCTTTCCATGGCATTCAGATAGAATGTTCATGCAACATTTTGGAACTTTTTGGTTATTTGGGAGTTTTTATTTGTTCATTAGTAATGGTATGATTAGGAAAGCAAAGGACCTGTCTTGGCAAGTATTCTGTGAGTAAAGACGTGTGCCAACAGCTGGGGAAAAGTTCTCTGGGTGGGAGGGAAGTGATTGAAGATTGCACCCTGGAGTACAATCTTCTCTGCTTTGTCTAGTCTGATTACAAATGATTCAAGTAATGAAGTTTCTACTATTACTCCTGGGAAAAATCTGTGGTTTTATGTTACTTGTGACTTGGGCCATTCTTTAAACCAGGGAGGGAGGAATGTTCATCATTCATATTTTATTAGCGTTCTCTGAACTTTCAACATTTACATTTGAAAGCGTGAAAAGAAAAACAGTGTGAAATAATTTTCAGGAATAATGCCACTGAGACACACACGTATTAATAACGCACGCACAGTAACCCCTCGTGTATGTTGATGGACTTGTCTGTTCACACCCCATCCATACACTCGTTATTTCTGCCTGGAGACCTTCTAATCAAAGCAAGGCAACCAAATAAAACTGGCTCAAACAGCTTGATTTCCTCTTCCCTCAGCATTTGCATCCATTTTCACGCCTCAGCTTGAGTTACTGATGGCAAAAGCAGTAGCTAGAGCAACAAGCATCCAATCTACCAAGAGCATCTCTCTTCTCTGCCATCTTGGGTGTTTGCTTCCCATTGATGTAGATTGGCTTAGCAATAGGGATCTTCCACCAGAAGGGCACTTTCACCAGTAAATATCCCAATGTTAACAGGTTTGGGGCTCAGTTTAAAAATACAGTGATGTCTCCCTTGAAAGTCACATTTGTTAGAACCGATAGCCCTTTGAATTGGCCTCTGCTGGGTGTGGAAGCAGCAGGTATGGGGAGCTAAGAAGGTTGGAAGCAGGAACATCACATCTCAGAATGACTCACCAGCTTCAGCAGTGTGTGCAATAGTTAAGATGGATGGCACTTGTGATGTATTCCCACTATGAGTTGCCCTGCACTCTAGCTCTTGGCACTGGATCCAGGAAGAGAGGGGCACTTGGGAAATGCTTCCATAGAGCTGGCCCCTTTCTCCCTTCTCTGTCCTGTTCCAGGTGAGATGCTGCAACCATGGATAGGAAGAACTGGGTGCCCCAGCTACAGACTGGTGCAAGCTGGGAGGGCACCTTGTCTGAATATGGCTATAGGAGCGTTATTCTCTTATATTGCTTCTTCAAAAACAAGGTGGTGACCTAGATAGATGTCAGAGCCACGCTGTCTGTCCATCCAAATGAGCAGCATTAAATCCAACCAGTCCCAGTGCATGTGGCTCTTTCCCTGTGAGTTTAAAGAACTGGTTTGGCTGATTTCCTTGACTGTAGCTTCTTTCTTGTTAGAGTAGCTGAACTAAAGCAAATATATCCCATACCGTGCTGCTTACAGCATAACAAGCTGTGCAACAGGCACTCTTCTGGAGGGGAGTTGGGGGAAAGCAAAGGATACACAAGTGAGTGAGAAATGCTCTGTTAGCAGGTTTGATTAGCTGCTATCTTCCTGTTTGGCATAAGAATAGTGGAGTCCTGGAGGCACTTAGCCTGCTGGAATGAACTGCTGTGTTAGCTTTTTGTTACGCTGATCAGCTTGTTTCCAGCTTGGACATTGAGAAACAACTTTGTTGCTTGTTTTTAAAATAGGCAGTCTTGCCAGAGCTTTTATTTCTCTTCTGTCGAGTCTGTTTTGACCCCTTCGGTTCCTTTCTGTGCTCCTGCTATTACGAGCAGCACGCTGTTATCTTGCCTTGCCTTGCATTGAATTGCCTGTAGGCTGGGAGCCCTGCAAACAGCTCAGAGTGGCAGAGCTGACCCCTGCACGATTCACTGAGCGTGGCCAAGCTCGGTAGTGTCTGCTTTAGAGGACCCAGGAAAGAGAAATACTCTGAGAGATAAAAGCTATGTAAGACTTGGAGGAGATGCACTGAGCAGGAAAAGCCCTGCTGCTCAGCTCTGGTTTGACAGAGCAGGGTTGCTGATATGTCAATCTGAACCGATAATCAGTTTTCAGTTAGAGTGGGACAACATTTCAGTTTCTAAACAACAAAATTGACCTTGGGTTACTTGCCCAAGATTTCTTGGGAGATGAAGCAATCTGCTTTTGCTTGGACTCCAGTATAAGAAGGTTACACACCTCTACAGAGGCCCCTAGAGAGCAGTGTTTATGACCTTCATCTAGATATAAACCCATGAAAAACACGAGCCAGTGAAGCGCTGGGTCTCCAAAACGTGCACTGCAGAGATATCCTTATGGGCAGCAGGTAAGATGTGGTGTCTTTGGCTTCATGGATTTACCTACATTTAAAGTGCATTTAATTGTCCTGCTGGATCAGGGCTTGAGTGAGAAGATGTAATGTGCTCTGTAGTCTGATAACACCATCAAAAACAGGACTGTCTCAGGCAGTGGTTGGCTGATAGGGAGCCAGCTGATGAGGTCAGGTTTACACGTGTGAGCTACTGCACAAAGTGCAGTGAATGTGAGGGCTGATGAGTCAAATCAGACCTGACAGCTGAAAGTGAGAAATGCTCCCTTGTGTTTTTGCAACTGTCGATCTTGTATTTATACAGAGAGCATAAACTTTTTGGAGCAGGGTCTGTGCACGTGGTTCTGTGTTTGCACAGGGCTTAGCACAGCATTGGCCATGGCTAGGACAGCCTGGGCTTGCTGAAGTGCAGGTACGTGTTACTGGGGTCTTCTGGGTGTGGGACTCCTATGTTTCCCTCAGGCAAAGCAGAATTCTTGAAACAAACAATATTTCCTGGGCAAACTTGATATTGTAAGGAAAGTAAAGCCCCCTTTGGTGCATTTCTCAGGCATTTTCTGTGCTCGCATACAAAATGAGGCAGGATTGGGTGTAGTCAAGGCAAGGGAAGTGTTCATCTCCGCCATTGGTTAATTTTTGTAGATTTCCTTCTGTTGTGATTGAAAAAAAAAATGAAAGCAGGAATTCCTCCCTTCATCTCAGATCCCAAATCAGTGGAGAGAATACCCAAGGTCAGAGAAAGAAGGGCCAAGTCCAGCACCTCACCACCAGAGAGCACTTCATACCTGGCCCTGGCTGAGGCACAGGAGATGTCCTCACCATGGCCGTGTCCATCCTCCTGCTTGGGGTTGGGTTCTTCTATTTTTTAGCTCCACTGTGAACCCTTCTGGCTGGGGTATTTTGAATGGGAGCTGTTGCTGTGCTGCCTAACTTGAGCAGGACAAGAATAGCCTGCTCCCCCAAATATAAGTGGTCTTTCAGTTCCAAGTCTTATAAAAGCTCTTTTGCCAGTGGAGCACATGGCAGATGGAAAGTACCCCTCTGATTTCCTCCAAACACGTGTGCAGCTGTTGCTGTTTCCCCTTTTTTCCCCTAATGAAATTTTTAGACCTCACCTGTTAACACAAGCATTATAGGGTTGGGGATGGCCGTGTGGTTTGTTGCTTATTTTTCCTCCCTTATTCCCCGAAAGGAAAATGACTGGAGATGTTTTGGAGAAATGACACGGGGCTAGAAGCTGTGAAAATATCTTCGACATAGTTTTAACGGTGGGAAATTTTGGATACCGGCAAGCCTTTGTGCCCACAACACAGCGCCTGGCTGGAAAGGCTTTGTTTATAGCGTGCTTTATTTTGTGAGACAGAAGCTGGAAACTGCCCAGGTCTTAGGGGGAATACCAAGCATTTAGCTTGGACAGAAATAGAGCCGCAGCTTAGGGCACACTGAAACAAATGGAAGACAAAGTGATGACCCAGATCCAAGTTATTAAGGGTAAATACATATTGACAAGATTGAGGATTAGGTAGAAGGTGCTTAGGCACAGAAGGAACTGTTTATACATTGTACACTGAGTAAAGTTTACTCTGCAATCCATGGCTTTCTCAGAGTACTTTTTTTTTTTTTTAATGGGAGAAAAAGAAAAGATAATCAGATCGAGGAGAAAAGGCTAATTCTATTTCCAGGCTCCAGTGTATTGTGAATGCAACATGACTAGTGCCCCAGGACATCACGATAAATCTGTCAGGAAGAAGTTTGTATCTCTCTGATACGACGTAAGGATCTGGCTCATGGCGATGTCATAGCTTACCTGTGTCCTTCTTTGCTGGAGCTGTCATTGCTCAGTTCACCTTGCAGCACCCCTTTCACCAGGGCTCTGTCTGCTCATAGGCTTAGCAGCTCCTTCTGTGTCTGTGTAAGAATGACCCAGGAAAGTGGAGAAATAGAGATTCCTAAAACAGGGACTGGGGGGAGGACAAAAGATTTTCATTAGCCATTATAAGAACCCGAGTCCTGCGTGAATGTGGTAATAGGAAACAAAATCACAGTCAGGAAGCAAGTGGAAAAGATAACTGTGACAGAGCTCATCTCTCACATCTCCCAGCTGACTGCTATCTCCAGCAGAACACACAGACGGAGTGTTGTGCAGATAACAGCACTCAGAGCAGCTGCTGGTTGATGCTCCTTGTTTTCTTCTAATGGGCTGCACTGCACCCACTGGTACTGTCAGTGTGATGCATGCTGAGCGTGTGCCTCGCTCCTCTGTCACACCTGGTGGATGCTTGTGTCAGCATAGCAGCACCGCTTGCTATGGCAGCACGTGACAGCTGTGACTAGAAATGGATGCCAGCAAAAACCTCAACCCTGCAACTGTCAGAGAAACTCGTGCTTCCTGCATCGGGGAATATAGCGAAGGGGGATCCAAACACAAATTAATTCCTTGCATAAAGCCAAGTCTTTTGGAAACGGGGTCAGACGAGAGCTAGGAAACCTCAATTCTTTCTCAGCTGGATTAGCTGACAATATCCCAGGTCAAGAAGCACGCTGGTTTAGAGAAAGCCTCCAGCATTGCTAGGGCTATATTTATGGCTGTTTAAATGCTGAAGCATGCAGCCAGAACCTTAGCTGTGTACCTGAACATCCCAGCAGGCACCAGAGGATGGGTAGGTACCAGCACAGTGTGAACATCTCAGCTGTGTTTGCTTGGTAGGGAAGAAGGAATGGCCGAGGGAAAACCCTTCACCTTGTGTCACACAAACTGAATTTTGTTTCATCTCCCAGCAAGACAAAAAGACCAAAGGTTATTTGTTCTCCAGACCAATTGACCTGAAATTGAAAATCTTTCAGGCTGAATGAAGGGTGGCTGGCGTTGTGGCTGAGGCTTTTGTTTGTTTGTCTTTGTGGAGAGATTTAATAATATTAAAACGAAACTTGAAACGGTTTCAGAAGTGAAAACTTTCCTGGAGTAGTGGTGAAATGAAAATAGGTTTTGTTGTGGAACAGTGTTTATTTTTTGCTGACAAAGTTTTGCACCAGCTTTTAAACTTCCTTTATGAAATCTGTCTCATCCCAGCGGTGAGAGACAGTGCTCTGACACTGCAGAGCGCATCAGATCTCAGCTGCAGGTTGTCACTGTTGGTTTCCACTGTGATGCAGCTTGTCATCCTGCAGACCCACAGTCCTCTTGAGAAACGGGCCTGAGATGCAGAAGGTGAATTTCCAACAGTTAATGAGGAGTCGGGTGGGCGTCATCGCGCAAACTCTCTTCAGGCATATCCACAAGTAACACTGCTTCCCCCAACCATTTCTCCTTGGTCAGTATTTTCATGCATTTCCTCTTTATTTGTCAGCCTGCCCCATTTGCCCTGTGACTTCTAAGCTCCTCATGCTTTGGGTTGCCGGATTGCGCAGCCTGGTGTCAGAGGTGGCCCATAGCTGTCCCCAAAACGTTCACCTCATTTCTACAGCAGCTCTGTGCCCAGAGGTGGAGTGTTCCTGAGGTCTCAGCACTGGGGGACATGGAGCTATTTTCATACCCACAAACAGAGGGTGTTTTCACAGGAGAGCAAGCAGGAAGTTATTGTTGCAGCTTACCTTGAATAGACAAAGGGAAACCAGCAGCAATCCCGGCACCAGCTCCTGCTCCTCCAACACAACCACTGCAGGAGCTTACATGTAGCTCTGCTCCATTGTTCCTTGGTTTTCTATATCCCCTACCTACTTAAAAATTATTTAGGGAGCCTGCTAACGCTGAGCCATGCTTTCTACTCTTCTTTACATTTATTATTTCAAATTTGACTTTGATCAGCTGGTGAGGATCAGAGGAAAGACGAAATCCATCATTATTTTCTCGCTTTGGGGGCAGGGGTGTTGTTGTTGTTTCAGTTTTCAGCCAGCTTCCTGTATTTACTTTTGCGGCCCGCTCTGGTGATGTGCTGACTGCTCGTGTTTACTGGTGCACCAGCTGCGGACACAGAGCAGGGCTGCCCAGCTCTTCCTGCAGCAGGGCTGGCGAGGGGGGAAAGGAGAGAAGTGGGCCAAGAGCATTGCTGGTTTCCATGAAGTACACAAAGGCATATTGCAAGCAGTGGGCTCATCAGCTTCCTGGAAAGAGACTCAAAGTCCTTTCAGCCAGCCACCTGACACAGATACCTGAAACTGGAGATATTCTTACTAGGTGACACGGTCCTGGCTTACTGTATCCAACATCTGCTTGATGCTTTTTGCCATTGAACTATATTTTGTTAAGCTGACTTATAAAGTGCTCTCCCAAGTGCTGACACATCCCAAGTATCCTTTTGTTCCGGCCTTGTAGATAGCGGAATCTGCAGCAATCCTTGCCTGCACCAATTCCTTGCTCAGTGCTGTGCAGCATGCAGTGATGCTCCCATACCTGTAAAAACAGCACCCAAAAAGCTGCATTTCCTCTGTTTCTCTAACTGGGCAGAAGTTTTGCCAGTTTGGCTTACATAAGGATGTAAAGCAACTCAGAGTCCTATTATAAAGCAGCAAAAAAAGAAAAAAAAGCAATTTACATTGTCTCTGCCTGGATGCTGCTTTGCTGGGGAAGCAGCACCACCTCCCACCTCCTCCCACCCCCCAGCTAACAGCGGGAGGGGGTTATTACTTTGCTGTGCAAAGCTGGGGGCTGATGTTCCCAAACTTGGCTCGCATCCTTCCAGTAGCGCTTTCTTTTCAGTCCACATTATTCATTCTGAATTGGAAGCAAACTCCTTGAGTGCTTTTTGGAGGCGAGTGAGCAGGATAGGATTTTCAGGGGGAACAGAAAAAAAAAAAAAAAAGCCCTAAAACTTCGTATAGATTTGTATTTCTATTGCTTTAAGTGATGTCAGTGTAGCCGGAGGGATAACCTCTTCTTTTTCACGTGTGCCAGCATCAAAGCACTTTTGAGTCTACCTTGTTCTGGTTGGCAAAATAAGAGCTATCCCTGGAGCTGCTGTCACAAAGGATTTCGATGTTCTTCTCTTTGGGGGGAAGCCATACTCCTGCCCCATATGGCCATGCTCCCAAAGCTCTCCTTGGGCCTGAGGCAGCAGGATGCCACGTCACTGCAGTGAACCAAAGTGCCTGGGACAGCCCCGTGCAGAGCTTTATTTTCACAGTTCGCCTGTGCTTCCTGCAGGGTGTAAATAACCAGCAAGAGGAATGCTCTGGAAGACATGAGAGATGGGTGTCATCAAACAAAACCAGGAAAGAGGGAGAGGAAGGGCAGTGCTACGAAGGACAGGAAGGTGGATGTTAAAAACAAGGAAAGCATGAGAAGGAGAGACGCATCAGACTGAAATAGCACACGTGAGAAAACTCTCCCAGCAGCTTCGGGCTGTCCTGAAATGGGAGTTGGGGGCAGGAGGAGGGGCAGTGGGAAGCTGCTGGGAGACCCTGAGTGTAATCCCCATCAGAATGCGCTGAAAAAGGGAAGGAAACGGGAACCTTGTGCCACAAAAATCTGAAAGCTCAAGTTCTGCACAGCAGAACTGGCACAGAAAAGCGTTAGAGAGAAAGCTGGTATGAGGCACTGCCGCTCTTTATCTCCTATGCCCTCAGGTATTCTGGGCCTGAAGTTTCTGGGCCTGAAGTTTCTGTGCCTCGAAGGCTTTTCCTTCATCGCTGACAGTGAGGAATTTAGAAAATGCACAAGGTGCCCCTTTAGTGAAGTTTTGGTTTTATCTTTTTGGCTGCATTCTCAACTGTTTCATTAAAAAGGGAAAGGGAATCAGGCCACGTAAAGGGTAAGTCACATACTTGCCTTTGGTTTCTTATCAGAACCGCCTAATTAAGCTCTCACCTTGTTACCCAAATTCTGCATAGCTGGGCTCCGTTATGTGGAGTTATTCTCTGCAAAGCAGTAAATAAATTGCTGATTCTGCAGGATGAAATTAAAGTGCTAAGTGCAACCCAAGTACACGTATGTGAGGGATTTGGATTTTTCTTGGTAGAAGACAACATAAATAGCTCCATGGAAGCATATAAACTTACCTCATGAAAGGTTTCTTTTCCCCCATGAGATTGAAGTTTGGGTTATTTTAATGTTTATCAGAGCACTGACATTGAGATCCTTTCCCCTTTTTACTAGCTTTGATTACTATTATTTTAATGAATAGTAATCATAAATCCACCAACCTGGGACCATTATACATTGTGCTTTGGCTCAGGACCATAGAAAACAATGGCTTAAATCCCATACATGCTTTGGCATCCACTCAATATCTAGTACATTCATTTATGCTAAATTTACTTTTGTTTCCAATATTTCCAGTGTGCCCTAACCCTTTTGACCTCCAATCTGCTGTAAATCCCTTTTACTACTCACTGACACGTGACTTTATAAATCATGCACAGGCCAGTGAGATGATGCTATAACCAAACCCACTATTTAGACTACAATTGAAAGGTCATAATTCTGGGCACGTTTAAAGGCACAGCTCGTAACAGCAGTTAGCACATGATTCAATCTTTGACCTTAAAAGCAAAAGGAAACCGAGGTTCCTGTCCCGTCCCCCCCTCCCAGCTACGCACACACCGTGTTATTTCAAACAGGGCGTTCAGCTGATAGATGAAGCAATGTGAATTATTCATTCCTCAGAACCCACATCTTGAAAATATCTGGCAGCAGCAAACGCTGCAGTGCTCTGCAACTGGGAGAAGGCTGCGGGTGTGGGGGTTCGGCTGCTCCCTGAGCCCATTCCCAGAGAAGGGAGAGGCTCCCTGCATTTTCATACCGTATTTTGATCACTGGAAACCTTGGAGATTTTGCTGCAAGGGTGAGAAAACTGCAGGTCTGATGCACTGGACCTGACAGTGGTCTTGTGATTGAGATGTGTTGTGTGGAACTGCCTGTTAAAGTGCTTTAGGGAAAACCCTATGGGAGGCATTTCCATCTAGCTACCTGCCTGCCTCTGGGGAAGGTGAACCCACAGCAGCTGTCTGCTTGATTACATAGGCCCACGGAATGATTTGAGTTGGGATGGACCCCAAAAGGCCATCTGGTCCAACCCCCTGCAATGAGCAAGGACTCTTACAGCTCGATGGGGTGCCCAGAGCCCTATCCAGCCTGACTTGAATGTCCCCAGGGATGGGGCACCCACCACCTCTCTGGACAACTCATACCAGTGTCTCACAGCCCTTATTGTAAAGATCTTCCTCCTTATATCCAATCTAAGTTTCTGCAGGTCTGTCTTTCTCAGCAGGCTCTGAACTTGCAATTTCATCCCGTGTGTCTTTTCCCACCTCACCTGGTGGCTCACCCCACCGCTCCCAACCACCAGATGTCATTTGCAGAAACTGATTTCTGATCAGCCCAGGAGTACAAATGCCTGGAAGCATGCGTGGAAACATGTTGTAGAGCAAACTCATCAGGGAGTGGAAAGAGAGTGATTCTGTGAGTAAAAATTATTGGCTCTGCTCTCTCCATCAACCACTTAGCAAGGCTATTATTTACCACTTGCCTTGCTCAGTACCCAATAAAAATCTGAGGGCTTTTTGTGCCCATGGTTTTGGAAGCGCTTACATCTGCACTTCAGGGAAAGTCAATGTTGTAAGTAAATAAAAAGGGAACCCAGTCTGACTGCACACACACACACACACACACACACACAAAGGCTTTAAAAAAAAAACAAAAGAAAATGACAAATCTCTAAAAATTCAGAGTTTTTTTGCTTGGCAGCTTTTGAAATAACAGACTAATGCTTATGACATTGCATAACATGAGAGAACATTACTCATGAAGAAGTGATGTAATGTGACATGTGACATCTGGTAGTTGGAAACTTCAGCTCTACACTAACTATACATTGCCTTGATATGTCACAGTACTTGCAAGATGTATGGAAGGCGTGTGTGTCAACACAGCCACTGTATGGCTCTCATGAGGACTGCACACCTCCTTTTGGCACAGGCCTCTGTCTTCTTTTTTTGCCCAATTTCAACTGATTTCCATTTACTGTCGTCTTGCAGATACATCTCTGCCAGAAGTCACATCACTTTGCGTTTGAAAGGGTGAACGGTAGTGCAACAGATCAGTGCAGAGCTACTATTTCCATGTAAGAAAATGCAGTGCGTTGAAATAATGTATTCTTTATCTACATTCTCAGTTTTAAGGACAGATATGTTGTGTCTTAAAAATTTGACAAGTGGTTTACGTGTTGTCTTCCTCTGGGCGGTGCCTGGCTACATAAATTTCCCTGCTCATAGAATCATGGAAGGATGGAATCATTAAGGTTGGAGAAGAACTGTAAGATTTCCAAGCCCAACCCATCCCACAGTGCCCATTGACCATGTCCCTTAGTGCTACAAGTCCATGGTTCTGGAACACCTCCAGGGATGGGGACTCCCCCACTCCCTGGGCATCCAGTGCCAGCACCTGACTGCTCTTTCTGACAATTTTTTCTTTACATCCAACCTGAATTGCTCATCTTCATAGGCACAATAACTGGGTTTGCTTATCACACGAGTTAATTCCTTTTGAGTTTCTTGCAAATTTAAGAGAGATCTTCAAGTCCAGATCCACCTGCTCTCCTTTCTGCAAACCCACAAGTGAGGACCCAGTCTGCCAGCTGCTGTCCGTGGGACGTGCTCATGCACTGAGACCGGTGGGACACTGGGGCCAAAGAAAGGATATAATGGAAATACAGCTGGGACTTTCCAAAGCACCGGGCTGAGTGTTCCCACTGACAGCACGATGGCAGCCATGAAATGTGAGCCAAGCAGGGCAGAAATAGGAGAATCTGCGTTCCTGCAGCGCTCGCTCCATGCCCCGCTCTGCACCATCCCCTGCTCCTCTGTTGCTGTGATTGAGTTCCCCTCTGAAACGTGAGCTGAGGATCTCCCATCTTCTATTTTTATTTGGGCTTTGGATCTCTCTGAGCTTCCAGCAGGCTTTACCTCCCAGGCTGCGTTACAAATACCTTTCACGCTCTATTCTCACCTTCTCTCCTCCCACCTAAATCACTTTTATCATCTCCCTCTTGCTTAGAGAGAGCGGGATCCTCTTTCTGTGTTGACCCCAAGGGTGCGTGGTGGGCCAGCACCTCCAGATCTTGCAATAGCTGTGTGAATCCCTGGACTCCAGCTGCCCGCTGCAGACCTTTTCCCTCTGCTTGTGTTTGTTGTTTGTCTCTTGGGCACCACTGGTAAGAGAACACCCAGCGAGCAACTGCATGGCACGAAACTCGGGGATGCTCTGCCATTAGCCTGTCCTGCCCTTCACCTGTCTATCACCCAAGGCAGCTTGGAGGCTGGGGAGAAGAGGAAAAGGAAAGGCAGAAGAAATATTCCCTTCTAAAATTCACGGGTACCCTTCTTGTTGGACTTAATGCAACCTGAAGGTGTAAACCAGTGAAAAATAGCTTCCCCGGGACAAAGTTTTAGGGTAAAAGAGATTGGAATTGGAGGAGGTTTAGAGAGCTTTTCCCAGCTTTTCATTTATTTTTTTTTTAATATTTCCATATTTATTTGCTTTGTTTGGGTTTTCTGTAACTTAGCCATTCTCGAACTTGCCAGTTCTAGAAAGGTAAGTTGCAAACATCACAAAATGTCATGCATGTTTGTGCAGAAGCAATAATAAATAACCCCAGGTTATAAGAGACATTCTTTTTCCTCTCCGAAATGAACCTGAAAATACAAAAAGTCTAATTAGAACCTGCATTAAGTGGCATGCCAACAAACCAGCTGCTTTCTTCAGTCAGCAGATTGAGGAGCTGTTTAACATGTTCTTCAATAGATGTTAATTAATATCGATGCCTTGTGTTTTCATTAGTTATAAATAGATTAAGTGGGTGGTAGGCAATCGGTTCTTCCTTGCCACGTAACTTTTTTTTTGTGTAAACTGCAGCCCAGTAAGCATTCAGCAATGTGATTCATAGGAAGCACCACGGTGAAGCCTTGGAATAGGATGGATAAAAGACAAACTGACTGCTCAGATCTGTGAAGTGCCTGGGAGGTCACTTACTTTATTTCCCCCTCTGGCAGTGCTGGATTATTCCCAGTGATATTTCCTTCTGGAAATTACTGCCTAATAAACTCCATTTAGTTTGTTTTGGTTATGAGCTTTCTCTGAATGCGTATTTCTATATAACCCAACACTTTCAGGTCCAGTATACTACCAGTGATGGCAGTGATGTCCCATTTAGGATAGCTTAGAAAAATTTTGCTCAGGCAAAGCACAGGGGATAATTTTGTATTAGGGAAAAATCTGAAAATTTCATATGGAGGGAATTTCCTTTCATAAAAACAGAAAAGATTGCTATTTTCTTCTGCAAACATGCAACAAAGCAGACTACTTCTGCATCCTAAATTAGTCTTTTTCTCCTTGGATCAAGTAGGGCTTTTCCTTCAGCTCTCCTTCCCGCATAACCTACAGTCTTTAGTCAAAGAGATAAATGGTAAAATCATTTGTCTGCTAGAGAAGGTTTACTTAGTTCTGAAAGTGGCACAATTAAATGAATGGAGTAAAAGATCTGAAGGAAACAAAGGTCAGCTCCCAGATCTCCCTGCCAATAGATATTGGTCCCTAAGATACAGAAAGGTCTTAATATACAGAGCTACATCACATGGGTTTCAACTGGAATTAATTTCATGCTTACAAGTGAACGTTTTTTCTGCCCATTCCATCCAGATCAAAGTCTGTGCATATAATTCATTCTCAGTCTCAACACACCTGTAAAGGAGCACCCAGTGAGGCCAGTACTCTTGCAGAAAAAAGGTCCTGAGTTTTTTACTTAGCTTGTCTTACTCGCTATGCATAAGAATCCAATTATTTATGATCCGTCTATCATTTCTAATGAAAGTATCGTAAGAGGAGAAAATAAGGTGATTACTTGAAGGACAGAAATTGATGGAAAAATAAGAATTATTGTAAATAGCCAGTTGGGACCTGTAAATGTTGTCGCTGTAATTGATGGAAAGGATTCAATTAATGAGGGCATTCTGAGGAAAAAAATTAATGGTTTGAACCTCCACTCTGCTTTCCCAGTTCCAATGAATGATTTGTCCAGCACAAATCATTGCACTTTATGAGCATCCTGTTCAACAGGTGTACACACACCCCTTGGTGTTCTTGTGTACATGAGTGCAGGGTGTTCTTATTGCAGTCAGTCCTACCTGCCCTGGAGAGGCTGAGCAGCACTTACCTGCAGCTGAGGCAGGAGCAATGTCTGCTGCCTCCAGGCAACTCCCAAATAGCTGAAACTCTGCCAGCAGACATGCTGGGATTGGAGTTGTGAGAAACATGACTTAATGCAGACAAAATGAGTCAGAGGGGGAAGGGGCAGCAGGTGAGAGAGAAGGAAAATATTCATTGGCAGCCTTTGAACATAAAATTAGTGTTAGAGGCAGCGTCTGGGGGCAAAGGAGGATGAACTTTAGCACCTTGCCTGAAGAAATCCAAGAAAAAATGTTCTCTGGTCACCCCTCTGAATAGTCAGGTCATCTCAGGGGGGTTTATGTGCTTTGTGGGCTTCACGAGGGTTGGACGCCTTCAGTCGCTTCATGGTGAGGAGCAGAGGTCAGCAGAGGAGAGGGGCTCAGGGACATGGGGCACCGGGGTGGGAGCTGCAAGAAAGGAGCTTGGGAACAAAGAGGGGAAGCAGAACTCCAGCACTCTGACAGTCCCTTGGACTGAGCCTGGGAAGTCGTACATAATCCTTTTGAAGAGTAGCCTTCCAAAGAAGCCATTGTTTGAGTCCTGGCATGATTTGTGTCTGTACTTAGTGTGGAAGAGCTTCTCTAATCATTTGAGGTCATGAGGCTGTGATATAATTATATAATTATTGTGAATTCCAGTGCAAACTAGTATTGAAGTATGAGGGAGGAGAAGGCAGCACAACTGGCAACACGGAGACTTCGATCTCTCCCTGCCTACAGATGTCTGCATTCCTGCAGAGGGTTTGAGGTGATTTTTCTATCTCAAAGCACCAAATGAAACCAGCTCTTTGGGAAAACACTTTTAAGGAATGCTGCCAGCTAGTATCTACTGGCCCTCGCTTAGTTGATGATGGTTTGACATGCACTGGAAGGGTGTTTTAATTAACATTTCAAAAAAAAAGAGGAAAGAATGATTTCTCATTTCTTAGAAGGTCAAAAGGTGTTCAGGTATCATAGGAATGGATAGAGCAGAAGAGCCTAAAGAGATAGAGAGACATGTCAAAACACTTCGATATCACATCCCCTTAGAGTAGCTATTTTCTTTCTGTTATCGTGTTAAGTGCAAGTATTATAGAAATTTATCTCCTGTTCAGACATGTTCAAAAGATAAGGCAGTGATGGTGGCAGGTACTTCTTGTTCAGAGTGCACTTGCTACATTTGGCCAAATAGAGTGCTTGAAATAGTGGTATGATTATTTTGTAATAGTGTTATCTCACTGCAATCAGCTCTACAAATGGATGTCATTAGTTTTTATAAAGGTATGGCACTCACAAGTATGAAAGGTTAATGAGATTGTTCTTTAGCCAAGCACGTGGCAGGGCATTTCACCTGTTCTGTCTTGGTGGTGATAAAAGGAGAAAGCTTGCAATGGGAAACACTTTTAAACTCCAGTACTCATCCTTCTCCATAGTAGAGTCCATCTTTCATACTGAACTGTACTGAGAGGTCAGCTTTTGTCCAAGCTGGGACCCCCAGATCAAACTGGTTTATATAAAAAGTGGTTGGTTTTCCACAGGGAATCTCATCTGTTTGACTTAAGCTGAGTTTGCTTCTGAGCCCACACATAAGGAAAAAATCAGTTGTGCTGTGCACGCTCTGTGTGTGCGCGTGCGTGTGTGAGTCCCACAGTTGTTCTCTCATTTGTTAGGAGGATGGACATTACCTGGCCAAGCAGATTTTCAGCACTAAAATAGGTAAGAATACGTAAAAAGTAAAAATTCATCCAGTTTGATGATATCAAAAGCATAATATAGCTCTCTCAAATATGAAAACTAAAATTCATTTATTATATTTCAGCTTGCTTTGGATGCAAGATAGTAACAGCAGTAATGCTATGCTGTTAAGTATGCCTTTGTCTCTTGAGCAGTTTTGGGGAATGCTCCAAGTGGAAAGACGAGCAAAGATGGATCCCAGCTCCCTAACTCTTATAAAGAGTCTTTATCAGGCTGACTACGTGAAAAGAGACTTCTGACAGCTCAAGTGGTCTTATAAGTGCTGAAAATAGGTAATTTTCCAAATGTATTTCCCCATCTAAGGCAGTAGATCTGTTTAAACAGCTGAAGGTATAAAGAGCTTGCAAATAGAATGTGAAGTTTGCAGATATCTATGGCTGAAGGTTAGAAGACAATAACAGAAACAAGAATAGAGCCGTATTCTAACCCTACAGATCCAAGTGGCTTAAACTGCAGAGCTACGATCAGAATAGTGATGTGGGGTTCTGTCCTGGTTGACCCAATATCAATTGCTTTCACCTCTGGAGCATGCTGTTGGCATAATACTTAATACTTTTTTGTTTCCTGAGCAGTCAGAGCTTAGGGAAGGAAAGGAGCCGTGGAAGTGCGAAATATCAGCGTTACTGTAAATTGCAGAGGGGAAGCACACTGTCATTTACACGTAAAGCAAATTGGAGCTGTGCGCTGACTGCCTGGTGGGTGGCGAGAGCCGTGCTGAGATCTACAGCCTCCTGGAAAATAAAACCCCGCGCGCTCAAACTTCACGTTTCTCCGCAGCCCTGAACAATCAGGCAGGGTGGAGGCTGCTTTCAAACTGGCATAAATCTTTCTTCCCTCTGCTTGAATCTCACGCTGATAGGAGTAAGTTTTCTTATCGGCCGCTGATGGTAAGAAACAAGGATCTTGATAAAGTTGTTTATTCCAGTTAGGTACTGGCATGAAGTGAGAAAACACACTGGGAGGCCAGATGTTCAGCAGTTGGCCACTGCAGGCTCGGGAGCAGGAAAAACGATTTTCCCTCCATTTCCCTGGCTTGGATTTGCATGTTATTGTTTCGTACAGCACCTCTGGTTTTCCTTTTGACAGAGCGCGGCAGAGTTTCTTCTCTTGTGCGTGTTCCTCCCAGACTTCTGTGGGTGCTGCATTTTCACAGCAGGTTTTGAACACCATCAACACACAAATGATAAATACTCGTCGGGATTCGGGAAAGCTTTCAGCTGACTATAATGAATAGGATTTAAGCACATGTTTAGTAATCCGTTTGGCCACATCAGTAACCACCAATCTCATATAGGACAGTGCTGACAGCTCGGCTATTAGGTAACTTGTATCTCCTATATATCAGATAAATCTCCTGGCACTTGCAATTCCCTGGACAATAATTGTGCTGGAATGGGTGATTAAGTTTCTTTAAGTCCCTATGAGTGGTTTGAGCATAGTTGGCAGCGTGGGTCAATGGAAACTTGCTTGCAGGGAGCTAGGCTCTGCTCAGATGCACCAAATTCATCTTTCATCCATGGAGAGTTTCAATCCCAGAATAGAAGGACAGCATTTGTGGATGACTTTGTTCTTTTCGGACTTGGGTGATTTTTTTTTCAATTAATGATATTTCATTAGAGGCTAGATAGAGGAGAAGAACACAATATGAAAACGTTCTTTGATCTTGATCAAATGTTTGCTCTATTCAATAGCTAATTAAAAAAAAAATGAGCAGAGCAGCGTAGCCTCATCCATCTGCAAATTGTTTGTAGTCTACAAACACAATAGGAGAAAATCAAATGTCTACATAATCTTCTCTTTTTAACCTTTCAATAAGGAAGTTTTTCCACTCCAGCCATACCTGCAGCAATTAATAACCGTGCCGTGGGTACATCTCCGCAGATAGCATAGATACCTTTTGAGGTCAGCCCATTGTACGCAACATCAAAATATTAGAAAGCACTTCATTAACCAATCTGAAATGAAAGCATTCAATCTTAATCCTGTCATCAAGGCTGCCTAATTAAAGGAATGGGCAGATTTATGAAGCTACTATTTTTAACAAAAGCCCCGGCACATTCAGTGCCTTGGACTCTGTGTGGCGGAAGTGATGTCAGCGGTTGCCTGAGCGAACATGAATTATGTTTACAATATCCCAGGAGAACTTTTGTATTTTTCAACTCCCACAGAAAACTATCATACTTAGCTTCAAATAGAAAACCTCAGGCACGGCTCCAAGTGATTTACACAAGCTGAAGCTGCAGCTTTATTTTTCTTTCATATTTCATCGTGCAATATCTCTTCCTGATTCCTTTTATTGTCATAAAAGCCGGATCTTTTGCAAGTCCAGTTTAAACCAGAGGAATTTATCCCCTACCCAATCAGATCAGAAGAAATTTGAGAGGTTTATAGTGAGTCATTAGTTGTATCCCATGTTTGTGGTGGGTAATGGTGGTGGCATTTGCCCAAGTGAGGTTGGAGACTTGAGTATGGATGTTGTAGGACACCTGTAAACATAGAAAGAGTAAATTCAGAATGTAACAGGGGACTTGCGGAGTTCATCCAGGAGGCAGCAGTCCCTCCTTGGCCCACTGGCACTGCTGGAAGAGTTGCTGCCTCTCCCACGTCATAGAGCCATGGCACATTTTTGAGAAAATTCCTCATTAGCAACTCATTTATACAACGAGGGATCTCCGGGAGCACCTGTGGAAGAGCCTCAGCCTCTTCTTTCTACCTTCTTTTTAAAATTGTCCTCTTGTAGATGCTGCTGGGGGAAAGCTTTGAAAATGCAGCCATCCTCCAATGAGCGGTAGAAACATTTTTGAATCTAAAGGGCAAAAACAGCCCCAAAAAATCTTAGACCAAAAAAAAAAAAAAAAACAACCATCTAACCCAAAATCAAAGGAAAGAAACTGTTAATGCAATTTATAGAGAACAAAAACTGAAGCTCAAAGTGCCTTCAGTATTTTGTTCTTACCATGTATTGATGAAAACCTTTTAGCGCTATCCCTATATTTAGCATTGTAATAAATGTTCTGCATCCCCACGCTGCCATCACTGCTCATTTAAAAGCCTAATAGCTTAATTTATGACAAGTTTTCTTTCTGATGCCACTGTTTTCATTCTCATGAATTATAGATCCAGCTCTGTGTACAAGTTTGGTAGCAGAGAAAAAGTAGTAAGTTCTTCTTGTGAAGAGAGAAAATAAGACAGAAAACAAATTATTGATTTGAAAAAAAAAACCTTTTCTGGGTCTTGGCTTGGAAGGAGGCTCCTCAAACCTCTTCAAATCCCAGGTTCTGCTTCACTCAGACTGACTTTAGCAGGAACTTGAATTCTTACAGCAGACCAAAGAGCAGGATAAATGACGATCACAGCACTAAGTGGGCCAAATCCCTATTCTCTTGTATAGCAGGGTGACCCCTCACTTTCCTGTAATCTATCACAACCTCTCCCAAACGAAATATTCCTTTTCAAATCCTGGCTTGGACACCATCCCAACCTGTAGTTTAACATGTTTTACTACTATTGACCAGCATTTCACTCCTCTATCTGGACTGCTCCTTCCAGGGGTCCCCAATTAGCAAGAAATAGCATTCCTTCTCCTGAATTCCTTCCCTCCTACGATAGCTTATGTTGGTACAAGTGTGCAGATTTTTATGTGTTGTAAACCAATGCAACATGGGGCGCATGCTCAAAATATAGAGAAAGAATAAACTATTGAATTCATTTTTTCCTTCTAAGATTGGAGAGCAAAAATGCTGTCAGTTATCTAACTATCTTTACTTGTCATAGATCTGCATTTTCATGAGATATTTCACTCACTTCAAAATTAAATTTGTGAATGGCAATTTTTTGTTTAGCTATATACATCTGTACCTCCTAATTTTCTCCTCTTACACATGGGATCTTGCCAAATGGTGCTTTTTCTCTTCCATATCTCCAAATCCATATCCTCCTTTTCTCATTAGCTGACAGGCTGTTAAGTCGTTATTCTGGCAATTTCTTTTGCAAACTCTTCATTCCAGAAGGAAGGAATGCAAAGGCCAGCTAGTCAAACATATCTTTGCAAATACTTTAGGCTTCTTTTCCTCTTGTTAAAGCATCCTAAAATAAATACATTCTGCACCTACAGTCTGAAAAACTTTTACGAGGCAATGCTTTCATAGAAAGAAATAAATCACAGTGGAGATAATGCAAACCAAGAACATTGTATATACAATTGAACTTCAGAGGTATGAAGGTCTGGCAGATGTGACCAAGATACTATTTTCTAATTGTTTCTTCACACTGAAACCATCTTCTTCGTCAAATCCTGAGGTACTTACGGGAATGTAGTCTATCCCAGTATCTGTTTCTGACAAGAGTAACTTTGCCATGTTGACTTTCTGCGTAAATCCCCTCAATAAGATATGGAAAGTTTTACATCTTTTCTTGCTATTAAGCTATATATGTGCTGCCACTGCTAAGGCAGCAGAATTATCTCTATTGATTGACAAAAAATATGATGGAGAGAGGAAAAAAGAAGGGACTGAAAACAGCTTTGAAAACTAAAATATACAAGAAAATGCCAACTAGTGTAGAACATGGCAAGATTCCTCAGATTACATTATGTGGATCAATATGGTTCTTTATTTCTTTCTCAGTAGCAAATGTTGTGAGCTTGTTCCTGTTTCAGTGGTAAATTGCATTTGTTGAGAACGTGTTACCTTCCTCAGCAGTGAGTGATCTCTAGGAGCTGTGACTTGCGTAGACATTTCAGCATTGCTAGAGATGCCAGGCAAACTGAGAGGTCTGAAGCTGCTGCCATTCACTTCTCTCCAACATGCGTTGATGACACTGGTATGCTGCTATTAGTTCTGTGGGCCACAGGACAGTTTCAAATATTGACTGATTCATGTTTCTTAAAATTGAACTTTTTCAGAGGTAGAAATGCTCACAGTATTTCACCAGCTCCATATGAAGGAAAGAAAGCCTAACAACTGTATTTCTAAAAGAGACAGAGGCATTTGGTCTATAGAAGCCTCCCAGAACTCTTTCATGGAAGACCAAAGCTGTGCTCGAAGTCACCCTGCAGCTCTGCAGAGGCAGCTGTGAAAGTGAGAGCCCCACTCCCAGCTGGGAACATCCCCTCTGTGAGCACATCTAACCCCTCTGCCGTGTCCCCAAGGAGCCCAGCTGGGCCCATGGCACCTTCTCAGCTTGGACCCAGCCACGTTCACCCACCAACTCTGTCCGAGGAGCTGGTTGTTATTAGCTTGGCAGTATGTGCCTACAGGAGACAATGAATGGCTGGAGAACAAATAAGCTGACAATGTCAAAGATATTACTGGATGGGAAAACTGATATTTGAGATGAGCTAAATTTAATTATGGTTGTTTAAAATTCTTTCAGTGTCTTTTCTATATTTTTTCCTCTGGTTCTCCACCACCACCCGTGCTCCTATTTCAAATTGCCGCACTGGGGTGAGCTTGGCAGCAGAGGTTGCCTGGGAATCGCCAGCACTGGAAGCCCTCAGATCCGCAGTAGCCCATCATGAATCCAGGCATGGTTCCATTGGAAGCCTGCCTTCGATTCACCAAAAGTTTGACATAGCCAAGATACTTTAGATGAAACAATTTTGGGTTTTCTGCCGAAACAGAATGACCTCCAAAAATATTCAAACCAGCTCTAACCACTATATCTTCAGCAGTGATGAGTTGCTACCTCTTAATCAACCCTAAGAATAGCTAGATTAAATATTTCTCTCCATTTTGAACAAATTATGGTATCCTGAAACAAATACTTGTGGGTAGCTAAATTAGTCCTAACAAATATATAAACTAATTTGGGTTAATTGTCAGTTAATCATCTCAAAAGATGAGGCTGAGGCATTTCTCAAGAAATGCGTGCAACAAAACCTGAAAGACAATATACTTCTGATATTTTTAAGGTAAAAGAATAACAAAAACTAAGTAGACCGTTAAAAAGCTACCCTAATATTGTACCATCAAAAGAATGTTAGGAGGATAGAGTGTTCCCTATTTCTTCTGAAAGACAATATCTCAATGATTACTGTCTATTGTTAAGAGTTGAACCCCTCAGTAATGTCAACTATAGGAAGCACAGGTGTCTGTGTGACTAATTTGGGGAAATAAAGTAAAAGAAAGTGTGAAGAAGATAACTGGAATTATTTCCAAAAAGAAAATTGATATCCAGTGTAATTGGCACTTTCATCATTGTGGAGATGCTTGTCTTGAACCCTATCCTTTCTTGAGGAAGCAGTAGCATGTTCCACTAATCTCTTGGTCCAGCTTCACCTATCCCTTTCCTTACTAAAATTATGGCTATATTCATTCTGAAGGTAACACTAAAGTGACACAGAACAAGTAACGTTACTCCACCATTGACGTATCTACATCATCAAAATGAGTCATTGAGTCCTTCAGCTGCTGCTCTTGGGAAGGGAAGTGCATCTTCTGGAAGACCATAGGCTTCAACCAAATAAGTGGTATTAGAATACAGCTGTTGCAGGAATGGTGCTGCTGGTTCAGTAGGTGGCACTACTCCCTTTGAGTCAGGACCAACACTCATGTGAAGTTAGGGAGCTTTGTGCTGTAGCATTTGGCATCCCTCAGCTGTCACATTGAAAAGATTCTTCTTGCTCATGAAATACCACATCATTAAAGATCCCATGGCGTGTTTCATAAGAGTATAGTCAGCAACACTTGTGAACTGAGCAAACCTCATTACCTTTTGCCTCCCAAAATTAATGTTTCCATTAGTGAGGATGATTTACTGCTTGTCAGATAAGGCTGGTTGTTGGCATTTAATAGATTCCACCTTCCGTGCTAGAAGCTGTCTGCATTTCAGTGGAAGGGTGTAGCTGAAACTGTATGTTTTTGTAGAATAATTGGATGCTTTTCAGGAGGGCAGTGTATCAATGTCAATCAGTTTTACTATGCTTCTCAAGCTGCTTTGTACATGGCACAAAGCACTTTGAACCTAGCATTTCTGTTGGATGGAAATTCGTGGGTGGTGATATGAGCAGAGAGCTTGTTAGCAGAGCCGACCACAAGAACTGAGATAGTTGCAGTACGATTGTGTAAAATCTGTGTGAATTACCCATGAAATACTCACATCAGTCCTAGAGTATGTTTGGAGGTGTCTCCCTAGGAGACAGAAGTAGCAATGTCATAAATTCAAACTGTAGAAGAGAAGTCAGAGTATTATCAGTAGGATTATTCTTATGAGATGAAATTAAAGACCTCCACTTATTTATCCTTGAAATTATAGTTCTGGAGAAAGGATTGCGTAAATACATCTGGATGTAAATGCCAGAGGAAAGAAGACTGTAAATTAAAGTAAGCCTTAGCAGCAGAAGAAATGACACTAAAATGACAGTGAATACAATTAGGATGGGCACCAACAACCAGCAACCTGAGCAAGGAGAGCCTGGAACCACCTTCCACTGGGAGCACAGAGACTAACGTTTTAAGATAAATCTTACTTGGCTCATGAAGTAGTTTATATGATGTGGCTGCAGAATCCAAAACCTCTTCAACCTGTTTTTGTGGTTGCTCTCCAACAAAAAACTAAGATCAGCTTCCTAAGTACATTTCCACACCACTCGTGCCCTCTTGCTATGTCTCCATCTGCTTGTTGCTTGAACCTGTGACTTTGTCTGGCACGTGTGGTATGCTTTGTACTGTGTGGTACCTCTAATCCCCTTTCTTTTTGAATCACACTTGATGCTGTTTGGTGTAATGTATTACTGATGTGAAAAAGAACGAATGCACATCTTACACAAAAGCATAAGTAGTCTCCCATCTCAGGAATGCCCTGGCAACAGTCCATCAGACAAAGATTTCACTTACAGCTGCAAGAATGGACATAAAAGGTGAATGGCTGTCCTCCTGACAGAGGCCAGGAATGCCACTCGGTCTCCAGTTGGTGCTCACCCCGTCGATGCCCATTATACAATTTGTATGAAGCACAGGTTTTTACTGCCACCTTCTCCGCCACGACTGCAAACACTTTTCAAACCTCCCTCCTTTTCCTGATAAGTATTATTGCCTCAAGTTAAATGGGTGGTGAAAACTGAGAACACTAAGTTTGCCTGTTTTCAAGTGTATGGAAGTAGTGAAGGTAGAGTTAATGCTAAACTCAATCTGAGAGCAGAAGCAACAATGAGGCAGAAAGGAAAACAAAATTGCTGTGTCCTCTGCATTGCACAGCCTGAAGAGTCCAAATTTCAGCAGTTTTTTCCTTCTGTTTTTTTTCCAGAAGACACTGGAGATTATTTTAATTTGTTTTCTTAAAATATTCATAATAATTTGTCCCTCTTTGGATGCAGGAAGGATGATGTTTCAACTCCTGCTAAAATCCAGCCAGCAGAGCCATGGTGAGAGCATTTATCCTCTATATTCCAGTCTACTGGTAGGCTCTCTTTTTTGGATTCAAAGAGGCTAAACTCAGTGTTGTTTTGTGTTTTCATTGTGGGAACACATAGGCCATGAATCAATGGAACTACAGTCTAACTTTATGATCTCCTGGGGAGCCTGAAATGCTTTTGTCTCTGTGATCAAACCCCTTTTCTTTGTCAGCAAAGCAGTCCAGTTACTGAAGACTGTATAATGTTCAAATAGTTCTGTGCAAGAAGCAAAGGGGAAGTGTAGTAGGGCTGGGAACATAAGCCTACCTGCAAACAGATCTCATTGTGGGCTACGTGTAAATTGAATCGTTCAAAAACATATGTCTTTACAAGGAAGGAAGAAAGAACCAAATATTAAGTGGGTAATAAGAAAACATGCTTGTATTTGTTTGGATTTGGGTTAGTCTAGATTTTATAGCTGGAATTGAAAGATGTTGGCCATATGGCGAATTAGTGCTGTTTCTAGGGTGCTTAAATGGCATAATCAGGCCAAAGAAACTTTGCAGCATACCTCCCTGGGCAATTACTGCGAGTGCTAGTGCAGTTAGAGGAAAAGACAAGGCAAAGCAAGAAGAGGAAGAAGCTGGGAAGTGAATTCCTGGCTTCATCTATCACAAAGAAGTGTTCTGTCAAGTGTCACTTAAATTGTCTGCACCTTCATTTACTTCACTTTAAAAGTGGGCTTATAACACTGACCTCACACTGTATGAGCTAATTAATTCCTATTGATAAAGTACTTTGCAATGTCCTGTTGACAGGCACTAAAGGAGTGCCCGGTGACGGCACTGCTGTTATGGCTCCTGTGGTGTGTTGGGAACGGAGAAAGTACAGCTTCATTTCAGCTGTCTGCCTCTGGCAAGTGAATCTTGAGTGACCTCCTTGAGATCAATCAGAAATAATATTAATCCATCGGTCATAGGTACGAAGTGACCCATCTTAGCCTGTTTCCTAGCTGCAAACTGACTGAGATTTATCTTTAACCTTTACGAGAGCACAGAGAGGAGAACTCTTGATAAGAGGGAGATGTTCCTGGAATTTTTCAGATATGTGCCGTAGAATATTTGGAACATAGTTCTGAGTCCTACAAGATCATTTCTTTTCCCCATAGCTTAACTGAGCCCAAGAGACAGAGATGAAAAGGAATATTAACTGATTAACTCAGAAGCAGGGAGTCATTATGGGCAGCTGTGAGGCTGATGACTTTCAGAGTTATTTTACTGACATAAGTTAATATTCCGAATACATTTGTACTGATTGAAATCATAATAGATTAAACAATTCAAGCAGCACTTTGGACATAGCCAGGCAGGCATCCATGGTTGTTTTTCTGTTTTTGTTTTTTTTTTTTCTTTCATTTTTTTCCCCTTCAAATTTCTCTCTGGCAGTAACTGTCTTTGGGCCCATTCTGGATCACGGGCCATTGGGTAGCACGTATGGCATAACTGCACCAGTGAACAAAGGAAGAACCACTCATGTCATCTATCTGAACTTCAGTAAGGCCTTTGACACGGTCCCCCATAATATCCTTCTCTCCAAGTCAGAAAGATATGGATTTGATGGGTGGACTGTTCAACTGACGAAGAACTGGTCCTACCCAGAGAGTGGTGGTCAATGGCTCAATGTCCAGAAGGAGGTCTGTGACAAGTGGTGTCCCTCAGGATTCAGTGCTGGGACCAATGCTCTTGAACATCTTCATTAGTGACATCAATTGTAATCCCTTCCACAGCCACAAGGAATTGCTGCTTGGGGATGTCATGGGCTCCAGCAGTCAGCTCAGAGCTCACAGCCTCTGCCCTGGGTGGGCAGAAACGTCAGATCTGTTTTTATCTTCTGATTCTTACACAGCTGTTGGAGGGAAACTCACCCAACCGCTGTATGTGACTCAGGAAATATACTGCAAATATGTTCCATTCTGGCCACACTCCAGAGCAAAACCTGGGTGTACTGGCCAGCAGAAATGGACGGAAATTCACATGGGACATTTTTTACATTCTGGAGCATGTGGTACTTATTGGAAAAAAAAGGAAAAGAAAAAATTCCACTGGAAACAGGCTCAGAACTGAGAGATTTTCTCTTTCCAATTGTCTCAGTGCTACCAGAACTGTTACTGGGATACTGGGGTGCCATCTCTTGTGATTAGCATGAGGGCAAGCACATGCTCAGCAAGCAAAAGAGCATGAGAAGCGAGGAGAAGTTGGCTTTGACATGGTGTTGAAGTGGCTTTGAAAGTATTGACGCTAACAGGAAAGCAAACAGGTTGCATTCAAAGCCCTGAAATGCTCCATGTGATGAGGACCCGAACTCCCACCCAGCCCAATGCCTTGACCCAGGGGGTACCCATGACCCTTGCAAGGCCGGGTGGACAAAGCCCATTGCAACTCTTTGTCTGCACTCCCTCAGCTCCCAGCAATTAAGGGATCAAGTACTTTGCCAAAGCCGCTGGTAATTAATATTTTAAAATATTAATAAATGCAGAGCTGCTTATCTATAGCAAGAGAATGGGAGCATGTGAGCAGCACAGGTAATTGTAGCAGGTGACTTCATAGCGGGAAAAAATATCAGCCCTTAGCACAGCATCTGAAAGGCTACTCAGGAATAGCTTTATGCTTTCATTGCCGAAGACAGCTTTAATTGCCATTTTCAACTATTTAACAAGGAGGAGGACTTGCAGAGAAGGCAGAAGCAGCTTTTGCTTGGAGAATGTATCCTGAAGGCTAGAAGGGCTCCTTCTGAGCCCCCACCTCCTGCAGCATTGGTTTAAACCAAGGGCAGAATGAGTCAACGTTTCGCATGACCAGTTTGAAAATCAAGTGCTGGAGGGAGCCATAAACAAATACTCCACTCCCCACACCCAGGCATCATCCAGTGAACGCCAGTGGCATTCACACCAGGATGACTGTCCCACCGCCACCTCCTTTTGGTGGGTGGTTTGCAGCAGTAGGCCAACCAGTTTGGCAAGAAGCAATGATATTTCTCATATTTTCACCCATTGTTGGCCTAAAAACAAAAGTAAAACCATTTTAACTTCATCCCAATCCTACACCCCATGCGCAGCTGCGCAAGCACTTTCAGAATCCCTGTGTGTGAGAGGAGCACTACGGGTTCTGCTGTGCAGATGAAGAATAAAGACACGAAGGGAGAAATTTTCAGAAATTCTCAGCATGCACTAAAAGGACCAGAAGGGGACAACTCTTAGATAGGCAGCCAGCTTTCTTCTTCTTCTTTTTTCCTCTTTTTAATGCAGAGCACTCAGCAGTTCTCAGCAGCTGCATCTTTTAGATGCTTAAATGGGCCTTGGACTTTTATTTTAAGAAAAAAAAGCTGCTTGTTACATGGCTTGCCCAAGCTCACACAGAGTGTCTATGGCAGAGCCAGCAATCAAGCACAGATCTCCTAAGTCTCAGGCCAGCCTTAACCGCAGGACCATTCTTCCTCTCACAAAGATGATCCCCATCCCATAGGAAAAATATTCTAACAGGGTTTAAAAAAAAAAAAAATCCTATAAAAATACTTAAACCTGAACAAATATGTAATAATTGCTATTCAGAATCCATGCAGGGTCTAATTAAATCCATATTCCGTAACCTTAATTTAAAACAATCCCAATATTATTTTTAGGTTTTGGATGTGGATTTATTGCTTCTATCGGCAGCATGTTTGGCACCCGATGCCATACCAAGCTCCATTTCATCAAAAGTGCTGGCCAGAGCCTTTATTTTCTGCACAGCTGCTGCAGCCTTGCAGCAAAGGAGAACTAGCAGCTTCATTTCCCTTACATGGTGGCTCAGATTGAAAAACATCCCGATTGCTTATGCCTGTTACTGAACCATCCGAAAGCAGGGTGGTTGTGTTACTGATAATGCAAGCAACTCCTGTCTGATTTGTGCTCCAAGCCCCAGCTTGGGATTAAGCTTTAATTCCGGAGATAGGGGTTATATAATAAAGCAAAATATGACTCCCCGAGCTATCCACTCGCTGACCTTCCAGCCTGCGAGCAGAAATCCAGCTGAAGCAAATCATTTGATCTCTTTAGGTATAATTTCATTTTGCCTCTTGATTTATAACGCGAGTTATGCAGGGTGCTCAAGAGCTTGCAGGAGCCCAAGGAGCTGAGCCAAGCTGTAGGTGTTGTTTTTGCACATGTAGGAGATAGTAAACGGTCTTCTCTTCGTAGTAATTGAAAATAAAGGCACGTGGTGACACATATCTTCTGATTTTTTTCCCTTTTATTCATTGTTTCATGCTTCTGTAATTCCAGCATTGGTAAGAGGAACTAACCACAATAATACCATTTTTTACAAGATTTCTAAGTTAATCTTGGTCAGAGACAAGAGGCTCAAATACTTGTGCTAAACTAGAACAATGATGCCTCTCTGAACAGAACTTGAAGGCTGTGCCCTGCAGAACTGCAAAGCATCTATTTGTCCTCGGTTTGTAGAACCTTTCCTCTTGGAGTGCTTATACAAAAGGGTTAAAAGCAACAGCAGGAAAAAGCGAAGACATCAAAATAACCCAGACCAAATGCAAACCCTGAGCATTTCCCCCATTCTTACCCTGGGTCTGGGTACCTGAGAGGCTAATGTCTCCTTTTCCATTATCCCACAAATGATAAATACTTCATCCTTTAGTTGCTGCAGTGGCCCTGAGCCACCAGAGCAGATGTGGCTGGAGGACAGCGTTACAAAAACAATAAGTAAATGGCAGCAGTAGAGTCTAGGCTGGACAGCAGAGCAGGACCTTGAGTTTCTTGTGCAGCTTTCAGAAAACCCTGAACCAATCACTGCTCTCTGGGGTTCTCTCTGTGTCTTTCAATGAAACTGGGCACTGGGGGATGTTTATGCTTTGCCACTGTGATGTAGCTGTGTGAAGAAGTGCTCTATAAAAACAGAAGCCGTTGTCTGTCATTACCTCTTTATCTCATTAAGATCTGTATGTCCAGCCTTGCTCGACTTTGCAAACCACCGTGGCTGGAAGCATCCATCATCCTATCAGTTCAGTTGGATTAATTATACTCAATCAAAATATTTCAAAAGAGGACAGAAATGTCTGCAGCAGTTAATCCTGTCTATTGAGGTTGTCAGAACATTGGCATTTTACACTTCAGTTCAATTACAAGACAAATCTGCTAATGGGACATAATCTTTCAGAGTAAACAAGGAAGCAAAGCGCTAATATTCTGGCAATTGATTTATGCAGGGTAAATGGTGCAGAGTAAAAGCTTCAGGAAGCCACATGAGTGAGGACAGCCATGAGGTTTCAGTACTGCTTTATCTTCCCTTCTGAATAGAATAAAAAAAAAACACAAAACCACAGAACAACAACAAATCACCGATATATGTATTTTATATATATGCATCTTGACATATACTATATATAGATATAAAGGGGGGCTGTAAGAAAGTAAGGGGAAGATTCTTTAGCAGGGTCTGTTGTGACAGGACATGGGGAAATGGTTTCAAACTAAAGGAGGGGAGATTTAGACTAGACATAAGAAGAATGTGTTTTACAGTAAGGATGGCACTGGCACGGGTTGCCTGGGGAGGTGGTGGTGCCCCGTCCCTGGGGTCACTCAGGTCAGGCTGGACGGGGCTCTGAGCACTGATGGAGCTGCTTGTTGCTGGGGGTGGGACCAGATGGCCTTCAGGGGTGCCTTCCAAGTCAGATGATTCTGTGATTATGTGAAGTCTCTTTTTAATTGACTCTTAGCCAGAGGCACCCATCATAGCTGGTGGGGTCCTCTCCTCTCCCTTCTTTCACCACCCAGTCCTTTGGAGAAACAGGATAAGAAAGGGAACAAGTGGATGAGAGCAGCCTTTGCTGTGGGGCTGGCTGTGCCCTGCAGATGGGGAGGCTGCCACACAAGCACGCAGGGGGCTGGGCTGCCTAGGAACAAGTTGTGAGCTCTAAGCATTTCTTTGACGAAACGAACCTTTAAAGGTTTAATTAAAAGCCGTTTCAAGTGATTCAATTGGCTTCCCACACAAACTGAAATTTTTTAGGCATCGCTATGTAAATCTGCACACACGCACATCCGCATGTGCGTGCACACGCACTACGCACCCCATTATCCCTGGCACATATTTAGAACAGTTGTGAATCCTTTGTATCTTCTGCCCATTGCTAGGTTACTTACAGCACTGCAGCTCTGTAATTCTGCCTAGTCACTAATACCCTCCAACAGCCATTTGGACATCATGTTATCATTAAGCATTTATAACAAACCAACTGCAATTAAAGATTTATAAATCCTATTGCATTACAGCACAACCCAGAGCAAGAATTGCCCCGAGGTCAACTTTCCTTTCTAATTTTTTTTTTAAGCACAATAACATATTGGGATCAGTCATCATTGTGCAGTGCGCGTGCTGTTTCTTCATGGGTTTGTCCAAGTGATTTTGGTTTTGATGGAAGCATTTGGATATTGAGAGTCAGGAGACATGGAAACGTGAGATTGGACTGTGAAATAATGACATTGTGAGGATCAAAAAGGACGTTGTTAAAATTGGGTACATTCAGACTTTTACGTCACATTTGGAACTGGAGTCATGTATAAATACTCTTTCTCAGAGTACCCATGGGATTATTTTTTTCCCAAGAACTATGAGACTTTACAAGCTACTCTAAGGAAAATAGCATTTGCCCTTTCTGGTAAAAGTTGGAGCATTCTACCCAGACCCAGTCCAGCTCAATCTCTGCTCTTTAGGAAAGGGAGGGGAGGGCTTTGCTAATTTATTTACCAACAATTTACTAACAGTTACACTGTGAATGCTTAAAATGACACCTCAAATTTCCTATTTAGGCACCAAAGTAGCAGACAGTCTTTCAAAGCACTCCAGCACTTCGCTGGCACCATGAAGTTGATGTTTCAGTGTTGCCACTTTTTGGCTTGGATCAATCCCTGAACATGTTTTTTCTCCTCGTTTCTCATTTCTTCACCTATCTGGAAGACATTTGTGCACACAAGCTGCGCTGCACTCCCACTCTTGCTTCAGAGGGTGGTTAATTATTTCCAGGATGGTTACAGCAGCATGTGGGTCACAGCCTGGTGCAGTCCGTGTATCCATGGAGCATATGGACCACTGCCCAGCAGCACCATGAGCTGGAGGTGTCCCCAAGGTGGGCTCTATGCCATGGGGCAGCGATGTGGCCCTGGGGACACAGCTCTCACTCCATGCTCCAGCAATCCTGTGTAAGGCAGCTGCCCCCTCCCCATGAACGTTAAATTCTCAGCGCTCAGAAAAACCCTCCTCCTCCTGGATTTACGCAGACTTCTTATACTACCGCAAAGTTTGGGGTGAGCTGCTCGGATGCAGCTTGATAACGCTCTCCCAACTGCAAAATCCACACTTGGCCTGTTAAATCTCAGCACCGAGTATTGTACTTCTGTTTGTACCTAGGCTGCCCTTCCCCAGGGACCGGTGATAACATCTTGACTTGTGACAGACGCTTCCTTCGTAAGGACATTTTCCAGGCTGACTTTTCCCCAGCCGCCTCATAAAAATAGTCTCTTTTTATTTGAAAATAGTTATTTTATTTTTTGGGATGTGGGGGAGGGTGCCAGCATCCTTTCAAAGTGTGTCTTTTGATTAAAAACAAAGCACATAACTCTGAAGTAATTAACATGGGTGTTACTGGATGTACACTGATGATTACATTATAGGACTGGTTATCAAAGGATTACAGTTAAGAGGTTTAATATTCTCCAGCTGATCCTGTCGCAAATTAATCTGGTCTGACCTTTACTGTTCTTTGTTATGTCACCATAGTATCATTTTAGCTTTATCATCTCTTACCCCATTTCAGGAAAGTTAACAAAAAGTAGAGAACTTCAGAAACATCTCTTTCAGGAGAAATGAGACCCAGCTTGTTCAACTGATCAGCTGAGAAAAGCCGATCTGAATTGTGACCTGTTGCACCTCTGCAAAACTTACATTCTTGCTAGGATAGGAACAAACTGCAAAGAAATCCACCGTCTTTGTATGGATTATGTTCAGTACTACATAAAAAGTGGGTTGCTTGGCACCACGTGCGTATTGTATCGCATCCTCTCCCTAGAAACAAAGAAAAATATGAGGCCAATACTCTGCATTTAGCTCTCTCACGTTTGAATCCATCGTGTTTAATCCCCCAGTGTCCACACGAAGCCCACACAATTAAGTGTTTATATATGACAATGCAATCTCGCAGCCATGAGGTCATACTGAGCAGAGTGGATTAAAAACATGCTACCTCAGTATAATAGATTCAGACTTCATAGATAAGAAAAGCTGCATAATGACAGATCTCTGAGCTTTTTGTCTGACTCAGCAGAGAACAAAAGACTAAGCCAATTAAATAACTGACATCTGCTTTTATGTACTTCTGCTCATATCCGTGTAAAGCCATCTTAATAGGTATTTTTAACGCTTGTCAAAAGAGCAGGTTTGTCACCGATTGGGTCCGTACCGATGAATCTTCCTGCTGGAAGTGTGAAAACGCAGCGGTGTTAGCAGTCAAACAGAAGATCCAACGCAGTTGCAAGAACACAGACTCCAGGGCTCTGTGAAACCGGGAGGGCTTCCAGCAAGCTCTCATGGAAACAGCCCAGGCAGCTCTGCGAAGTGCAGCCGCTGATAAGCCACAGGTGCACAGAGCCCAGCCAGCTCCAGGGAGGTGCTGGGAGGGAATTTTCTGTCCTGGCTTCCCTCTCCCCACGGGGCACCTTACTTAGCTCTGCTCCTTCCCATGCAGCGCGTCTCTTGCTTTGGGCTTAGAATGGCTGATTTTCTCCTGAGGTTTGTTGGCTCTTAATCTCATAATGCCAGAGTGGTGCTATCTCACCACTGCCTGAAGAGGTGTCTTTATCCATCTCACGCTGCTGACCACACTCCCATGCAGTTCTTCTACCAGAGCAGCTCCTGCACCCCTCTCTGCATGATGCCAGTGTTTCAGTTTGCCTTCTTGGACCACTTGGATGGTCCATTCTACTGAAGATGCCAATTGCCTCCTCAGAACGCATTGCTAGCCTGAATTTCTTGCTCCTTTCTGAGGAAACTTTAAGCATTGTTCAGTATAAATAGAATCATGGCATCTGAAGTAATTAAAGCTCCTCTCCAATTACAGAACAAAACTAAGGGCATTGTTTATCACATGTTTTTTCCCAGTGGTCTCTTCCTGGAAAAGGAATTGGACCTTCATTGTGCCCTTCAATCTGCTGAGCCCTTGATTTCATCTTATTGCAGGGCTACCTCCAGCAAAAGAAACACAAAACACCTTTCTCATGACCCTGAGGAGCTGTGACACCTCCCACAAGAAAAGAAAGGAAAGAGGAGTGGAAAAGATGAGTTTTGATACTCTGCAGCATACTGGATCACTATGCTGGGGATGAGTGACCCTGTTTTGGCTACTGAGAGCACAGATCTCTGCTTCCCACATTGAATCTAAGTTGATTTAGATGAATTCAAGTCAAACTCTGTTAAAATATATGGTAGTTGTGTACATCTTGCTTGGTTCTTCCCCATGTTTAGTGATACCAGTGGCTGGCAGCAGTGCTGACGGCATTGTGTCACAAATGGAAACTTTGGGTAACAGAGAAACTTCCACTCTCCTCCCCATGCAGCTTTCTCTGTAGGTTGTAGAAGTGAAACCCAAGGTTCCAGAGTATTTGTACAGGACACTGTACATTTCCCTAGAGCCCGCACTTCACAATAGAAATTATAGGCATAGGACATGATACACACTTTACAGAAGAGAGAGAGAGAGAAAAAAAATGGCATTGATATTTCAGAAAAAAATGCATGATATTTCAGTAATGGTTAGAGGCTGTGTTCAGATCCACTCGATGGAGTGCGGTCAATCTGAGTGATGCTCAAGCCCTGGAAAAAAAAAGAAGAAAAAGGTGGGAAAGAAAAGCCTACTTGAAGGTCTTCTATCAAAAAGTAATGAAAACTTTGGGTGTTCTGGAGTTATTCTGTTAATTGCTGAAATCTAGACCCAGGCTATCAACCACCCTAAGGAGCCCTGATCCTCACCTGTGCTCATTTACACCCGTGGATGATTTGGTCTTTGGTCATTTGAGTGCTACCTACACTCAGAAGCGTTAATTAAGGATAAGGGAACCTCTCCTGCAAACAATGGGGGCTCTGTTTCTTTAGTTCTTCTGGTAAACACTTTATTTCTGAAACTAGAGCTCCTGAAGTGATTTATGTTACAAGAGTAACTTTCCTTTATAATTAATTAATTGATTACTTAGTTAATTACTTAGTGATGTGATCGTTCAGGTCTGCTACGGCATCTGGTTGGGGTGATACTGATCTCTGAATAAATGTATGGCTTCTCCCTGCTGGTATCTCTGCTCAAAACATGGGGTTGGCATCTCTTTGGGTGTGGAGGAGGGATTACCCACACCTCTCTCTGATCCCTCTTTTCATTACAAACGTCACACTTTGAAATGTTTTGGTAAATTTAACTCATGGTTTGGAAAAAAAAAAAGAACATAGTGTGAAGTAGGAAAGGCAAAACATACACCGCTTCACTTGTTGTTGCTTTTGAATGTGGATTTTGCAACTTTTCCCTTCTTTTGCCACAGCTCCATCAGGATGGCAGCTCAGTAGTGATTGACCTTCAGAGCCTGTTGTCTTCTCCTTCACCCCAGGCACCCAGACTTTAGTTTAAAAAAAAAAAACTCTCAGCTCTTTTGTGTTCCTGTCGATAAGTTTTCAATGGATAGGATGCTTAAACGTGGAGACGTGGCATGGACAGTGGACATGGTGGGGATGGGTTGGGATTGGACTTGGTGATCCAAGAGGTCTTTTCCTACCTTAGTGATTCTATGATTGTACGATTCCAGGACCCGACGTTGCTAGGTGCTGACATACTGGATGCTGCTTGGTTACCGTGATTCATTTCCTCTTGCTTTTGTGCAAGAGGAGCAGTCTCACCATTACACAGAATGCTCCCAGTAGCCTTTGGACGTTGTACAAGGCTGTTGTATCGTCTGCTTCGTGCTCAGAACAGTTTCTGATTTTGTCACATCATTCAATGTTTTCATTAAAAAAAAAAAGTTCAGTTGGCTGCGAATGGTGTTTTACCAATGCTCTGAAAACTCTGTGAATGGATATGTTGATGTTTGAAGCTTAGCTCTGTTCTGGCTAGGAGACATTTGTTTATACAGTTTATATAAAAAATTAATATATAGCTATGATTCGTTAACTATGGTTCTAGTGCAAGGTTTTAAAAAAAGAAAGTATTAAGGTTGTTTCTCCTGAAAGGATTTGGGTTTATTTTGCTTTTAGCTAAAATTTCCATAAGAAAACATAACGAGTAGTTAGTTAAAGTTTCAGTAGGATTGTCTGATAGGATTAATTCTCAGCTCAGTTCTTGATGATTCATTTCAGTTTACCATCAAAATCTGCCCAGCTTCAAGCAAGAATTTGCAAAAACAGTGTTTTGAGTTGAGCACTTAATCTCCTCTACCAAATAAAAGTTTTTTTCTAGTGAACATCAACAACAGCATTTCTAAAAATTAATATACCCAAATTGAAATGTCCATTCCTAAAAATGGTATTTTTAATTTCCATTAAAACCTGGAATGCTCTCAGCTTCATTTCATTTCATAAAAGCCATCCTAATGGGTTTTACTTCAGAAGCCTATCTTTTGCCTGTGCAGTGAGTTTCAATTAAGCTTCATCTTTGTCTTTTTTTTCCATGTCTGGACCAGGATTATTTAAAAAAAAAAAAAAAAATCCCACTGTAACATTCCCATTTTCCAAATACTTATTTTAGAGTTCATTTTTAATGAATTATAACAAATCCCTGAACCTTGAGGAGTTTGAATCAAGTTTTTCAGGGTAGGTTTTTCTTTAACACAGCGTTTTCCATTCACCTTTAAGTAATCTCAACCCAGAATTATAGAGCAGAAGCACATGGAAAAAAAGCATCTGGAGAAGAAGTAAGGAAGCTGTGCTTGAGTAGCAGGCAGGTTTGTTTCATGGTTGACCAGCTCTCATTTTCATTTATAAAATGGAATCCAAGCTACTTGTATCTCCTTTCTAGCTGTAACTGACCTGTGTTAACCTGGCTACTCAATACCATTGGTTTTGTCTTTCCGACACAATAGACACAGAAGTCCTCTTTTTCTCCCCCTTTTCTCTTCCTTCTCTTCTTATTCAACCTCAGCACCGTTTGGGAGAATGGAAAAATTAATTGATTTTCCCTAATGATGTCTCAGGGAGCAGATCAGGTTAACTGTGGGCAGCAGCTGCGGCTTAATTTGTGAGTGTGCAATTGAAAATTATACACTCCTTGGATTACTGCACCTGACCATGGGGCTGGCGCACTGCCTGCTGGGTCTTAAAAACCGACTCCCAGAAAGTCCACCAAAATCCTAATGTCTGTGCAGATGTACAGGGGGAACACGAAATAGAAAGGAGATCAGAGACCCTTCCATGTGGGTTTGGGAATAGAGGGAAGTTGGTAATTTTCCAAAGGAAGTCCAAGAAAGTTGGTCTTGAGAGTTACTTTGAATGTCATTGGGTGGTGTTAAACCCAACCTCACTGCTCCGGAATTGTCACAGCAACCAGAAATTGAAACAGAAAAACTAAGGAAAAAGCATATATGATTAGCTGCCAACCACTGGTTAATAACCTAAAGTATCAGAAAAGTATCAAAGTATTATGATTTTAAGCATTTGGCACCGTATTATTAACAAAGAGAGAATTTCAGCCCAAGAAGTATGTTGATCCATATTTTACCTTAAAACTGACTGTGTGTGTGTGCATAAAATTGAAACCTGGGTTTTGCTTCTTTTCCTAACGCTTAAATTTGAGCCATTTCACTTCCAGAATATGCTTCGTTTTCTCTTAGAAAACAACAAAAGCATATTTTAGGTGTCCCTAAAATAGGAGAAGAAAAACCAGCGTTTAGCCCATTAGATTTTTCCATTTGAAATCGTTAATATTTTGCAATCTGGATGAAGATGTGGATATTTGTACTCTGAAATGTCAGCCAGAATGTTACAATATCACATACTTGTCATCATTTTACAGGCTTCAGGTTCGTATTACAAATGGTGGTAATGCTTTTCAGGTCATCTGAGTGTTCCCTTCTCCTGTCTCCCTTTCCCAAAAGATCACAGAGTGGTGATATAAATTCTGGAATAAAGTGTTGCTAATAGACTGCTTCAGAAAAGGTGGGAGAAAATCATCCTTAGCTGTTATGAGAATGCCCACCCAGAGAAAAATTGCCTTGCCATCTCTGGAACATGGAATTTGCCCCAAACCGTGTGTTTTCCCCGCTTTTTGGTAATGCTTTGGTTTCAATGTCAATATGTTTTCTTATGTACCAGAAGGAATTTCCAGCAGTGCCACAGGCTTGAAGTGCATGGCAAACTCGCACTTGCCCTCCTGACAAATGCACCAAGCACAAATGTACGAAGCACAGCTGCACTCATCCTGTCCAAAAGCTCCAGGAGTGTTTGTCTTCCAGGAAGCGTGGCCATTTGTCAGCTTCCTATACCAGAAGTGCTCTAAAGCAAATAGAACAGCAAATGACAGCCCTCCAAACAACTACTTCCTTTTGTTTTTTCCCCTGCCATCCACCGGGGAGGAGTGGGGGAAGAAAACCCACCATATTTCACATCCAACTCAAACAGTTCTATCATCTTTGCAACAGGGGAGAGGGGAAGGCTAATGCAGTTCACCTGTTCTGCTCTTCTGGCAGGATAAGTCTGTTCTCCTTTGCTTACATATTACCCAAGCCCACATGAAAGGTTTCTCTGTCCAAATACTAGCTCTTTTGCTGCATTGAGCTCAGGATTTATCACTTGTAATTTTGTATTGCCCTGGGTTAGAGGGGATAGATGCAGCCTCGAGCCACTGTTGACATTCCTGGCATGTATGGATCGTGCAGGCTGCTCACATTTACAAGCTAAAAGCATGAAGAAGAACCTTTTGTAAGCGTTTGCTTTTATTGTGACATCTCAGCTGTGCAGCTGTGCAGTAATCTCCACGCCAAGGAGATGAAATCATCAGCTGGTTGGAATTCTTGCTTTTATCAGAGCGGAGCAGCTATCATAATGCCAGGAGTAACATCTTGCAAGGTTAAGTGGTTTTAATTTGTTCTTAGCAGGCGTCTTCTGACTCAACTGTCTGATGGCATTTGTATCGTGCCAATCCTCTTCAAAGAATTTCAGCAAGATCAATTATCTTGGAAAATGCTCCTGAAAATCCATGTTACTGAGTGAGGAGAGACCTCCTAGAAGGGGTTGGGAGAAGGCGGAGTCCTGAGGGCATTGTGTGCCCACATGCCTTAATGCTAAGTCCTCAGCATCACCCAGGCTGGCCCAGAATGGCGGGTCTTTAAATGGAGAATAGCACTTTGTATGAGAGGTGTCTTCAAGGGAGCCTCAGGCATTCGGGGTTAAACAGCTTTCTGACGGTGCAAATAAAACACCACACCAGGAATATAAGGAATATTTTTCACCAGGGAAAGATAAATGCATAGCAGTGTTGGGGGTGGTGTTTTCTAAAATGTGTAAATACTTATTAAAAAATAAATAAGTGCAGATTTGGAGACCAATGCAGGATTTACAAACTTATGTGCCAAAATCACTTCTGAACTTGGGATTTTGATAGATTTGGTGATTAGGTAGCATCTCCTATGTTTTCACCTTTCGGATGAGGTGAAAAGAGATAAGTATAAAACAGGATTTTGTTTGCCCTAAACCCTTCTGGGGGTTCCAGGAATTCAGTGTACAAGGGACTGTAATACTAAAGCAGACAGTGTGACCAAGGCAGTAAACGCAGTCCCTGAGTGGTTGATCTGTGTTTGTATCATTCCTCCAAGGCTCCAGATTTTCTGTGCAGTGAGTAAAAGACAAATATTCCCAGAGTGGGAGAGGTGTGTGGCTGAGCAAACACTTTGCTGAAAGCACCGAGGAAAGGAGAGAGCTCAGGGAGAAAAGCATTCACAAAGCTTATGGAAACCTCATGAAAACGTGAGCCTTTGTCTCCAAGAATGTATTCTTCCTTACACTCAAGTTGTCCTCTCCATAAACGTTAACAAATGAAAGTTAGAAATGAAATCTGTGCAAGTCCTGGACACAGCTTCGCTCTGTTCCCAATTTCACTTGGGGGACAATGGGGTATAAATGCTTTCCTCTGCTTAGAAAGACACCAACTGCCTGAGGTTTTGAGAACCTCTACCCTCCAGTTTCCAAACCATAACTTTCTGCATCGTATTTCTTGAAGCCATTGCTACCTCAGTTGTATTGACCCCGAGCAGACTGGTGCTATTTCAGAAGAGATTGCAGACAACAAATAGCAGCATTTGCTAAATACATGACTGCCCGATTCTACATGGAAGAGTAATAAAATACGAAGTACATAACTCAGCTCCACATAGCATGGTCTGGCGGCTTGCCCTTTTGCCTCTGAATTGCTTTTTGAATCCGTGCCCTGCCCAATACAAGTGAAATTATTCTAATTATACCATTTGAAAGAGTCCCTAGTGACATGCTGGATAGTGATCATTTCCTAGTTCACTGCAAAACAATTTCACTTATAATGCAGATTACACAAAAGGGTCATGAGCTCATAGAAACTCTGAAATTGTCTTGAAAGCTATGTGTTCTCTCTGGGTCTAGGTCACTTTTGGGTATGAATTAAAGAAAGATGCTGAACCATATGATTATCTCAAGTAAGCTTCTAGACATTTTATTCTTCTTAATTTCAGGCTTCCATCCTGTAAATAGATAGAAATAGATCTGCTCTTTTCTTTATTCCAATTTCAGATGCATGATGAATTAAGCAGGTTGTGCTTGTCAGCTCTGTTTATTAAGACGGACCAAAACCAAGCCCTAGAACCCAAACAACATGATAACCAAAGGAAGTTCAAAGTTGGATTCAGGTTCTTTTTTAATGTGTTTTCCCCTTTTGAATGACACAAATCCATATTTTAAGGACATTTTCCACAGGATTTGATCTATGTCTAATTACTAAGAAGATGACCTGCATAAGAGTCAAAGTTTCTAGATCAGAAGGAGATAAAGTACAGATATAAAGGTCTGGCTGTTTTTCAGGAGTCTTTTTTTCCAGGCTTGAGCTACACAGTCTTTTTTTTTTTTTTTTTAATCACTTCTGTGGTTTAAATTAGCTGTCTATACAGGCACAGGAGGATAGAGATAGTACCTTTGGTTATCACTTTCTGCCTCTGCCCATGACCCATCCCAGTGACTCAGACAACATCAGTGTTCTACAGTAACACTGTTCCAACTGCAAGGAACAGTAGGAATATATATTTTTTTCTGATTAACTGTCTTATAGTCTGAGATGCACTAGGATAAGAGCTAATGGCCTTAAGTTGTGCCAGAGGAGGTTCAGGTTGGATATTAGGAAAAATTTAGTCTCCAAGAGAGCGGTGATTCTGTGGCACAGGCTGCCCGGGGAGGTGGGGGAGTCATTGTCCCTGGAAGTGTTTCTGAACTGTGGGGATGTGGCACTGAGGGACGTGGCCAGTGGGCACGGTGAGAATGGGTTGAGGTTGGACTTGGGGATCTTAGAGGTTTTCTTCAACCAGAGTGACTCTATGACTTTACATGCTTATAACTACAATTCCATATCATTCAGGTCATGAAATTATACAGGCAAATATGTAAAATGAGCATTGTTATTCATACTGGTCTCTCATAGGGTAAAATTGGGATGAGCATGTGCACTTCACAAATCCCATGTCAAATATTTTTCCAGCAGTTCTGTTATTTTCTGTCTTGAATGTTGAATTGTCATCAAAATCTCAAAAACAGGAAACTGTTAGCAAGGCCTACCAGCAGCTTTGGGCTTCTTTTGGATCCCTAGCTTGGTACCTCAGTTCGTAATACTGAATACAGGATCTGACTTCAGGCTGATCATCAGTGGCATTAAAATTATGAAGTGAGAAAGAACTACATTCAAAAGAAATTAAGCTCTTGTTCTCTTCCCTTTCCCCGTTCCAAGCTTGATGCATTTCCAAGAGTCAAAAACAAAAGATGCGGTCTTCTGCTGTAATGACTTCACCTGCAAAACACTACGCAGAGTCATGCCAGCACAGATTTTTCATGCACATGTAATACGCAGCTATCCAGCACTGTTTTTCATATCATCCTCTTTTACTCAGTAATTTCATCAACAGAAAAAACAGCCATGCACCATACAACAGCATGATAATAGTGGGGAAACATTAAAAAAAAGACACTGCCTGTGGTGTGAAGGGTAGTGATCTTGAATAGTTAATAAGCCAACCCAATTTTTTACAGAAGAAACACCTGGACACAAGTTCAGCCCTTGTGTCTTGTTCTAACCTCTTCACTCCTTTCTCTTTGTTTAATCATTTTTTTTTTTTGCTGATATTTTATTTTTTAAAATTTCCAATAGAGCACTGGAAATAGAGAAATACAGAAACTTATCTTGAGATAACTTTTGAGATAAATCTTGAGATTTTCAGAATACACTGCCTCCTGTATTTCTTGCAGACCAGGAGGGTTCACAGAATCACAGAATCATTAAGGTTGGAAAAGACTTCCAAGATCCCCAAGTCCAACCCACCCCCACCGTGCCCACTGACCACATCCCTTGTCCCACATCCCCACGGTTCTTGACACCTCCAGGGATGGTGACTCCCCCACCTCCCTGGGCAGCCCATTCCAGTGTCTGACCACTTTGTTGGAGAAGAAATTTTTGCTAGTGTCCAACCTGATATACGAAGGTTAGATGGAAGGTTCAATCCTTCCAACACAGCTGCCCATTTGGGGATGCTTCTCTTGCTCTTTTCCAGTCTTAGGAAAACATCCCCACTGCTCATGATCTTTCTGATACTTTGGAGGGAATGGTGTCCTGCCATGTACTGCACAGCTCTGAAAAAAAAAAAGAGGACCCATGCTCAAAGTTAGCCTTTGGGTCTCCTGGAGTAGAACTAAAAGCAAAATCAGCTCTGGATCACAACACAAGTAGGCACAGTGCTTATACAGAAAGTTTAAAACTCCCCAAGCCCTTGAATCCACAACACTCCAGCTTACGACTGCTAGCAAAGTCGAGCAGGGGACTGAGGGTTTTTTTTCTAAATTAAACTTGGACTGGATGTTTTGGTGAACTTGTCTCTTTTATAATAAATATTTTCCCCCTAAAATTATGGAATTGTCTGCTTCGTTTCAAACTGTTTTTTCACCCCAGGATTCAGAAAGAGCAATCTTTTTTTAATGTGGAAATTTCTTCCACGGGTCCTATTGTCCTTTGAGCCAAATCCCATTTTATGTTTCTCAAAGATTTATTTATTGATACTTTTTTGGCCCACCTGATTAGTTACGCAACTGCATATCACAGACAGGATGTAACCACCAGTTTAAACACCTTTTCGAAATGTGACTTGAAGCAGCCAGAGAAGCTTTATCAATACCACACTGATTTATTTAGCACTCATAATGATTTACTACAGCATTTGTGTTTTGCTTAGTTTTTTTTTCTTTTTGGTCTCTTCTGAAAAGTTGACACATCTAACCACTATTGTTTTCTATTCTAATCTTTTCAAACTTTTAGCATTTAAATCATCTCTAATAAATAAAAAAACTTTCAGCTGAAACAGGAGAAGGAAACTTTTTTTTCTTTCCAACTGCTCCTGACCATAGGGCAAATTAAAAGTTTTTTTTTCTGTTTTGTGCTTCTGTTTGTTTTGTAATTAAGAGTCCCCTTGAATGAGAGAAAAATATACATATATATCTTGCCGATCTTGGATCCTTCCTTACTTGTAGAGTCAAGCTTCTTTGAAGTTTCTGACAAATCCCATTATTTTTTTATCCTATTACATACTACGTTTCCAACTCTTAGCTCAAGCTGGAAGTGCTGAAGTGGCAGAAGCAGTCAGCATCACAACTCCCATGAGATTTCCAGTAACGTTTTGGCAGCCAGGAAGGCGAGGCTCTGGATATTTTGGATAGGTATCTAAATTAATCTTTTCATACCTATGTCATTCATCAGTGTGGATGGACTAGCCATTAAGCTCTGTCATGCAGGAAGGCATTGCCCAGAGCATAAATGCGTGCACGTTTTAGCATTCCTGCACTGCTGCTGGGAGCCAGCCCCACCACACACTGCAGTGAAGAGGTGCTCCCTTGCTTGGAAGAGCTTACACTGTAACTGTGTTTGTTATTACAACTGCTCTCATTCTCCCAATCCCTTCTGTCCATGGGGGAAGTGGGGTCAGTCCTAATTTAAGATGGGAAATTGGAGCTCACAAGTGTAAATGATTTGTCAAAGAAAATGACAGAGTCAAAATGAAAATGCAAAGTTCTTGACTCCTCCATTAGTGCCAAAACCACCGGAGCATCATTCTCTCCCCTTTGCGAGGAAAAATCTTCTGCGTCACGTCTGAAGGGGCAGATTTTCAAAGGCAGAGACCGTTGGGATTTTCAGAACTACGCAGTTGTGTGGGAGTTTGGTACCTAGGCGTGAAGCAGCTACGTCTTTTCCAAACAAGTCCTCCTACGTCTTGAAAATCTGACCTTTTACCTAGGCATAGCACTTCTCATAGTCTGTACTCTGAAGGTTTCAGATACCTGTCAGAGATCCAGTTGTCTTCTTTGCCCTCTTACTAAAACATTTTCAGTGCCGGGCAAGAATTTGATGTTTTGCAAGGAAAGACTGTTCCAAGCTCTTCACATGGAGTTGTAATCATTTTTCCAATTGATAACTACACCATGGGTGACTCCCATACCTACCTTTCCTTTTCCAAACACATAAACAAGCTACAGACCATTCTGGGTTTGAATCACAATCAGAGTAGCAAAGTCCTGAAATCCAGCACATTATCTCATGTAAAATACACTCCTGTTCTATATGATTAATATGCTTTCCACTTAATTGAAGCGTGACACACAAAGCAAAAAATGTTAATTGAATTTTAGAGCTCAAAAAAGTTGCCAGGTTCTTTTGGCTCTTAACTACAGTTTGCGAAAAGTCTCATAAAAGAAGAAAACCTGTTCACTAAACTTCTGAATTTGAGTCTTATCTTAGATTTAATCTTAGTTTGAAGTACAGTCTGGCTCCTCGACTTTTTCAGTAAAGCACTCCATCACCTGCCAGACTTCTCTTCTGACATACAGCATTTATGTTCCATGGCAGCTTAGGCTGTGTATAATTTTATAGTAGTCCCTTCTGGGAAAAACTGCTCAAATATTGCAATTCACTGTGCACGACCAATTAAGACAAGAAAACAACTCGTTAGAGCGATTGTGGTAGCAGTGACTGCCATAAATGAATATGCATTGATTTGGTTTGGTGGTTTGGGTGGGTGTTTGTTTTTCTTACATACTGAGTATTGATCATCAAATACAAATGAAGACATTGCAAAGGTAGTTGGTCCTTCTGCAGTATCTTTACAATTCAGTAGCATTAACACTGTGATGCTTTGTAAACACATAGTGTTGATGAAGGGAAAGGAATTCAGCTCCAGAAGTACACGTACACTCCAGAACTCTAAGGTTGCTGATTTGGCCAAAAGTTTGTGCCACAAGCCTGAATCTTAGCAGTCAGAAAGAAAAGGGAATTCGATGTTTCGAAGACTGTGTCCTCTATGCAGTCTGTGCCCAGCTTGCTCTGTGCACTGGGGAGATAAATCTGAAATGCAAATGCGTATATCCTCTGCAACAATATCATTAATTACTCACAAGCTCCTGAGTAAAAGGGCTGCTGGATCCTTAGTAGACTGGTTACCTCTGGGTCTACCACAAAGAAAAAAAATCACTGAGTATGACTTCATACAGCGGTTTGATAAGAAATCCTGTGCTACTGAAATCAAGTCTCAGCGCACTGATGTGGGCACCTCATACGTGACTCCTACTTTTGAATTAATGAATACTGCTGACTGTGTTCTTGATAAGCTGCTCCACTGAACAATTTTCTGGTGTCCCATGTAAGCACAGAACGTACAATGCTAATCAGCTGCTTTGCCCGTTCACTTAAAATGTCTTGAATATGCCAGCAAATGTAAATACACAATTAGGAGGTATTTAGTTAAAAGAGAAAGCAGGATAGAGTACAACTATTATTAGCCAGGACAAAAACCTTCACAGTCTTCATCCATATTCAAGTCTAATTAAGTCTGCAAAACGTGCAGATCAGCTCAGCTGGTTAGGGAAGGTTTAGGAAACAATCCTAGGTTAGAAAGTGGAGTGCTAAGAATGTAGATGCTGTGAGTGACTGTGGTTTGATGACTATTGTTACAATTAGCTGTTTGTTGTCTACACACATCCTATAAAAAAAACTCACAAGCCAAGTGCAAGAGTAATTAGCGTGAGGAAGTTTTGTTAATAGGAATTAGAGAAGCAGTCACAGGAGATCTTCATTACAGATGAGCAGTGTTAAATGTCAGTTGTATCAGATGTTTTGTTGTTGTTGTACGTCTTTCTACTTAAGTGTAGGAAGGAAACAAATTTCAGCTCATTGTCAGCTCAGTTTAGTGACAAAAACAAAATTGAGGGAAAAAAATGAAAAAACATGTTCTCTCATTCTTGCTGAGCTCTTGTGGATTCCGTATCCAGAAATGTTGCACTCTTCAGTGCTTGAGATTGTCTGCGATTATAAAATGCTGAAAGAGTCGGTGCCAGAGAAGATAAAAACTTTCTTCCTGGGAATTTGGAGCATTCCTCACTGCGATGAATGTTTTCCTCAGGTTAGAGGTAATTCCCCTCAATCTGTGACACCAGGTCTTTGTGCCAAGCTTTGCCTCGACAAAAACTAGAGCTTTGCAACTGCCTGACAGCTTTTTTTCTTTCAAACTTACAGAGGGAACTAATTAAAAGAGAGTTGCCTAATTTCCATTGCAGAGGGTTTCAGCTTGTCTAAAGTCTGACTGAAACTCACTGCTTTGAAGATGAGTGCTCCCATGCCCAGTCCGTGCAAGGTCCACACACACAGAAATGGCAATGTCCTGCAGTGAGATTTTGGTGCAAAACTCACAGCTTTGTAAAGCAAATTCTTGGTCAAAGTTCCAGTGGGTGATGCATGTTACAATAATCTCTGCAGCTCCACTTAGTCCCGTTGCTCTCAGGACCGGAAAGTGAACCCCAAAATTTGTCCACCTGAGGTTACTCCCTACCTGTTTTGTACAGAGCAAAGGGGTTTTCTCCTCATGCCGCTCCAGAGCCAAATGGGTTTCAGTAAAGCAAGAGAAAAGCAATTCAGAGCTAATTACTACTGATAAGAGACCCCAAGTTTAACAAGCAAGGTTTTTGCTTGTTCAATGTGTTTGCAAGCTCTAGAAAGCCTATCAAAGCTAAGCACATTCTTCTCATCTTGCAGGTGCTCCATTTCTGTGGGCTTCAGGATACCAAAAGTCACTTCTGTTTCCCTGGTCCTGTAACAGCATTGAGCAATGAACCCTAAATGAACTTTCATCTGTCTCGAGGTGTTGCAATGTGCCTTGTGGCCACAGAGAGGGAGAAAGTGCAAGGGATTTCTATGGAGATTGGTTTCTTGCCCACTCTTTAGAAATCAGCCCTATAGGAGTCTGTCATTAGAGGCTGCTGTGACATTTGTTCATGCATTATGGTTCTTCCAGATGTGTGCACATATTAATATTGCTGCTTCAGGGGATATTTTAGCAAACTGATTTTCCTCTTTCTGCAGCCAGGGCTTTCTATAACACTTCCAAAGCAAAAGAGATGACAATACAGTGTTTGAATTTCCCAGGTCTTTGGTACTTCAGTTCAGCTAAGGAAAACTTCCATCCTAGATGGAGTCTGTCAGAGAACTGCTTTATGATATCTCTATAAAACAATATTAAAGCAAAGAAAATAATCCAATCTCAGGTGAAAATTGACAGAGGTGAATAAAGCCACAGGTCCTAATGTTCCAACTTCCATTAAATTCCCAGTTTCCTCCTGGGTGGAGAAGTGTGAAGTGTCCTCAGTTCCTGATAGCCTCAGATCTACGTGCTCAAACAATCAGGCACTTTCTAATAAAGGGCTTTGGGAAACTGGATGTGGATTTGGCCTACCCAGATACCCACTTTCTTATTCTTTCTTTCTTTCTTTTTTTTTTTTTTTTTTAACTGTTCCATTTACTGAGGAGGAAGGAAGTGGTGAGAAAGTCGAGTTCCATGCCCAGCCACAGAATCCCAGAAGTTTACAATATTCCCATATTCTCAAGGACGCTCATATTCTTGGCAGGCTAATGCTAGTGGCAAGCTTACCTCAGAATGCTTATGGCTGCTGTCAAACCCTTCATAACATGGCAGGGTACATCTTGTTTGTGGATACCCTAGCCTTTTCTTATTCAATTTCCGACTGCTAAATTATCCTGTGCACTCTTGTAACTATATAATCACTGTCAATTCCTGCATTGTTTAGGGTGACTGAATCCAAAGCTTTTGGGCTTCTTTGAGTCCTGTGTGCCAGACCTCAAAGTGACCTTAACTAACAATCCCTTGTTTCTCTTCCTTTTTCATGTACTTACTTTCCAGGTTCGATCTCTTTCCAAAAATAATATTAACTTTGGCCCCATACCCTACTCCATTTCTCTCTGGTATACGTCTGGAGCGCTGAGGATAAGAACAAAGCTTTCTGTCTTTAAAACACTTCTCCTTCAGCCACGGTTTGGTCCTTTACATCCACTGCAGTTCTAGGGAGAAATATGGAGTTTTTTTTGCAGTAAGGGAACTCCGTGCCCAGTGCTAGCGACTTGTGCAGCATCCGTCAGGGCTGTCTGCTGAGCTTGTTCCCATCGCATCTCAGTATCCTTCAGGCATGAAGGACAATTCACAACCCAGGGGCACTAGTGCACACTCTCTTTCTTCCAGCTTAGGACATTTTTCAAATGCATTCTGCATTAAAAATACAAAATTAAAAAAAAAATTACAGAGCAAGTAAAGTGCAGAATAACGAACAGATACTGCAGCATAAAGGGACAGAAAGGGCAGGAGAGGCTGAACCTGGAATACTGTGATGTTTTGGTGGCCGCAACAAGAGCCAGTAGCTGGAAGTCACTGGTTGTAAGGTTATAACAAGAAGACAGAGCAATGTGTTCAACAGAAGAGTGCTATAATCCTTGGAAAGAAATTCCTGCCAGAGTCAGGGGGTCTTTTATCCCTTTGTGCAAGGCTGGGTGCCCTGCTGGAAGATACAGCAAGCTGAAACTCACACTTGTGTGTGCTGTGAACCAGGGAAGGAGGTTGGGCAGAGGCAAAGTCAACTTCATGCCTCATCTTAAACACCCATGAATCTGTGAAAAACAGATTTCCTCCTTCTGAATGCACAAGATTTCAGCCATGACAGAATTTCATAGGCCGCATAACCATGAAAACTGCAGGGTAGGTGTGATGCTATCACAATGTTTGCTCCTAGTGAATGGGTTAAAGAGCTCACTCAGGAGAACAGCCCCGTTAACATCCCTGCAGTGCAGAAGGTGCTGCTTTGTATTTCATTCAGCAGCTGTTAGAAAGCCATTATTTTTTCCCTGTGCAAATTGATGGGGAAGGATGTGGGCTATAAGCCCGCTGGGTGCTAGGGTGAGTGCTGGCAATCAGCACCTTTGCCCCACCACCTTCAGTGCTCTGGGCACCTGGGGATGACATGTCCTTGTCACATCAGCAGCAGTCCAGGATGGAGGAAGCTGCTGCCTTTTGTCCACATCCCAATTTTAGTTGATTCAATAACAGGAACCAATCCGTGAGCTGCGCTGCGATTCCAGCAGTGAGCTACGGGATAGGATGGGCAGCTTAGGAAGAGCAAAAGGATGCAGAGGTGTCTGTTCCATGTTCCGTTTGCAAATCGCAGGGCAGGGCAGGAAGGGTGAGCTGGAGGAGTGTTAATGCTCCATTAGCTTATCTGATGGGTGGAATCAGGCCTGCTGGGGTCTATGGTTGTTTTTTGCATGTGTGTGGCTGTTTTTTCATGTTTCCTGTGGACAAACATTCCTCTTGCCCTTCCTCTCATGGGGAGCAGTTAATTGCCATCCCTCCTTCCTCTCCGCCCAAGCAGGGCTCTGCCGATGCGGTGTGTGGGCACCTGTCCCAGCGCTTCCCTCCAGTACACACCATCCCTGTTTTGCATCCCAACTTTTGGGGAGAAATCCCTCTGTTTTCCCATCTACGCCGATTACCTCAGCAGGCCTGACCTATTTTTACTGCCTGTGGTTCTCGTCCTTCTGGGAGCAATGACACTGGTATACAGTAAAGAAAGGGCCCTATCTGAGCCAAGTACTATTTATTTAGAAGAAAGATTTTTATTTAGAAGAAAGACTTTTAAGAGAAAACAGATTTTAAGGGCAATAAATCACTCTGTATCTCTCTACCTAGAGCTTATTTATCCCCCTGATGTTAGATCGACATTTTTGAGTTTTCTAGAGCTGGTCCTCTTTTGGGCAGCCCTTGATGCTGAGTGCCCCCGGGACCCAAGGAGGATGGGTCCTGTGGCTCCCTACACCCAGTTGTGGCTCAGCAGCTGTTACAGTGTGGCTGGGACCTTGAAATTGGGCCATACTCTTGTAATTGAGCCCTCAGCATTTGCTGGGAGATGGTTTATTGTGTTGTCCTGCCCGTTCCCTTCCCATTCAGACAGGAAAGTCTTATACAATAACTTCACCTCGTGGAAGAGGTCATGCGCAGAGTTCACAAAACACTGTCTCTGTAGTCCTTTGTTTACAGCTTAGTATCCCTATGCCCATCCCATAAGCCACAAAACAGGGAAAGAAGTTTAAAAATAATCTCCATTTTGGCGCATTCCCCATAATTTGGCAGTGTTTGGGTTGAGGCTTTTGGTTTACATTTATCCGAGTGTCAGAAAAATCAGGACAAAGCTCAGCTGGAGTTTCACAGTTTTGCTGAGCTCCACAGCGAACCCCCATGCAGAATTGCCGCAGGTTTTAAAGGTCTCCATCCAGCCCATAAATCAGTTGAGGTTGTCTTGAATCTCAGCCCAGGTATGCCATGACACCCCAGCAGCCCCGGGACTGATCCAGACAGCTGCACAAAGGCTTGCACAGAGCTCGCCTCTGCTCGGCTTCTGCTCTGCTGCTGCCTTTCTGCACGTCCCATCCCTTGGCCTCAAACAATCCGTTGTCGCTGTGCTTGCCTCCTTGCACAATATGCCATCATGCAGCCCTTGTGCGTTAGCAGCATCCTCAGGTCGGTGATGTCCCAGTTGCAGAGCTGTTATCACTCACTGCAAACTATTCTTCCTTTCCTCTCCGCATATTTATTTGAGCGTCAGATGTGGAAAACCGGACAGGATGATCACTCAGCATGCACCTTGTCTCTGCTGCCTGCTGGAAAGTCACGGCAAAGATGAAAAATGAGCAAAGGAAGAATCTAGAAAGCACTGAGCAGCTCAAAAGGCAATGGGGCAAATCGAGTCCAACTCCGCTGTGGTTTTGCTGGTCTTGACAGAGTTGCACTGAGAGACGCATACTCAGATGTTCCACTGATTTGTCAGCAGGCAATTGGTAAAAATCTTTTAGCACTTTTACTTAACCAAGTGATCATGTTTTCTTCCCGCAGAACTCCTGTGGGTAGGATGAGGCATTCCCCAAAGAGCACTGATGATCTCATCTATGCTGACCCTACGCAGAAACCTTTAGCCCAAGCATGAGCACTGATCACTTACACAGCACAATTACCAGCTGATGCTCAGTTTCATCTTGCATCAGTTTACCCACAAGGGTTTCCATGGAAATAAACGTACAGCATCATACCTGTTATATCATGCCCCGATCTGCTGATTTTCCATGGGTTGTACCACATGCCAGCCCCATAAATCCTTGAAAAACATCTGTTCCAAGGGGTAGTAATTATCCAGCGTGTGTGGAGCAAATCCAAAGCATAGTCAGGCCTCGTAGAGCTGTAATTATGCAGCAGACTGCATGACTAACAGACTATAGCCAGCCACAAGGTGTAACGTGACCCCCACGGCCACCACATCTGAACACCTTTGCAAGGATTTCGGGGGTTGAGTGTTAAGTCAGCTGCTGTAAACCTAGATTTGGGGTTTAGACCAGATTTACTGTGAGCATGCCTCTCAGTGTGCATTGTCAATGTGATACCATTGTGCCTGTGTTGATAGGACAAGGATCAACATTTGGGGGTCATGCAATGTCTGAATGCCTGTGCCTGAGTTGTGCAATGGAACACACTGTGCTCCATGGCCCGGGCCTCTTCCTCCAGCCTTAAAGAACTTTTCAGCCCAACAGTCTGAAATGCAACAGTAGCTGACAAACACCAGCATCACTCACGGGATCCACCTCGAGAAGTGATGCTAGGTCTGCAAGCATCCTGCATGAGCATTTGTGTACCATGACCTTGGCAAAGCTGCCAGATCCCTTTGATGGTTTTCTTTGTTGTAAATTCAGACACAACCACAATTTTTTCCAGGTTTGGAAAAAAATAAGTGTGAGAGAGAGAAAGAGTAACATAAATGAAAAATCCTGGGTTATTGATGGCCCAGCAGTGGTATAAAAGGCTGCAACCACACAGTCACACACAACGCATTACTTTAATTTTCACCTTGTCTCATTCAAAGGGCCTCTGGTTTCAGCCACCAACCATCAGAAATGCTATTGAATTACCTGTGGAGCAAAACTCAATTGTGTTGATAGCAGGTTATTTTCAGTAGCAGAAGCTCTTTTCTGTGAAATTAAGTCCTTTGAGAACTGCTTTGGAGAGCAAGCCTGCTCATGTTCAGAAGAAGCCTCGTGATGTATTCCTTTGTCCACTCCTATCAGTCTGATCTGCACGTCCTGCCATTATGCCAATTAATTATGTCTTCCAGCATTTACCCACATTGATGCTGTGGGGACTTGAAAGTTATTCAATGTGTGCTTGGGACAATCTCATTTCATATCCTTCTGAAATCTCAGTAGGGACAATGAGATCCCTGGAGCACAGAGAGCTCCGTGAAGTCCTTGAAAGAATACAGATAATCTATTTGCTTTGCCCAGGAGTTAGTTTTTATTCCAAGCACGATTTCACATGGGACTCTGGAATTTCTTGTAACTTTGATACAATCATTTCTGAGAGTTACTGAGACATTTTACTCGTGTTTACAGCTCAGACACGTGGCAAAAAAAGGGATGGAAAGTAGTTGTATCGAGATAATTTTTTCCTACCTACCGCTAATTCATCAAAGGATAATTTTGCCAGTTAAACCTCTACTTGTAAGATGTGTCTATAGCCCAAATTCAGGCAGTGAGTGCTGATATGACAGCACTGATGGGAGATGGGGAAGCAACACCAGCAAGATGGTTAAATTGCATATAATGACTGCCTTTCTACTGTGATCACCTCCGGCACAATATCTATGTTTCCACCCTCTTCTTTCCCCAAAGCCCATTTCTCCCCTCTAATTTTTAAGGGCAGCTATTGTAGCTTCCAAGAATTTAATGGCAAGTAAAGTTGTTTTCTCCTTCAGAGATTGATAAAGTGAAACTTATATCTTGCAGCTGCCTTAGTCGCTCTCTTGAAAGCATGCTCACCTCGCTCCTCCAGGCAGCAGCAGCAGCAGGGGCTGCCCTCCCCATGCCCGCTGCCTTGGGCTGAGCTCACTGGGAATGGGAACGTCTGGGCTGCTGCTGGAAAGGGGATTGATGCCCTAGCTGCAAAGAAAAGAAACTGACTCACAATAGAGGTTGCTGGAGAGAGGGCTTTTGAAAACATTTTCTGCTTCTAATTTTGGTAAGGAAATAGGAAATCACTGTCTTAAAAAATTAAATGTCATGAAATTTCAAACTCCGTTTGTTTCTGATAAATATCTTGCAACTTGTGACCGAGGTTGCTGGAAATCTTCCCTAATAGCGGTGCCATGTTGGCAGCAATCTTTGATCTCTGCTGTAGCCTTTTCTTCATGTGGGCTGTACTGGCCTATAGTCAGATAAAACGTCAATCGTCTGGTTTGTTAGGTTTTTAAAAATAAATTTAAGTCAGTCCATTTTCACTTGATAGCAGCTATACCCAACCTATCTGGAGAAGTAGTAAAAAACTTGAAATGGGCCATTGTTAAAACACCATTTGCCAACTCGTAGAAGGAGTCTGAAATCTTGATCCATGCATCATTCAACTTTGGTTGGACTCTGGTTCTACCCAAGAAGCTCAGCCAGGCAGCATGTCTTCTGCTGCTGTGAACTCACAAGGCAGGCCAGCAGGGTTTGTACACATTGATATCTTCACTAGGTCATAAATTCTGATGTAAAACATGTACAGTATGTTGAGTCTCAATGGCCACACAGGTATTTTGGCATCAGGTTGTCTTTAGACTTTGCCTTAGAAGCTTTATTTGACTCTTAGCCCATTTTATATGAACCTCCTGCCATGTAATGTAGCCTGCACATGTAATTAATCATTGGAGTTAGGAGCCCATTGAACAGACAAGCACCAAAGTTAGATTTTCAGATGAAGAGCCTATCAATGCAGTTAGTCATCTCATGGTATTTTCTAATGGACTTCTAGATCTAAATCCCGTTCATTTCAGTGAACTCCCTGGCTTCAAACAAGCAATTACTTTCAGAAATTCCACCTCCTTTACCCACTCTGTTGCCCCAAACCCTTGTAAGCAATTTCTTTCTTACAATTTGCAGTCTCATCAAATGAATTCACTGGTGATTGCCCCAAAAGTCTTGAGCTAGTCTTCATGCTATTGTGTTCAACTTCAGAGAACAACACAAGATGCTTTATTCCTAGAAGTGTGTAAGTCTTAAAGACAGGGCAAGGAAAGGTGAATGTGCCACATTCATTCGGACTGGAATTTATTTAGGTTTTAATCATCTTTGGAAAAAGTGTCACCATGTGTTGCCTTTACATAGCCCTAGTTGTATCAGAAGCAGCAGAAGCAGAGGCAAAGGCGCTGTACATAGTGGGATGGGATGCCAAGTCTAACAGCAGCCTGGGCTTTGACTTACATTTGTGATGGAGCACAGCTCATCTGTCACCACTACTACAGCCTGCCTCAGGCAAGGGGAATTAATTACAAAGCTTGAGAAGAAAATTCAATAACAGAATTGAAATATTCCCATCAGTTTACCTTGAATTATATCACCCAGATAATGTCTGTTCATTGTAAAATATGATGCATGGTGAGATAATATTGCTAATTAGGAGGACACTACACCCAGCTCCTGTGAAGCTCCATAAAGTCACGCACAAACAAGCTCCAAGCAAGAAGGCAAAGTATCAATAAGGATGACTTTAACAGATTCACATGTGATAAGCACATTCCAGTGAGTCAGTGCAGGATGAGTTGGTGCTAGAATTCACATTCATGGAGAGATATAATGTAGTATAGAGTGATCCAGTAAAGGCCTTTTTTTTTTTTCCATGGATCATATTTAAATTTCTATCCAGTATTTGCAGACCTTTACTGTTATCCCAGGATGCTGTGCTCATGACATAGTGCTTCAGAAGAAGTGGGAAAAGGGTGGGAAGTAAACATCCCAAAAATTACTTCCAGTTGGTTCTGAGATGGGCCCTGAGTGACCCAAACCCCTGTCCTCTGAAACAAGTCCAGATCACATTAGCTCTTCAGGCTGGCTTCTGATTCAGCATGGAATTTGTTTTTCCCATCATGGGAGAGAGAAAACTTGCAGTCCAAAGAGGGGGATGTCAGCTCATACGCAACTTCGGTCATCAGCAAGAAATGATGCCACAAACACGCACAGCAGAGAAGCGGGCTCAGCAACACGATCACTTGCTGCAGTGCCTTGTGGACAGAGCTGCCTATTAAGGATTAATAACAAATTGAAAGCTCACTGGAAATATCTCCCTTGTTTGTTTTGGCTTCCAGAGCGTTTCTGAGAGTAATTACGAGCAGTTGAGAAAAGGAGAGGATGAAAAATGAGGTTAGTGCACGGGGTGGTGGCCCAGGAGATGGAGGTTGATTCCTGACCCCTGCCATGGTCCGTGTCACACGAGGCAAGGAGCCCACTCCCACCCGCAGCTCAGCTCTGCTCCCAGCCCTGCAGCCGCACGCGGAGCTCAGCAGCAATGACGTCTCTTCTTGAAGGGTCACTGGTGCTTATATATAAGCCTTTCCCAACTGCAACACGCTGCTTCAGATGGGGGAAAATCCCAGGTTCCCATGTGCAGATGCACATGCTTTTAAGCCAGTGGATATGAATGGATTTGTGCTCCAGGGGAATTAATGTGTTTATTAAGATACGCGTTTGCTGGGCAGTGACAAATCTTTCCTTCCAAACACAGTGATTAAGGTTTAATTTTATTCCGGATTACAGCCAGCTCCGTTTGCAAACCAGCCCTCATCCAAGTTTGCGCACATATTGCCTGGAAATGAACGTTACTCCCCAACTGCTTAAGCAGCTTTGGATAAGAAATGATGGTTTCAGGCAGATTAGGAGCATAAGAAAGATCTCCGGGCTCAGAGGAAGTTAAGGGAGAGCGTCATCACGAGTTCAGGAAGAAATGCCACCACCTGCAAGAGTTCGAATCCTCCAACTCGCTTGGGAGGGCCCAAGAAAGTAGTTGGAAGACTGATGGATTAGTGAAGGGGGTGAAATCAGAGGTGGCGAGCATGAAGCCAGCCTATATGTCCACCTATATACATATATACCTATATAGATGTGTATATATATACGTACATGCACATATATATGTATGAGAAGGACAATGGATAATCTTTAGCCTACCTCTAGAAACAAAGCACAGAGGTTTTGGTGCTTGAGATCTTATTATATTGCAGCACCCAGGAACATCATGAGAGTTGAAGTTATTGGTGCTGCCCTAAACACAGAGAGCATGTTTAAGGCACATTAAATAACAAACTATTTGTTCTTGAGCACACGTGTTACGGTTGTACTGGAAGGCTCCATTGGGAGAGGACAGCAGCCTACTCAAATGACTGGGCACGTCCTGATCTGAGAGCCAAAATTCTGGATGGACCTAAAAGTTAGCATTTTAACTAGGAATAATAACATTGCAATCTTCCCTAATTAAGTAGATTCTGTTTGTTTATTGTTTTCAAGTATCTGCAGCTCTGCTCATCAATTTTTCACAATATTCCGTGGCTATTTTCTCATGTTCGGTCTCTGCCAGTCTGATGTTTTGTCCTCTGGAGATTTCTTTCATAAATTTTTACTATTTCCTTGGAGAGCTTTTTTATTATTATTATTTTTTCTTTCTCAACTGTCTGTTGTCACCGCGGTGTGGTGCAGTGAGAGGAGAAAGCCAGGCAGTGGAAACTCCTTTAACTGAATGACATGGAAAAACCCCTCTGGCTCCCCGTCGGCCAAAGAAGGTCAAACACAGTCTGAGCTATAACTCTGTCAATGGATCCCAAATCCACTATTTAACATTGATCTCCGTACCATATTGACACCAGTGACATCAGTCCTGATATCAGCATGACGAAATGCAACCAGGATGTATAAAAGGGACTTCGTGCTGCCAGATTTGGTCACAGCAAGCACTGGAGCAAAATAGTGCTTTGTTAGAGGAGCTGTGAGGGTTGGGTGGGTATTGCTTGCTTGCTCCACATCCACCTGGCTGCTCAGGAAGGTTTTGAGGAGCAAAATCCTGGTGTAACCCAACACTAAGCATGGGAAGATTCAAAGGCTCCCAGCAGCTGTGTTTGTACCCCCATGCTGAAAGCCAGATGTGAACACAGCTGTCCCCAGCAGCTCCATGAGATCATGCAAAGACAATGGAACATCTTGCAAAAGGGAGAGTGCAAAGTGACCGAGGTGATGCGTAGGGAAATGGTTATGAACTGACAAAAAGTCACATGGTAACTATTTTTTTTTAATAAAATGAAGGGGAAAGGAAGAGAGCAATTCAGATTTTCCCTTGAAAATTTTACAGAGTTACTTTTCATGTACCTTAATTATCTTCAGCTTCATTTTATATATATGAGAATCCATGCCTACAGAATGAGTCAATAACGGCCAACAAAATGAGAACAGTATGAGACAGGTCTTTGGATTGCATAAATAAAGCTGTGCTTAGGTGACATCACTGGGGCAACAGTGATTTATACCAGCTGAGGATCTGGCCCATAAACCAGGAACAACTCCTTCTGTGCTGTGATTTATGCTCTCCTGTTATTGACTGCTTAGGAATAAGCCCTCTGTTGTAAACAATCTGGGAAGCGAAGAGGCAATTGTATCTTAATGAGACAGTGGTTCAAAGCACTGTCCCGTTACACTGACCCTTCGATAGATCAGAAAGTCTCCTTGATTTAATTACAGATCCCCAGACTAGACAGCTCCAAAACTCATTTATGGCCTGATGTATATCTATATTTGCTTTTGTGGGTTTTTTTTGTTGTTGTTTTTTTGTTTTGGGTGCAATTCATAGTTATTTACAATTCAGCCAAAGGACTCTTCACACAGCGGATGAGAGTTAGTTAGAGGGGATCATTGTTTGTATGCAATTACATTTTCCTTAAGAAAAAATAAGTCCAGTTTGAGACTGTACAGGTCTTTACTCCTTTCCCAAGCACAAATAATAAGTGGTTCTGCCTTTTAAGTCAAAAGGAGAAAAAAGTTCAAGAATAGAATTATGGGACTTTAAAGGAGAGTCAACACACTGTGCATGCGTGGAAGGTTCCCATGTGGAAATTCCCCATCCAGTCCTGCATGCCATTTTTAGCGGATATTTCAGGATTGTTCCATTAGGATTATTTCATCTTCAAGGAGATCTATTTTTTGTTCTTTTTTTTTTTGCAAGTCTGTGGTATAAAGTAGTGGAAATAATAGAGCATGCCACGTTGCATGGCAGTCCATGTCCAGAGAGGGCTGATGCCCACTGAACCAGCATGGAAGTTGTCCGCATGCTATCAAAAGCCCTGATAAATATGCAATAACACCTACTTCCCCATCAAGCCTTTGAAAATTCTCCTCCTTTGGCTTTCCTCTCATCTCTGTGGATTCAAACACTTTCATGTTCTAGTTGCCAAAAGTCCCTGCATGATTTAAAAGCCGAAATCCCACTGCATCTTCATGATTTACAGTTGGCTTCCAGAGGCTCTGACTGAAAGGCGCAATTCCCACTCACCTGAGTGCACAGCTCCCTTCTGCACCCCATATTCCCTGACCCACCATCTGCTTGATCCCTTCTCACTAAATCTTTCTCTTCTGGTTCCGTCCTTCTGGCACTTCTCGCATCCTTCCTTTCGTTGACCAACCTTTAGCATCACAGCTTGCCCTTGGCACACCTGCACACCAGCACACAACCAGTGCATTTGTATACTGCCATTAATTAGCTCATGTCAATCATTATCTCAAACATTAAAAATGCAGAATTTTGGACAGAAAGTGTGTTGTATATCAGCATTTTTATACCCTCTGAGTATATTTTTTCTCTATTTTCAACTCCCTTAAGCAGAAATTTACACTCCCTCAGGACTGAAGTCTCTTGAGCAAAGTTATAGAATATATTAAGGGGGGAACTTTACCCCATGCTGTAAACCACATATTAATATTTAATAAACCCTGCCTTCTTTCAACATAAATAAAGTATTATGGCTCTCTGAGCTGAAATACTCTTAAATGAAGCAATGATTTATATTTTTCCAAAAGGAACAGTCTTCAAGTGAAGTACTTCTGAAATTATTTTAGAAATGTTTTTGTGAATGAAATGTGTGTCCAAGAATATCTGTATAGATTGTAAGATCTGAAAATACCAATAATTATACTGCTGTTGTTCAGTTTAAGGGACCCTATTTTCCTCTGGGTATCAGGAATTTTTTTGCCCTTAAACTGAGGGCATTTTAATGTATTCTAGTTGAACATTTAAATCTACAGTCATGAACTTGTCTGGAAAATACAGTGTTGTATTTTTAGGACTGGAAAAGGACATGGGGAACTTGTTTCCTCCTATTAAAATAATCATCAGTGTCTCTCCTAATAGAAGAGGGGAAAAAAAGAAACAGAATAATGTGACAATTGTAATGATCCCGCTCTGTCATAAAACAAGTATGTTAATAGTGAGACGCAGCCGTCGGGCCGCAGAGCTGCGCTGACATCTGGATGGCATTACAAGAGCTAGAGATGTGCTGGGGCCATGGGGCCGGGGCAGGTGGGTGCCCAGCCCCAACCATTGCCATACAGCACCATGGAGGCGGTCCCAGTGCTGTACACCAACCGTCTCCCTTGCACGATGCTGATCCTCAGCCCCCAGCGATGCTCCCTGCAGTAACTCCCACACTGAAGAACCCCTGTGACACCACCAGGCACCGGGGGGGTGCTTGCACACACCAAATTAACTTGTGCTGAAACAAATCAAGCTGGTGAATCCCAGCAAAACCTCCTTTTTTTAGTTATTCTGATGCAAATGCTTACGTTATATACAAACAGTATACAAAGAGTAGCAGGATGAGAAGGACCCTTTTAGGAAGAATTTCTTCTCAGAAAGAGAGGCTAGGCATTGGCACAGACTGCCCAGGGGAGTGGTAGAGTCACCATATCTGGAGGTGTTTAAGGAAAGGGTAGATGTAGTACTTAGGGACATGGTTTAGTGGGCAGTACTGGTGGTAGGTGGACAGCTGGACTAGATGATCTTGGAGGTCTTACCCAACCTTTGTGATTCTATGATTCTGTGATTCCATCTGTACTGAGACTCCATCAGAAGGAGGCTTTGCTCCATGATGCAAGTTCCTTTCGCTTGTTGCAGCAGGAGAATCACAGAGTAGCCTGAGTTGGAAGGGACCCGTGAGGATCATTGGGTCCAAAGAACCAAGTACTATTGTCGTGCTGGTCCCATTCATTCCATCTGTGCTGCATGGGAAAATGTAAAGGCAGCAGGCTAATGACAGGGCTCCATAAGGCACAATTTCCAGTGCAAAATGCTGTGCTTCTGGAAAAGAAAGAATTCACCCAAAATAAATAAACGAGGGGAAACTATACTTTTAATGGACAAAACAGATAACCCTCCGTAAGGATCATGTCAATTTTATAGAGTGTGGTTAGTAAGCTGAGCAAATAGAGTACACCTGAGTCGTTTCAAACTAGCAAGCAGAGGTAAAGATGAAGATTTGCGTAGGAAAATCATTTGTCTATAAAAGAATGGAGTCAGACTCATTGGTCGTTATGGGACCCTTCCAATTCAGGATGTTCTACGATTCTATGAATTGCCAGCAGAAAAAAAATGGAAGGGCTGTTGGTGGGGATCCCAAAAGGATTGACGTGAGGGTTGCCAGTCCTGCTCACATCACTGCAGCCTTCAGCACAAAGCAAAACTGCAGCATGGCTTGGAAGAATTGAATGAGTGGCTGTTGGCGTGCTTATGCAGAAATCTGTGACGTAGGGCTGCTAATTATCTTAATAAAGGGACCTAGATCCTTACAAGGTGGTGACATTCAATGCGACACGAGGCAGCTGCACTGCCTTACCCAGCAGAGGGTCTGGCACCTAGTAAGCCATTAGCAACACAGCTCCCGGAGGGTAAAATACAAAAGGAAAACAGCTCGATGTGAAAAGAAAAATGACACCAATAGCAACATAATGAAGCCCTCCCATGTATCAACTGGCTGAGATGGCTGCAAGCAAATCCTGGGTATTATCTGGCAAAATATGATTAAAATTATGCCTGTAAGCTCCTTAGGGGACAGATATGAAAGCTATATATACTTCAGGGTTTTCCTGTCTCTCTGCATTCAGATTTGCAGTTTTCTTTCACAAGTCATTGGAATGGGCAGCTCTGGTGCCACAGTGGCACAGCTGGACAAGCCAACCCAGGTTGCTTTCTTACCTTACAAACAGGGTGAGAGGAACAAGAATTGTGCTGAAGCACATTATTGACCAAGTGTCCAGGCTTTTGACTAATTGTAAATCAACACCATACCGTGGAGTTTCAGAAAGTAAGATTGGTTTCGGTGTTATTTCAGCAATCTAGAGTTTCTTTAAATATTAACCAAGCCGTGCTCTGTAAAACCAGAGGTGGTAAAGGGAGACAGCACTTCTCGCAAGACATCCCTTCCCCTGAATTTTGTGCTCAGTGTTCTTTAGTGCTTTCCTTACCCCAGTTTTTAGTGTTCCCAAGCGATGGGGACTCCTATCCAGGCAGCAGCTGAGCAGTCCTGTTTATTTATAAGAATCAACCCAGAACCACACAAAAGGTTATGGCTGCAGGCCAAGTGTCTTTGACATCATAGCCTGTCATTAACGGCATAAATCCTCCATGATTTCATTTCCCAGTCAGCTAACCAGCATCTATCACAGATTATTTTAAAGGAAAAAAATGTCTAAACATTTACCTTCAAACCCCAAACAGATCATATCATTCTCTTTTGCCTTTCCGATATTAAATATATTCTCTTGGATATGGCATTTTTATTACAGGTTGTGACCAGTCATGGAGCTTGTCTCAGAAAGAAACATGTACGGAGAGAAGTTTTCTTATTGCTCCCTAAGGGGAAAACACAAAAATGGCATTTCACTTAACAAAACCTTTGCTAAACACTGGACTTTGCTCTTTTTGTGTATTTTTGTTCCTCTGCTCGTGCACCAGATCTTGATCTGCTTATTCATTTTAAGGGAGAGAAAAATTAGAAAGGCTGCTCTCAGTGCTCCAGCTTCTTAAAGCTGGGAACAGCTCATGTGGACAGGCCAGAACAGTTTTACTTTAGATTGTGCCCATCCCTTCTTTTGCATAAAATCATTGTGGTTATGTGCAAAACGTTGGCAAATGGCTCAAGGCATGACAGGACCTAATGCACACGCAACGCCTTAGTATTTTAAGTTAAAACACCTTGGAATTTCTTGTCTCAGTGACTTTGGGATACTTCATAATGGAAAATATATTGCTTAATAGTATGCCTTGCTATTTTACCAATCTGTGCTAGTTCCATGAGACTGGGCCCCAAAAGCACTTCCAAAATTCTTCCAAAGCAGGGCTGGTCCTACAGCCCCAGGGCGGACAGGGAAATTCTAAGCTTATATGCAAAAGCAGAGTGAGCAGTCAGTTTAAATCTCACCTTTTTTTTTTTTGCATATAAACCTGGAATTAGCCGGGATTGCACCAGGCGAGAGCAAAAGAGCCTCCAGGGCTGCCTCCAGCAGAAAACTCCTGCACCCAGAGCACGGTGCGGTGCTCATTTATCAGCTCCCACCTGCAGGTGCCCTCAGCCTGGGAGGTACGCGAGGACTTCCCAGTACGTTCCAGTGCCAAAAACAACAGAGAAGGGCACACAAGGCTGGATGCAGCTTCCCTGCTCTTTCTGGCCATCCAGCGGTGTTCAGGAGAGAAAGGGCAGAGCTGGATCTGGACATGGCAGCACAAACACGAAGTTCCCATCCCTCTCGCCTTCATCCCACGTTAACTTCGTACCCAAAGCCCTCACCACCGGCAAAGAGGAACAGAAGGACCTCACGCATACCTTAGCACATATAAATTAGATGTTTCCTGATTTGAACGGACTGGAATCTCGGGAGACACCCGCAAGTAAACGCTACCCAGACGTGCAGACAGCATGGATGTGTCAGAGCGCTCATGTGAGAGCCAAAGCTAAAATACGCCTGCAAAGCACCAGTAGCTCCATGCTTATGACTAACGCATCCCCAAGGTGCCATAACATGCACTGATGCAATGAATTCTGGGGCGCTGGAAGGCGTACAGGGGGAGGAGGAGCTGGAGTTTCTTAGGAAAGCCAGCAAATTATTTTTCCACCATTTATCATGCTACTTTTACGCTGCGAGTTAGCCTTTTCCTCCGACTGCAGAGATGAAAAGTCACACAATTCCAGCCTGGATTAAGCCAGCCAAGAAAAAGAAAAGCAGCTTTCTCTCCTCCCCAGGGCGTACGTTGCGGCTATTTGTTAACATTTTTGATATGTGGAGGAGATGAACTTCAAGGATGGAATGTGGACATCTCCTATCTGATACAAAATCTGCCCTGCTGGAATGGGCCAGGCGTGTTGGGAAGGTGTGTTAGGGGCAGCAAGGTATCTGAGTGGTAACACTGATGTTTTTTAGCACAAGCAATAGAGGTGCTATTATTAAAACTCCCAGGCGTTTCTTGCTCTCATGGATGAAAAGCTGAGTTTCTGAGGGACTTTCTGAGCCTTTAGAGCTGATATAGTCACCTGTGAGTGCGCTGGGAGGCACTGAGCATCTTCTGCATCTTCCAGGGATGTGGAAATACCCGTGAAAGGAGCCCTGCAAGAATTGAAACGGGCCGCGTGAGGCTTTCAAGCAATACATAATGAACTGTATCTCAAATACATGCAAATAATTTACACGTGGAGCAAAATCTGAATTCCAGAATATGAAAGACCGCGGCTGTTTAATCATTTACTGTAAGAGCTGTATTGTCATTAAAAAGGCGCCAGGATGCGATTCTTGCAGCAGATGATGAGGAGGGACAATGCATGCAAATGCTCCTCGCGTTTTCTTCCCCTGCTCTCCCAGTGGTTTAATTCACATCTGATGAGACCACGGTTTTGAGAAGGAGAATGGCAGATTAGTCTCACTGGTGATACCGCTTCGGATGAAAGCACTCTCATTATTCGCACTGAGAGCTCCAGATTTGCTGAAGCAAGGACTGTCACAACATGCTGAGGTCCAGGGATTCCTCGGAGAGCGGGTCTGACATATCTGAAGCTGATCTGCCTTAATTTATGGATATTACATAGTCTGTTTGTCCAACAGTTCTGAAGATGTTTAGTCAATGCATACCTTGAGTTAATTCAATAGAAAAACTGTCAGATAATACACCGAGGGACGGGCACAGCAGTTCTGGCAGCCCCTCCTCATTAGGCACCAAGCAGAAAGAACAGCAGAAGGATCTCATTGCAGGAGTTAACGAGCTACAAATATTGGAAATACCGAGGCATTCCAGCTCTATTAAAAAGTTGCAGCTATAATGGTAAATGCAAAATCCGTGAGCGTCCTTGAGATCAAAGCCTGTCAGAGGGTGTCACTGGGAGACACTGCACTCCGGAAGGGAAAAGAGAGAGAAAAAGGATGGAGAAAGAGTGAGAAGGGCAGAAATAAACTCCCGGGCCCACTGGGAGAGAGCTTTGGACAACTTGAAATAACGACTCTAGTGCAACTCCAATACTGGCTCTAATTAGGATAAGTCAGGGCTTTTAATTGCTTTTAATGCCCCCAGCTTCTCTTCCTCCAGAGGGGACCTGTCCTTCAGGTGGAGCTACAGAGCTCGCTGGAACCAGCAGACAGCAACGTCGTCTAGCACTCTCCTACTTTTCCTCCATCACCTTTGAAATGCAGTGTGAGCATTTGAGCTGCTGCATCTCTTTGTTCACTTTATTTTCCTTTAAAGCTTTTCTTCCTTCAATTAGCCGCTGGGTTTCTTATTAGAGGACAGACATCTCTTGCCAAACTCTTGCAGAAGGGAAAAAGGAATTCCCACCTTTTCCATTTGTAGATCACAGACGTATCCTCAGTCAACTGTGGAGAGCCAAAGCTCTCTTGCCTAAGGTGTAAACAGAGAAAATACCAACTTTTGATCTACTGCTGCCTTTCCAATAACGTGGACTCACTGCAAGTACCAACATGGAAAGAAGGAAAAAAATGATTGGCTGGTCTGTCTTGAATCCTGTCTGTGCGTGGATGGGTGCGCATGCAAAGGGCTCTCACAAAAATAAATACAGAGGTGGAGATGGAAATCTTTTGGCAAAAGGTAGAAGCTCATCCTTCCTGGGAGCTCATAGCCACCGCACCATTTAAGAATCTCAAAAGACTTCAAACATAGAGCTGAAGTATTGTTTCCCTGCGTAATCTCTCTGCGCCAAGATGAGACTCATCTCTTTTCATAAGGACCCTGTGCTATGTAACTTCAGAAATCTATGTGCCATGGAATGCAAACATTGCCACAGCTCAGATTCGCTTCTGCACAGTTCCCCGACCAGAGGGACTCAGTAGCTATTTCACATTTTAATGGATGTCATTTGCACGAATCCCAGTGTGGATTTTTAAAAGAAAAGTTTCCAAAGTGTATGGGTTGGAATCCAGGCTAGAAAGGAAGGAAAAGGCAAGAGCAGTAATTTTTTAGGAGAATAATGTAAAATGCATATATTGCTGAAATAGGTGTATTTCGAGCCCCTTCCTGTCCTGCCCACCCAAACCTATAAAAAGCATTGGCTTGCGTGGAACAGCCTGCACTTGTATGCTCAGTAACACTGCCAAAGGTGGTGCTGGATTTAAGACTGTGCTTTAGAGAAAACTTTGAAAGAAGGAGAAGAAGGATGATATTCTGGAGACTCGTCGTTCATTTTTATATGCTTGAACTTTCCATAATGCCCATTGCTTTCACTTTACCGTCCTGTCCCCGAACACTGGCAAGCCAGCAGAAGCATCTCAGCAACCTCAGGAGAGGACAAAGCGAAAACAATGCTTTGGGTGAAGGGGGGAGAAGGGTTTTCCTGACTTCAGATGGCCACGAGGGTGATGAAATGCTGCTAACTCCTTACAAGATGAGGACTACCTAATGCACAGGATAAGCAGAAGGACTTAGCTGTGTTTCCATCCAACTGCCAACAGCACGGAGCAAAAAGCCGCAGCTGCGACTCCCCAACATTCCAGTGGTTTTCCTCATCCTCTAATTTCAGTGGAACACCTCTGCAGAGGATGGTGACCTCCACCTGCCAAGGGTCCAAACCCATGAAACAGGCTCCCCTGAAGCTGTGAGTTTAGCTTCAACATTTTTTTTGGAAGCACGGACAGTCCTTTAAACATTTTTGGTCGATAGGAAGCCTGCAGCCCTCAGCACGAGCTTGGCATATCTAAACCATCCACAAGCACTGCTCGTTCAATGAGAAGACTGGGAAAAGAGGGAGCAGCTGGTCCATGCCTCTAGTGCACCTTGTCGTGCCATTCCTGTGCCGAATCCACCTGCCTGGATGAGTGTTCAGTGAGAGAAGGGAAGGGCAGCAGCAAGGGACGGTATGGAGCCCCTACCCACTGCACACAGAGATTGGGAGCAGCCAGCCAAGGCTCAGGGCTGCCTGGAGGAGGATTTCAGCAGGACTGTAAGCAGATCTGGGCTGCGACAGCCAATCCGTGCCTCTAAATCCAGCCCTGCAATTATTATGATGAGCTTTTCGAGACACCATTAGATTTTGAAAAGGGAAGCTGAATTTATAAATGGAGTTCTTCTAGATAAGGTAGGGGCTCTATCAGAGGCCTCATTTACGAGCTGTATTTAACGAGCATTACAGACTGATGAACAGCTGGACAATTCAGCAGAGGTCAGAGCCGCGTCGCAACACTAAACAGCCGTCCGCAGCCTGTGCAGCGCGTTGCATTCCGGTTAGGTCAGCATTTTCGAGCTGAGTCACCCTTGCACAGCTCCAGTGTCTGCCCTGGAGGCCACACACACACACAGCGGTCACAGAGCTTCCCACCCCACCAGGATGGGCACACAGCCCCCACTCTGTTACCCCAGGCCCGTTCCACTGCACCTCCCCATCGTGCTGCACAAGAACACAGCTCCAAAGGCTCAGGGCTCCGGATAAATTAGGCTTGTATGGAGATGACAGCGAATGTGTTTGCAGTTCGGCTCAGATGAAGAGCATCATTTCAATACTGGGATGCTCCAGGGACATGTGAAACATGGGGATCTGAGGATGTTTCTTGCTTAATTTTTTAATCCTTTTCCAAACATTTCAGCACGCTCACTTATGCTCTGCACGTTCATTTCCCCTCTCCCTGTGCTTTGTAGTTTATGTAGACTTTGAGCTTTCTTTCTGTTTCAGACAACTTGTAGCTAATGATCTGGATCTCTGCAGTTCAAGGTATGACCTTAAGAAAGTCAGTCAGTCTCCCTGGGACAGATCTTCCTTTGGTGCAAGCTGCAGAGCGCGGTGTTTGTGTTCCCATCTGGCAGATAATGACCGTATCACCTTTCCTCCTGCCTTTTGTCAAGGGAGAGAACGACCTGTCTCTTCCCAAAGCGCTTCAGACAATGGCTGTGCTCAGAGACAGGCATAAACACAGCTGTATCGTAACGTCCTGTCCGCTCACATACATGCTGCATACACCGGTTCATTCTCAATTTTTTTTTTTTTTATTTAGAAATAATAAAATAAGACATAATATATAAAAATCTGTACAATCCACAATTTGTGCAGTACATTAGGAAGACTTTGATACAAAAAGGCTGCAAACAGGAAAATAGTAATGGACAACTGTCAGGCGTCTAGATTGTTCACCTTACAATAGTTGGAGGCCAAAAGTCGTTACAAAACCAGTTTCTCGTTGGCTGTGGGATGGCAACTACGCAGCACCCTTCTACTTTACAATGGTCGTGAGCAGCCATAATTTAAAGACGTTACAGTACTTCTCGTTTTACCTTGTAATCCATTATGAAAAAGAAGACCTAAGAGAACAAATCGAATGCCTGGACCCTTTGTCTTTTCCGGGAAGAGCAAGTGCTAAACGAACAACACAAGTGTAACACATCTGGGCGAGTATCGTTGGGTACAGCCAATAAGTAAGGACTTGACCCCTGCTACCTACCAGCAGGCGGCTCGCACAGAAGAGACAGAGGAAAGAAGAGATCTCAACCTGCCTCAGAAAAGCTCTTTGTCACTGTACGCAGTATTGTGTTTCAGACAGTAAGTGTCTCATTCAAGTATTTTCAGGGAAGGGCAGAAATAACATATTCCCCCCAGACCCTAAGCAAAATACAGTATAAACCTTCTGTGCGAGCCAGCTGAGCCAACTTTGTCCTTGGTAAAGAGACCAGCCCTGCAGGAGCCTATGGGTAGAGCTCCGTCAGTCCAAAGGGCCCCTCCTTAAACATCAGCTTGGCCCAGGATCATCCGGAACGGACCAAACGCTGTCAGCCACTCTGTACTCCTTAAAAATAACAACTTTTTGTGATTGACCAACCCAGCTGCTGCTGTAGAAGTGTGCTACGATAGTCTGTCCTACACCGGGCTTACCAAGGCATGTTGGTAAAAACAGGAACGATGGACAAGGGGAAGGGTACCACAGCATGCACATTGCAGGTCAGTTTCTAGCAGCTTCCCAGAGCCAGAGGCTGAGTGCAGTTCTGCAATGTGAGAGTCCATCGGCAAAGACAAAGGGTGCTGAAAAAAGGGAAAAAGAACGCGGCAGAGCGTGCAATGGATTACCTCGATGCACACCCTCGATAAGACTAGCACTGGGAAAGCTGGTAGATTTAAAAATGCCAGTAGCTAGAACGTGTTTTCAACTTAAAAGTCCATGCGTAAAAATAAATAAGGAGTTCATAGCATTAGGAATTCTATAAGGCTTGCAATTATTTGCTAAAACTCATGCTAACCGGTAGCATCTAGGTACTAGCTAGCCGAGACTGCTGAGCAGAATTTATACTTCTTGTGGCCTTTTCTTTTTCTTCTTCTCCTTGTCCTCCTTTACAGACTTCTATTTACATTTGGCTTTAAATATGAAAATACTTGATAAACTTTATAAAATGTACATTTTAAAAATAGTTCTGAAAAACTGACTTGAAAAAAAAAAAGAAAAACAAACAAAAAAACACAAAACAAACTAAAAAAAAAACAAAAAAAAAAACCAACACCCAAACCCCAAACCTCTGCACCAGAAATGTTAAGGGGAAGGGATCTTTGTGGTTGTTTTTGTTATATTTTTTCCTCTGAATTTCTCTTAATTTAAAGAAACAAGTGGAACCCTGCATTCCCTTTCCCCCCCATCTCTTCCCCCTCCCTCGGGCATCTCCAGTATCATCCTGCAGAGCGCTGTGCTCCTGGGGACACTGACCTGGAGGAGAGGATCCCTTCCTTCCCCTTGGCGTCTCTCTTCCATCCCTTCCCCTTTGCATTTTCATGCCCCCTCTGTTTCACCGAATACTCTTTGGTTTAGGTATTTCCTTTTACAAGTATATCACAATAGCAGCACTAGCAGCACTCAGTTCTTTTCACCAACGTTGACCCAGAAACTGCGACTGAGTCGCTTTGCTTTCAGCTCTCCTTTACTTCCCCCCACCCCAGCGACCGCCTTGTACGTGCACTCAATCATCTGCCCTCTCCAGTCGCCAAGTCTACGTTTACGACGTCAAATTCCCACCGTTTCACACCCACATCCCATCAGACACCATTTCATTGCAGGCATTTCTTTCAGGCAGGGCTGGAAGGGGCCAGCAGCCTTCACAGATATCTGTTTGCAGAAGACGTTAGACCTAGAACAAGCTGTTTTTTAATGGCATACAGTGATCCAATACCGTAAGAGTGGACTAGGGCTGCTGTCCCCACCTCCTCCCCTCCGCAGCGAGCAGCCGTGCCACCTGGGTGTTGCACCCTTCAACTTGGAGGCACAGAGGCTCTACAGCCTGGGCAAAGGAGCCGAACATCACAGAGCCAAAGTCTGCCCAGAGCCCGGTGACGCTTCTCATCCACCAGTCATTGATAATTGTGGAGAACAGGAGGCAAGAGCGTGCTTTACAGCCTCACTTTTTTCCGACACCTTTGCCCAGCTGGAGAGAAGCATCTTCACAAAACGTTACCAGCCCTGTGCCATTCCCAAGCATTAAGAAAGCTTTTTTTCCTCTCCGTTACCCTCTCCCTTCCTTTTCTGGGGGTTTATACATTGGCTCATCTGCACCCCAACGCCCTCTCCAGCCATGCTGCATTGCAGCTCTGGCTGGGTGACACCCCAGCAGCACACCCGGTGGCTCAGGATGCTGGGGATGGGATGGGGCACGGACACTGCTGCACCCAGCAAGCAAGCAGGGGATGGGGCTCTGTTGTCCCCGTCGTGCTTCCCCTTAAGAAAGCAGGGGATTTCTTCCACTTACAGAGGAGGGGCGTGGGGAGGAGCCCTAGCTCACTTTAGATCCGAGTCTTGAGCTTTTAGAATAAGGTGCAAAAATAAAGGTTGTAAAAAGAAAAAGAAAAAAAAAAAATCAAAACGAACAAACAAACGAAAAAGTGTCTGAGGTTTGAAATTCTTTGTTTGTTTAAAGCAGCCTGTTCCTTTATTTTTAATCCTCTTTTTTCTTTATTTTTCCTCTTTTTTTCTTTTTTTTTTTTCTTTAAATAAACTCCGCTGTGCAAAACTGCATTTTCTTTGGTATCCACTTAGGTAGTTTTAACTTAGTACTTTTTCTATGCATATATATAATCTTCTATTTCATCGTTTCCTTTAGACAGAGAATTAAATTCTCCTCCCAGAAATCATACTTTTGCTGGAGGCTACTGATTGGCCTGATATTACATAATGCCCCTTATGTAATTGGAAAGAGAGAAATTGATTCTAGCTATCAAACTACTGGCCTCAAAAAAGAGTTGAGACTTTCCAGCAACATCGGCCTCTCTGAAGTGATCATGAGCTTTTCAACCCCAAAAAGTTCAACACTGACTTTTTTCCTTTTTTTTTTTTTTTTTTAAATTACACAAGAGAAAATAAAAACTACACTGCAACAAAAATAACCATTTGTGTTCATGTAGTTAGCAGCAGCTTTTTAAAAAATAATTATAATAATAATAATAATAAGGCAGATTCTTGCCTTTGTTATGCCATTAAAAACATTCTTGTTCCCTAGAGAGAAGCATTCTGGAAAAAGTTGAAAAAAAAAATAATAATAACCCAACCAAAGCTTGCCTGCAAGTTCAAGTTTTGTAAAAAAATATATACATAATTTATTCTACAACATATGTGCCTTCTGTTCATACTTAGACATGTTTAGTGCTTTGTGTTTAGAGTTCATTCTCCGTTGCCCCTCCTCTGAGGACAGCCCTAAAACCAGCCGGGGTTTCTCAGGTCTGCTTGCCTTCACACCGCTCTTCAACAGTACCGTTGTCTGAAAACTGTTCTGGGCCAACTTCTCAGGTCAACGTGCCTTTGACCGATAGGTACTTATTTATTTATTTTTCCTTTCAACCAAAAGAGAGAGGAATTGTTCGCCAGTCATATTTCCGACTCGCGCCGCAGCGGCCGTGGCTCTAGGGGCACTCCTGCCTGGTTGTGGTGGTCCATGTCGGGGTGGGTGTCTGTGCTCGTGCTCTCGGGCACCCCCGTGTCGATCTCGTCCTCCTCCTTGCTGGTGAGGGCCACTTCGTTCTCGTAGCAAAAGGAGTTTGCGTTCGAGAGAATGTATTTCTTTTCTGCTAAGTCTCTGGCACTGCAGATGGGTGTGTTGGGCACTTCGTATGTTTTGTGGAACCTCGAATAGTCCACTTTGTAGTAGTTTTTTTCTTCAAAGAGTACGGGCTCATAGCGGTGGCCCCAGAGGATTTCATTTGCCAGATATGAGCTGCGGCACTGGGTAGTCATGGCAGTGGCTTCCACCATGCCCTCTAAAATGACTACAATTTCAAAGTCAGCATTGTCCATGTCTTGTTTGCTCAAGTCATACAAAGGACTGTCTTCATCTATTTCATGTACTATCGTAATCGGGGAGACCAGGAATATGCGATCTATCCCGCTGTCAAACCCTACGTTGATGTCTATTTGATCCAAAGGGATGTACTCCCCTTCTGACGTGATCCTGGACTTGAGGAGCTGTGCTCGCACGTGTGCCTCCACCAAGTGGCTTTTCCTCAGGTTTCCGACACGCCACATCAGGCACAGCTTCCCATCTCTCATGGCCACCACGGCATTGTGGCTGAAGACCAGAGTTTCGTTTCTCTTTTTTGGCTTAGCCATCTTTGCCATGACAGCACCAATGATGAAGGCATCAATGATGCAGCCCACTATAGACTGGAAGACCACCATGAAAACGGCAATGGGGCACTCGTCTGTGACGCACCTGAAGCCATAGCCGATCGTGGTCTGGGTCTCAATGGAGAACAGAAAGGCTGCAGTGAAGCTGCTCACTTGCGAGACACACGGTTTGTTATTTTCTTGGTTCTCCAGATCCCCGTGCAACAGCGCAATCAACCAAAACACACAGCCAAAAAAAAGCCAGGAGAGGATGAATGTCAGGCAGAAGATAACCAGCATCCACCTCCAGCGGATGTCCACGCAAGTGGTGAAGATGTCTGCCAGGTATCGCTGTCCCTTCTCACCCACGTTAATAAACTGGACGTTGCAGTGGCCGTCTTTTTTGACAAAGCGGCTCCTGCACTGCTGCCTGGTGTGTACCTTACTTTTTCCATTCCCAAAGCCGTTGGCGACGGCCATGGTTGCCAGCTTCATGCCGTCCTCTTCCGAAGACACGATGCTGTAGCGGTTGGTTCGCACGCTGCCCATCACTACTGCTGTGGACTGAGGTGCTTCTGCTTTAGAAAACAGTCTAAGTTTCTGCAAAACCCTTTGGAGAAACAGTTTTGAAAGTTCTAGAGGAACACACACACACAGAAAAACTGGGGAGAGGCTGGAGTCCCCAAACGCCCTTGGATCAACCAAGGACAGTCTTCTGGCATGCAGAGTTAGCTTAACAAGTAACCGTCATAGAGAGGGCATGGTCTGCAAGAGAAAGAGAAATGTCATATTAGATGCTGGAGGAAAAGGATAATGAATCAAGCCTGCGAGAATCAAGTAAAATCACTCCTCTGGAGTCGCAGGAAGTTTCTTTATTCTTAATGACAGCATTTTCTGGAATGCATGGGCTCTCAGCACAGTTCTGTATTGACCAAAGTGACATCACTGCTGCAGAGAAGCCACCACTCTTCCCGAGTTAAAGCCCTGAAGTGATCATGTCACACGAGTCTCTAAACAATATTCACGTTAAAGTCGGGCATGCAAAGCATCTATCCACTGTTTGCAACGGTGCTTTCTGTTTATTTTGCAGCAAAGAATTAGCACTAGCCTCCCTCTGTTCAAATAATAGTGAAGCAGTTTTTAACGAGGTACGGTGCCTGTCTCCTGGACTGCTTTACCTATGTCAAACAAGGGAGCGTGCAAAGGGAAGACAACGTGTACTGAGGAAAACAATAAAGTTGGAAAATGCAAATATCAGTTATTTCCATCGGATTACACTGCATAGAACTTAGGTTTTTCTATTAAGTGGGAGTTAAAAAAAGGAGTTGTGTGTTTTCTGTGAATGGAAGGAATAAAGGCTGCGCCGGTACCTCCAACTCCATCGACTCACTGCGTTCGAGCTGGTTTTTACACTCACATTAGGGTGAGCTGTAGGAAGCAAACTAAACATGATAATGACCCTCTGTGAATGGGACTGGCAGAAGGCTCTAGGGGAGGACTGGATGGGGTAGGACTGGATGGGCATCTTCAGAACACCTCAGGGTCTCAGATGCCAGCAACTTAGGCTCAGCAGAGAGGCTGCAGAACCTTCTTCCCGAGGGTAGAAGCTACCAGACTTGTTTCAGGGAGGTCTGGCTTAGACCCAGCTTTAGCTTTTAAGAAGTGCGTCATCCATTAAGTCATGTACTGTATATCAGGAAATGTAATTGAAATACTGCAGAGGATAAGAGATACATTAATGCAACTGCTCCATCCATACATTCACCTCATGGAGGAAATAAAACCAAAACCAAGCAGCGAGGAATGTCTGCTATCCATTTACCCTAGGAGAGGAGACTTAAGTACTGTTTACATTGGTGGGGGATTAAATCACTATCCTCTTCATAAATCAATATAATCAAAACTCATCTGAGTTTGTCCCAAACCCAACACATCTATCGCTGCCAAAGAGCACAACTTCTGCCCATGGCACAGCCTCACTACCATGGCTGCTCCTCTGACTCAGCCCGACAACTGCAGCAGATAAGAGTCCACCTCCTTCCCCCAGAGCCTCACAGAGGTGTTCCAGCAGCTGAAGGGATTTCAAACAGTTCCTTGGCCCTCCCACATCCTTCCACCACGTTACGAGGGCTTTAGGTCAGCAAACACTTGTTGGGAAAAAGAGCAGGTGACAAACAGAAAACAACGGCGCGTCGGCGGTTGCGTGCAGGATGTTTTTCCCTGGACAGTCTCTTTCTTCGGGTTTTACTTTTACCTTCTCTTTTTTTCCCCTCACTTCTGTTTGTTGTGCAATGGGTCCCGCCGCCCACTTGCTGAGATTACTCATCTGTGGCTTCAGCAGTGAACAAGTCATTTTGGCAGCTTTGGATGGGTTCAGTAATGTCCCATTTGAGTAAAACTCTCAGCAATGTAGATTTATGGGATGGTATAGCCCTTACACAGTGCACACAAGATAGTCAGATAAGTGTAAGGCTCACTTTTTCCCCTCACACCTTTTTAATCACAGGGTTTCTCAAAAATACACAGGAATTCTTTGAATGCTCACTTTAAAAAAAAAAAAAAAAGGGTTTAAAAATACCTTGAGAAACCTGAGCAGAGGGTGAGAGTGAGATTGTTCCTGCATTCCACGCAAAAACGACCCCGAAAAACTATTGCATTGGTTCACAAATTGATCACTTCTCTAAACCACATCCTATAATCACCGTCATGTTCAAATTCCACATTCGGAGCCTGTTTTGTTCCAAGCTGATGGAAACACACAGCCTAGGAAGCAGCTTATTCTGAAGACTTTTCTTTCCCCTCTGCATTGTCTTTTGGATTTTAGAGGAAAACTTGCGGCGCGGGGAAAGATAAGCTGTAAAGTCTCAAGCGTCAGAACAGGCAGCTCCCCCCAGCAAAAGTCTTGACCTGAGGACATTTGTTTGAATTCCATAAATCACTGCAATCCTAACGCCAGCTTCCCAGAGCAAGCTGGCTGCCTTTAGAAGTTTGGGACCTGAGTGATGCACCGCGCGTTGCCGCGCTCCCACCCGCTCCTACCTGCTGCACATCTGCCCAGCTGTGCCGCCTACAGCTGCGTGCTGCCAGGAGCAGAGCTGCACCTCGGGATCCCGCGGTCCTCACAGCAGAGGTGTGCCTGGGGACACGCTTAGCCAAGTGTGCAGGCTGCTCCTTGAAGTTTACACAACGCTCCGGTGCGCTCCTGCTGCTTGCGGGATAGCTCTCTTCTTTCTTGCACGGCACACGTTGGCTCTTCCCTGCGAGCGCTCGGCACGGGGAGGATGTGAGATGGGACTGCGGGCAGCGGGTCTGCTCCTGCTCCGTCCCCTCTCAGTGCTCACCCTGACTCACGCAGCTATTTCATTAGAGGTTCCCCCAAATCCCACAGGCAATCAAGCTAGCATGAAAATCTAACGGTACTTCTTATTTTGCTAATCCACCTGCTGCTCAAAGGCTAAACGAGCTCGCTCGCCCAGCACGCCCCAGCAGCAATGTGTCGGAGGCACCGGGGATGCTCTGCTAGTGTGGGACCAGCTCTGCAATCCTCACCAGGCAAAAGAAGCCAACCCAGAACCCACAAACCAGCCCAGCCCTTTGTGTAATCGGGCCCAGCATGCTGCAGCCAGATACACACGCACGCGGAGCCGTGAACTCAGTCATCACGAGATGTGTTATTATCATTAATTCACACTACCTTTCATGCTGGAAGAGAATGTGAGACTACAGTGTTGCAGCTTGTAATTACCAGCACTGGCATTGAGGCAGTGTTACCGGGATGGGATGGGATAGGAGATCTCTGCTGCAAAGGGATGCTTGGAGGAGCAGAGGAAAGGGGGTTGTGCTGTGTCTGCAGCATTTCTGAACTAAATTCAGTGCAAATCCCAAGCCCCCACTTAGCAAGCATCCCCCCCAAAAAGAAATTTCCCCAGAGGAAGGACATTTACAGTGCACGTCTAAACACCGTGACCAGCAGCTCGGAGGGAATTTCTGCAGAAGGTCTGATACCCAGCAAAACCCGTAAAGTGCCAGAAGATCAGAGGAGCACTAATGAGCCCTCGGAGCAGCTATTCCCAGGCTGACGCCACGCAGCCCCGCGCCGCGAGCCGGGCGTATGTTGCTAAGAGAGCAGAAGCGCTGCCTTAGCGAAGCCTTCCCCTGCTGCCCTCGGTAAACAGAACAAAGAGTGATCGCAGGAGCGGAGCCCGATCCCACAGCCCGTGCTCGCTGCCGGGCACGGCCGCCCCGATCGCGCTCCCCAGCCCCGGGGTCACCTCCAAGGCGCTGCCCAGCACCGCTCCGCCGGGGCAGGACTCGGATTACACCGAAGCTGCCTTCAAGGAGAAGGATCCGTCCTGCTCGAACAGGCAGCGGGGGGGTAAAAATAAAATAAAATGGAAAAAAAAAAAAGAAAAAAAAGCAGATGATGTAGGGAAATGGGTATGAAGAAACAGGAGAAAGGACACAAGTGGCGTTCGCATCTGCCATCCACAAAGGAGCCGGGTTCGGGATATTTCTAGCTGATGACAAAATAGCTACAAGTGAAATAGCCATCACCAGGGGGTGTACTTGGTGCACCGGCTGCGAGGATGGAAAAGCAAACAAGTGTAAAGGTAAGGCTGGAGCGAGGAACAAGTGCCGCGGGCGGGCACGGTGCGCGGCCCCAACACCTGCGGCCCCGCCGGGAGGGGACAGAGCAGAGCTCAGCCCCCGTCGCTAAATCTGCCACTTCTTATCGGTATTTTTTCCTTTAACCGTCACGAACTAAGTTGAAACAATGCATCCTCTTCACGCGCTCCCCAGCTGCAGTATGGTTTCTTTCTTCCTATTCTTGGCAGAATGATTGCAAATAAAACCCCACGTTCCCATCAAGCCAATGAATGAAGCTACGGGTTCCTTTCACGTCCCTCTGAAACATTTCGGACACTCCTCTACAAACCACGCATCTGATAACCCAGATTTGATAGTTTTGACCTCTGTCTTACACGGGAAACAACAGGCGAGAAGAGCAAAAGGGATGGAGCAGCGCGGCGTCTGCACGACGGAGTTGCCATGCAAACTTCCAGCCCTTCCCCCGAACAAAATATCTCGGGGGGAGCAGCTGGTGCATGGAAAGTTATGAACATAAACAGATGCTGCAAGCAGATGCTCGAGTGTTCTCAGCATACCTATCTAATTATTTGAGGCACCGAGAATAGCGCGTGTATGGTACATGAGAAACGCAGGAGTTCCCCCTCCGAGTGGTTATGCCGAAGCGTGCAACAGATCCACCGGCACGGAAAGCGCTGGCTCGGCAATGTCGCACTAAGCCCCGACGCGTCGCATCGCCCCGACCCCTGACGGCACCTCGGGGCCGTCCCGCAAAGATGGGGGAAAGAAGGCGCTCCTTACCTGCCGGTGGCCTTAAGAGAGGTGCTGAGAGAGTTTAAAGGGCGTAAGATCCGCGGGGACGCTGCAAGCCAATCCCAAGGTGCCCGCCGGCCGCCGCCGCACCGCTTGCAACTGAGCCACTCAATGAGCCGCTGCCCCCTTTTTGCGGGCTGCCATGTGATGTTTAATAGCGGCCCGGCCGGCCCCGCCCTCGCCGCTACCCCGCACCAATGGCAAACGGGAGGCCGGGCCGCGCCGCGGGGCTGCGGGGCTGCGGGAGAGCGGCCCCGGCACGGGGGCGGTGCGGGGCTGCGTGCGGGGCTGCGTGCGGGGCTGCCCCCGCCGGGCGGTGCCGCAATACCCGGCCCGGGGGAAGCGCTGCGCGCAGTGCCGCGGTGGGGAGAGCGCAGCCCGCGGGGAGCGGCTCTGCCCCGGGACACCCCCAGCACCTCCGGGGAGCACCTGCCCGCGGGCGTTACCCCTCCGGGAAGGCGATCGGTGGGAGCTGCTTATGAAGGTGCCGGCTGGGATCTGTGAGCCTGCTCGCTCCGGTCTTCGCGTCCGAAGCCCCGTGTAGTAAGAAACAATAGGCGGGGAAAGGCAGTTTTGTTTCCTCTGGTAGTCGCGTTCCGTCTTTACGAAATGCTGAAATCTGATGTCTGATCACAAAGACCCAGCCCTGACGCGCACCAGGAGCAAGTCAAGCACACCCCGCTCCAGCACTTCACGTCCTGCTCCTTAAACTGGAACCTGACGTCCCTCCCAAAAGCAGAGCTCTGATCCCTGATCTCAGAGCTTTCGGGGCAAGCAACGTATTGGCGTGCTGCGGTGTGCGCGCTGCATCTCTTTGTTCCATACATCACCTGTAGAAGGCTGTCCTGTCTGGCCACAGGCGTCATGTGCAGAAATCAAAATGGTATTTAATAGCTTGTCCTCCCTAAGGTGGACGTGGCCTAAGACATCTGACAAAGAAAACAGGGATGAAATGTCTGGCCGGGAGCCTCAGCAGGAACAAAAACAGCTTTGTAAGCATGCTCTGGAGTTTGCCAAACTCCGGCTCTGATGGACAGTGCAGGGGTGTGAGTTTCCGAGGCAGGTGTCCCCTGCGCGGTGCTAACAGCTGAACTGCATCACGGAGCCCTGCGTGGTGGGCTGGAAAAAACCGGAGTGAAGGTGACTGCTGAATACAGAGCACACGAGGCGGTAGGAGTTGGCGTGGGCACCGTGAGCTGCGCCCAGGACTGCAACAGCAGTGTCTGCAGGGAGAGATGAGTCCTCCCCTCCTTCCCATGCCCCCAGCAGGCTCCAAAGATCATCCCGTGCCTCCCACAGCAATGCCTGCAGTCACTAGTAGGTTGCTTTGAGCTCGTTGGTTTTGTAAGTGTGGAATCCTGACATGAGCCCTCTTGAAACGCTCAATGAAAGCGCCGTCCCCAAACGCTTTCTCATGGTGTAAAGACATTAAGAAAACACTTCCCTGTTGTCATTTACAGTATTTGTTGAGTTCCTCATCTTCTGAATGAGGAAGCGTTGGTGCCGCAACGAACACAATGGCCAAATGCAGCTGCCTTTAGCAGCCTGCAGCGTGGTGTGTGCAGGCTGCACGGCTTTATGTGGCGCGGGAGTGAAGAAAAGATGAGTGATTGTGTACATTGAGCAACCTGACCCATTGGGCAATCATTGTTCCTGCGTTGTTCTTGGGTGATTCTGTCCACGTTTAATTGGAAGAAAAGCCCTCGAACTGGGACAAGTTTCTCTTGACTTGAGAAAGCTGGAAATAAGGATGGTTAAGAGGGAAAGACAACAATTATTTTATTCATCCAGGAAGGTGGAAGTCACCCATGCACAGGATTTGAAATCCATAGGGACAGATACTACAAAGATTTATGGAAAAAAAAATCCCTTGTTTTTCTGAATGTGTAAGTGCAGCTAAAATAGCAACGATCTGACCCACCTTGATGAAGTATGTGCTCATCTAAATGGAGTGGAAATAAAGGTGTTGTGATACACTGCGGCTCAGAATCACTCTGCTGAAAATACACGCAGCGTGCTGGAGGATGGGTAGGGCAGATCTCTGCACAATGCCCACAAGATATTACCAATTCAAGCCTGACCTTGTAGACTCTTACTCAACCCTTACTCACCAAACTGACTGATAAAGACCACTAGCTTACGGGACCCAAGAGCCCAGATCCGCTGAGATGAGTAAGACTTATTCACAGCAGCACAGCCCCGCAGACCAACCCATCCAGCATTTCGCCGCGAAGAAGGCAGGAATGTATACATCAGGGCTGTTTTATAGCTTCCTTGAACCCCAAGCTGCTCTGTCCAGAAAGCTCTTCTTCCAACGAAAGATCGATTTGAAATCTATTGCACAGATTACAGGAACTGTAACAAAGCCGCCTCACGCCTGCGTGAACTTCAGCAGAAGCACTTCCAAAGCCCTCAAATGGGGAAGTCAATGTTACAAGAAAAGTTTCTAAAAAACCCTTTCCTGTTGCAACGAGCCAGGACAAAAGAGGGTGAGAAACAGCTGAAAACTTAACCCTCAAGAGTGAGTGAGGCTTTGTTTGCCTTCCCTCAACGTTTTCTCATTTGATGTAGGCAGGCTGCAGGATATCTCGCAGCCTCCTTGCTGATGTACTGAAGAGCTACGTGAGATGGCCTGAGGAGTTTTCAGGGCAAGATCCACTATCTGCGGAAAGAAAAACAGTATCAAGGGATAAGAAGGGCGCTGGGAAAGCAGAATATTTATGTTTCATATGGGTGTAGGAGGCGTAAGAATAGGAGCCAGCAGCTTAGGGCAGGATGCTTTTCCAATCCATTTTGCAGCCTGGCCACAGCAGGGGAAGGAGGGGCTTTTCTCCTCCCATTTTCTGAGCATCCTCCTCATCTCTGTCCATCGCAGACGCCCTCTCCCTCAGTCTTGCAGAGATCTGCAGATGCCCTGTGGAAGCAAATTAAGAGTTGTATTGCAGGCACAGTTCTTGCCAATTGAGACCCAGAGGCTCTAACCCCTGTCTTGCTGCATGTTATTAAATTGGTTTTTCTTCTTGGCGGTGAAATGGCCTAATTATCAGATTGCATTAGTCTTCATCTCTTAAAGTGGCCAAATCTGCTTTGGTTCTCAAGGATTTTATTGCCAGCTGAAAATAGCTTGATTGTATTGTACTTGCAAAGAAAACACAGTCTGGTCGAATCAAAGCCGTCAGTTTCCACTAGATGAGAAGAAATGCTGTAAATAAACCGTTGGGTTTTTTGTTGGTCTCATCATTTCCATGCATGTAAACTGGCACACGTTAGCCTTTCTTCTCTAGCCATTAAGTCAACTGGAAAAAATTCATCAGGAAAAGGTGGTTTTCCCATTCACAGTAAACCTCTGGGGTTTAGACATTAGCTGGATCCTTATAGGTCTCTTTCTGCGATCTCCAAGGAAAAATGAAGGCACATTTGCAGTAGAAGGAGTCGATAAATCCAACGTAAATTCCAAAGAGAGATAGTTGCATGTTTGATAAGACTTGAGAGAGCAAATAAATATATTTTGTACTTTGCAAGCAAATAGAATACGCAGATGTGCAGCCAGTGACACAGTTACAATGGATAATACCGTGTTTGTTCACAGAAGGAGTGAAATATGACATAGGAAATTGAATTGTTTTACATCTCTGAAAAGAGTGGAATTCACACAGCATTCACATTTTTTCTCTCTTTCTTTCCCAGATACCGAGTGTCCAAAATCTTTGCTTAAGGTTTCAGTCTGTCTTCTTCAGCCTGATTCTAAAGTCAAATCACCAGCTAGTGACTATGGTTTGAAATATTAGAGTATAGGCTTTCAGTCATTGCTACTGCAGATGGTGGATGTGGGAAGCAAGGTGAAGAAATGTTGAAATAATGAATTACAAAGAGTAATCCATAGCTAACGGTAACTGTATATGGCCAGAAATCCAAGTGAAACCCAAGAGGTTCTGCCAAGGAAAACTTATTTCCAACACCGTATTCCATGTGGTTCAATTCTCACTGAATTAAGATGCATAATTTAAAGAATCTTTAACTTCCAGCTGAAGTTTTAGACCCAGAAAGATATAGTTAAACACAAAAATAGAGAATGGAGGGGGCAGCTCTTCCAAACGCTTACCTCTACAGGGTCAAAAGTTCTACAGCTGAATAGGAAATGTCAGTCTGCTATTTAGTGTATGCCTTGCACAATCTTCATTTTCTGGAAGCTTTGCTTTAGCAAGACAGTTGTATAACCTTTTAGTTTTCTATTTTCATAATTTAGGATTATGGATCATCTTTGGGAAATGCAGTAAACTCGAGGGGCATCTAGAATTATTTGTGACGTGGCAATGTTCTTTAGTGTAACTCACTCAGCCCTCAATCACCTGTGGCAATTTGTCCTCCCAGGCAGCATATGTCCTCAAAGGGCAACATATGTTCAAGTTAATGAGAAGGGCCTTAGTGTAAGTGATAAAACTGCCCAATGATTTACATATTAATAAGGCTAAAATTTTCCTATGAATCTCAAAGTCACCAAATGATTTTCCCTCGTTCCCATTCTCTAGATGTCTCAAGGGAAAGGGAGCTAATGGTTAACAAACCTGCCAAAGTGGTGAGAACATGCCCAGAGAGCTGACATAGGGAACGTGACAATTCCTGGAAGGAAAAGGGTTAAGAGCCAGCAACTTACACATACAAAACGATGTGACCACACTTTCATTCTCTGACTTACTGCTTCAGTTGTTTAGTGTTACTAGCTTGCCAGCAGCAGGACAGGCTCACACTCAGCTGAACAGAACATGGCAGGAATATCTTCGTATTTCTCTGGGTCGCATATTTGTAGTTATGCAAATGCTGTGGGTAAGCAGGAGGGCTGTCACGGGAGCAGGTCCTCACTGGGTTTACAGTGCTCACCCACCCGTAGGCTCTCAGCAGCCAAGTCACCTGCCTGCTCGAAAGCCCACGTAGTCAGTTTTCCAACCTACCTTATGGTGCTGTGCACCAGAAAGGAAGGAGCAACGTTACTGCTCTGTGTTCTCCCTAATTCCACCGCTGCTGTGAGGGATGAAGCTGAGATCTGCATTGGCCTTTGTTCCTCTGTGTGTGCCACCATAGGCAGAAATAAAGAACAAATGCAAAATGTGGTAGAAAGAGCTAGAAATCTTTTACATAAAGTATTCCTCTGCCTGTCCTACCACCCCGTTTATATTCACCTGTGTGATTCAGCCTTCACTTCCCAGGTGATGCTTGGCAGTTCCCGAGGGAAAGATGATGTGAAATACATGGGTACCCAATGTGTCCTGCTCCCAGGAGCAGGATATACCCAGAAGGGACTGAAGTTCTCTGCCTTGCAATGTGCACGTTGTATTTTATGCTGCTGGTCGTTCATTATCTACCACTGTGCTTTACCGCCTATCAGTGCGTTCACTCAAGTGAAAACTGCATTGATAAACTCAGAAGCATATGGTTCATGTTAACAGTGCTCTGTGCATAAGCGACTGCTCTCCTTACTTTCTCAGATTTTCTGCTTCAGTGTAGTAGCTGAGATGCAAACGTCCTCAATGTTTTCTATCAGTTCGTACCAGAAGCTCCGAGCTTGCCTGCAGTGTGTGGCCACAATGTAAATGACAATATCAGAGTTTATTTTCCCTCCCGGAAAGCAAATAAACTTTGCTGAAAACAGAGGGTTAGATCATTGGCCATTGTGGACGGAAAATGGCAGCATGCAGTAGCAAACAAGCTCGAATTTCCTGAGGAGCCGACGCTGTGCCAATTTACATCCCATGTGAAACTCCATCTTGATGACCCGTGTTGGTGCTGGCTGGCCCAGGGCACTGCCACCCCCAGGCAATTCCTCTCCAACACAGAACCCCAGAGGGGCTCGGAAGCAATGCCACCCTGAGCTGGCACATCTCCCCCGCCCCGTGCTAAGCCAGGAGTAATGTGGGGAGCAGGCACAACATGGCAGCCCAACCCTGCTCCTAACGCCCGCGTGGCTGGGAAGGAGGTTGAGAAATGTAATTAGCTGGCACCTTCCTAAATTTCTCTCAAAACTAAAATTGAACAGATGAGTAAAACCGTACCAAGCTCAACCCGTTGGCTAAGCTTCCTGATATTGTTTTTGACTGATTATTTGGACAGGTCCTTCAAGGCCCACCCACTAAAACACCTCTGTCATTTGAGAAATCTGTCGTCAGAGAGGAAATAATCTTCAGCAAGAAAATACCGCCGTTTCCTTTCTTTTTCTATCGTAATCTTGTGCTGCTTATTTGCTTTTCTGATGTCATTGTGTGCCTCCAGGCTAATTTCTGCCTCTCGTTTGTGCAGATGCAGAGGGGAAGAAGGATTCCCCACCCACCCCTGGGCATCCTGCATTAAAACTACATGACCTGCGCCTTTGGGGCCTGATTGAATCACGTAGAGAGAGGGAAAGGGCGGCCACAGATGGAGGCTTTCCCTTGTTTTGTGCTAGTAGATGTTGTGCCCGTGAAGCTATGAGCCATGCATTTCTTTGTAATCTCTCTAATACTTCAAAAGTTGGCTTTGATCCTCTAATATTATTTGAGCTAATGCCCAAACCCTATTAAGCAACCTTGTGACAGAGACTGGAGGGAAAAGGATTGTGCCTTTTCTCATCAAGTATTAATAAATCAGTATGGAAGTTCACGAAATGTCCAAGTTGCTGCAGCCCACGGTTACAGGGAGGCCCGGTGACATAATGGCCCGCGGTGGCATTGCATATCCTGGGATCCTGGTGGTTTCCAGGGGCTGTGCTCGCTCTGCCCATGCAGTGGGTGCATGCAGGGCAGGGCTGCTTGCGGGGCCCTCCCTGCCTGCAGGCTGGCACAGCTCAGCATCGTCTGCACTTTGTGGTTGGCGTGAAGCGATCTGCAGAAATATGCTGTCAGGCCGTGGCTCACGAGGAAGATGATCTGATTACGGGAAGGTCACATTGCTGAGTCCCGAGATCAGAAACCCACCTTCTCTCAGAGCAGCGCATAGATCCGTGTTTTGCTTTGATCTCAGCACTCACTCAGCTTTGCAGCTCAATGCCTACCGAGGCCTTTGGTGATGGCTCAGGCAGAGGGGACGTTCAGCACTCAGGTTCTGACTGTCCTGGATTGACAAAGGCCAGAGGTGACAGTGGCAATCAGAAAGAGTGAGAGAGACAGCAAGAGAGAGATAAAGAGAATGAGCAGGGCCTTGTTGTGCTGCTTGGTGTGCTACTGCAAGGTGCTCATGCTCCCTGACAGCAAAGGTGACACAAAAACCTTTGCGCAATGGAGCAACAGAACAGGGCTCAATGGGCCAGTTTTGTTCAGTCCTTCCTATTGGGGTGACTCCAGTGCTTAGGGCGGAGTGCCAACAGTGCCAATCATTTCTGGGTGCTTTGTTAAAAAATCGCCTGCACATTTTCCGAAGTTAGAAACCACCAACCAGCTCAGCTTTCCTCAATCACCGCTCCCGATTCTGGTCACCAGGTAAAGCCAGGGAGGGAGCACAATAAATGTAAACCCTCTGACTTGAAAGCAAAAGTGAACGCTGCGGAGAGCTGTTTGCTTTTCATTATTCACACTCTTCAAGCTCTGGCAAATTGCTTTTCCTCCAACCATACTTCACTCTAATTTTTTCAAGCTGAACTGGTTTGGATAGAATAAATATCTGCTCTGAATCCTCATTAGAAATTTCAATTGACTTTGAATCTTTTTGGAAGGACCAGAGAGAAACAGAAGACTTTCAAGCATCTTTGTGCCTTTGGTGTTTGGAAGTGGCTTCTCTCACAGGAGAGAAAAGAGAAGAAGCAGATCTGTTTGAGTAATTTAATCCGTATAAGGTAATTTACTACAAGGCAACACTTCAGTGCTCAGTGCTTTTTATTTTCCAGCACACAACTATCCCTGACCTTGCTCTTTTCTAGCCCCAGTTGTGTGTCAGCTAGCTCTGTAAGAAGAAGCCTCCCCAAGGAGAAAATCTACCAGTCAAAGTCATGACTTCCCTCGCTCAAAAAGGATCCAGAAGAATCAAGCAGCTATCCGTATCTCCTCCCTTCATGTGGTTAGGCTGTTCCAGCGTTTTCATCATCTCTGGTAAAATTAGCACCACAGTAATTACCCTGCGCCAAACATAAGCTGGTGAAAGTGCACATATTTCAGAGGGACGAAACTCGAGAGGGAATTGGCAGGCACTGCCCCACTTATTAAGGCTGATATAAGGAAAGTGATGGGAGTTATTTCAGTCCCACATCCACACGTGTAGACATATGCACTCGTATGTGACAGATTTTCCCTGCTAGAGCCTTGCACTCCGCTTCCTGTGGGTTGCCAATGCCAGCGTAAGGTTTTCACAGTCATCCCTGCACACCTTTGGCATGGACTGTATTGAGGAAGTCTGAGGTTTTTGGTCTCCTGTACTGTCAGCCATAGGTTTGCTGGAGGGTTTTGGGAACCAGCTTGTGGCTTGTGGTGTGGAAAGGTGAGCAGGGCTGATGCCTCGTGGGGGATTCGGAAGGGCTGAAGTAGGATTCGGAAGGGCTACGTTTCATGTTTTCTCCTGGTACTTCTCTAAAAAGAAGGATAAAGTGGGAGGAAAGAGAAACAGGGTCCAGTGAGTGACGGGTTACGGGCCCTCCAACCAACCAAGCTGAGAAGTGACACTGCTGGGCCCTCTGACATGCCACAAATGACATGGGAAAGGTGGATTTTCTGCCCACGGAACAATGAGATCACTGAATAGAAAAGGTTTTCATCAGTACACGCAGCCAGTAATGCAACAACTGCCATGGAGTACTTACCAGAGGACTTCTGCCAGGCTCACATCCCACCACAGGTCCCTCTGGAAACCATCCCATTGAATTTGGCGGGGTCACCTTTACTCAACGTGAGTAAAGCCATCGGCCCGGGCGGGCAAGGAAGCCTCCCCTGGAGTACACTCCCCAGGGGCAGTTTTGATTTCCACTTGAAGACCTGAAATGAAACCCGCCCCTTTACGCGCCGGTTCTTTTTCACGCCCTTCTCGGGGCACGCTTATCGCAATGAAACATTTATCAGTCGAAATCTGAAAATGTACAACACACCCAAAAGGCAACCCCACCCCGACGGCGTGCAGGAGGCACGCGGGGCGGACAATTCAAGCCGCGGCACGCAGCGGCGGCACTGGGGAGGCTCCGGGACCGTCTCCTCTCTGCGCTGCTTTGCACAATGGGTCGCACAGAGGCTGCCAGCTCGTTTTGGCACCTGGGCTGAGCACGAATCCTAGCGAACGAACATCGGACCAAAAATAGTCCCTGCCCTGTCAGGCGAGACTGAGAGACACCCTGTGATCACAGATGGGGAAGCACGAGGAGCAGACGCAATGCCCAGTAGTCGCAGCGGAGCAGCTGCCTGACACTTGTGGAGCTTCCTCCACGCACTGCTGCGAAGGGGAGCTTGAAGAAAGGATGTGAAGGAGGAGGATGATATAGATGGTTCAGCAGATGTTTCATTGGAGCTACTCCCATGCGTGAGAGAACGCACGAAGCTGTTCAATGGAAAATGTGCGTTCAGAAGTGGACATGGCACTGAATATGAGATAATTATTAAGGCATTTCTATTTTGGAGCCCTTCTGTGTGTAGTTTTACATAATAAATGTTAGCGTTGCCTTTCTACACGCACACACGATCCCCAGCCCAGACAAACAAGCAGCTTTTTGCTTCTTGTCACTGATACCTCTTGAAATAAGTATCTTTGGCCACAAATAGATCATTGCCCTATTTGAAAAGTTCCTAGTGGAGCGTAGCCAGTTTTGACTGGCTATATATACCTAAGCTGGCAAATCGAGCAACCTCTCAGCTTTTGCTTCTATATATAAAGAGGAATGATATAGAATAAATCAGCTGGACGGAGCATATGTCATATCAATTTTTATACCAAAATTGCTCGCTTTCCGAGTCTGCTTTAGAGCCTGAGTGGGCAGCTACAGGAAGCCCTAAACTCAGGTTAGGATGGGATGGCCAGGCAGTCCTAGGAACTTTAAGGTTACCACCAGCTTTCCATGTGCCATTTAAGAATGGCCAGGGAATCCATTGGTGGGGACAGCACGCCATGCCTCCCGAATCACGATGGTAAGTCTCAGGTGCTGCGTAGCACCGTAAAGCTGACTCCTGAACAAGCACTAGAAAAGGATACCGAGAGACATTCAGGGTTCAGTCGAATTTTCGGCCCTCTGCTCGTAGCAGAAGCCGGGGGGAAGCCCCATCGGTGAGCACAGGACCGTGCCCCCCCCACCCACCCCCCCCCACCGCCAGCAGGACAGGGCCCGAAGGGGGGGGAGGGCGGGGGGGGGGCTGAGCGGCAGTTCCGCGGGCGGCCACCAGGTGGCGCCCAAGTGCCCCGGCGCGGCCGCGCTCTGCGGGAGCAGCAGCGGAGCGGGGTGGGCGCTGCCGCGGGGGGTCGGGGAGCGGGGGTTTCCGGCAGCCCCGGGTAACTCTGCATCGTGGAGCGTGCAGCACTGAGTGACGGCAGGCTGTGTGTCAGCTTCCAAAACCTCCTTCTCGGGAGGTTTGGAATTAGCGGACCCTCGGCAGGTTTTTCCTGGTGTTTGTCTGATTCCCCTTCAACCATTCAGAGTGGAAAGATGTAAATTCCAGAAGTGCTGTGACTTTAGGGCCCCGTGAAAGCATCGGTCCACATTCTGCAGCCCAGACTAAAGCTATAAATGCGCATTGTTTCATTCGTGTTTCATTTCTGTCCTGCTTCCTGCTGTCTGAGTGGAAGTGAATTTACTGCCAGCTGCCCCCTGGGCCCACCAAGGAGACACCAACTCCCTGCTTGCAGGCTCCCAGCTGGAAGCCAGCGAAGATTTAAGAGCTCAAAAGGGCTCACAACCAAATTTTGCTTCCCACATGAGCACTTCTGATAGGCTGAGCTGTCCCTCTTATCTCCTGAACTGAGTGTAACCGTATCAGTGTAATGCTTATGCTAGACAGGCAGCTGAAGTCAGACCTCCCGTGCAGTGTTTTAGAAACAAGGAATAAATGAAGGGATGTGTATTATGTCCCACATCTGAAAATCAGCTTCACATGAAATATGCGCTAAATGATGCATAATGATACATGATAACGGGGAAGGAAATGCCAGCTGCCTTAATGAATGGTGGTAGGCAAATCTGGAAAAATAAATTATATAATAATCTCGTATTATATTCCCTTTGTCGTAAACGAATTCTGACCCAGAACAATACTGCTGCTCTCCAAGAGAAAATCACTGAGACGCAGCTGTAATTATGATACAGGAGCCCAGTGTAAAATGGTTTGTATTTTCTCTTTCTTGTTCAAATTTTGCTTCGTCTGGTAAATGTTGTGGGCAAGGCAAGAACAGAGTGAGCTAATTCCAGCTAAGGCAGAAGGAAAAGCCAGCTGCTGCCTCTGGGTGGCTGGGGAGAAGCAGCAGAGCTTCAGCCCAATGCTTTGGCTTTCCCTTGAAGACCCATGGAGCACAAGAAAAGATCTGGGAGAGCAGGAGGGTGCTCGTGCTTCACTTCAGCTCCCAGCCTGTAATGCAGCCAGGCACTTACTCTGGGACTTTGCTGGGTTGTTTGGTCTCTTTCAGTGGGGCCTGTTTTTTAGGGCTGTTTTTTTCTGCTGTGGCAATGCATGTGTCGCTTTGGATTTCGGAGAGGCTCGCTTGCTCTGCAGAGGGGATGAACAAAAGAAAGCCAAATAAACCTTGGAGAATGTCCTCATGTGGAATAAGCAGATGAATGAGGAAGATTCTCCCTGCTACTCACCCAAAATCACAGTGCAGCACTGTACTGCAGGTGTCTTTCCTAGGTGCTCCCCTAGGCAAGGAGGACTGGCCCTGTCTAAACATTACTTAAAAGAGTCTCTGCACTTTGTGCTCCCACATCTCATTCCCATTTTATCCACCTGGCACTCTCAGAGATCCTTCATCATGTGAGGATACTGCTTTGGAAGCTCTAGGAGCAAGTACCATGCACAAGTGTGGATGTCCATGAGATGGGCCTTGGGATCTCACACGGAGCAGAATTTATGGATGGCCCCTTACACCAAAGAAACAGAATTCATTTTAAGAAGCTGCAACAAAACACGTTTATAACTTTGTGGTTTTGCTCGTGATTTGGCATCCTTTAAACTCAAAAGCCTACTCCGCACCTTGTAACTTTTTCTATGACCTCTCAGTCTATAAGATATGGAAGCTTAAAACAGTGACCAAATGGAAGGAAAGTAACGTGCACTCACAAGGTGTGTGTGGTAGAGGCATGTTCTTTATTTCTGTGTCTTTATTCATAAAAAGGCAACGCGTGCTTTACTATACATTATAAATACATCGTTTTTATACTCCGATAAATGAAATTAAAATATCAAACAGAGAAACCCCCCCCCCCAAAAAAAAAGCCAGACGGGTTGAGAGCAGTGGTTCAAAGAGTATCCTGTCTCCAGCACTGGCTGGTATCAGATGCTACAGATAAAAGTAGAAGAAACTGTATAGTAGCCTGTTACGAATTAACATGCCCAGGAGAAAAGTTTCTTCCTGACCCTCATCAGTTCGTGGTTGACTTCTATGCCAAAGCATACATTACTCTACATACTCACGTATTTATATCTATCTATACCAAGAAGCATGTGACCGAATGCTAAATCAGACTCCTAGTACTTTCACTTACAGGAAAGTCATTCCGAGGAAAGAATTTTCTTCACCGCAAGAGGCTCACACAGTACATTGCTGGGAGGGGAAAGCTGCAATTCACAGCTTGGTAAGGGAAACTGCCTTTGCTCTGGCACCTGAACTGTGTCCCGTCTGAAGATATTTGGGGAATTCTGATTACGTATCTCAAATCCCTGAGTAGCTTTAGCTGTATATTTAAGCAAATACTCGCACTTGTGTGAGTACTTGTAAAGCCACCGAGTTAAGCAGGCTTCGTATTAAAGGTTCCCATTTATCTCAGCATCGTAGGATCATACAAAAACAGAGCCTGAAGTTTCAAGGCCAGGTTGGCCATTCTGTACCACTCCCATCAGCCACTTGTCTGAAACGCCTGGCATCCCTGCACCAAGATCAGACACCCCCAGCCTGCTCTGCCTTCCTTGAGGCACTGCTCCCTAATGCCTGCCTTCAGGGTAACCCCACATCTTCCTGCCCTGTCCACCAGACACAGAGTGCCTCTCTCTTTGGAATTACCATGTTTGTGTTTGAAAATTCTGTATCCCAATCTCCTTTTTGTCACCTCGGGACTGAAAGACCTTCAGTTATTTCCCTTCTTCCTCGCTGATGTTTTCCGCATCTCTGGATTCTCTTCAGTTCTCCCACGCTTTCCCCAAAGCACAGTGCTTGACACTGAATAAAGTAACCCAGCCGGGATCTCTCCAACACAGAGGAACGTGCAAGGGTGACTTCACGTATCTCAAAGGCTATATTCTATTTCATGCAACCTGGAGTTTGTTGTAACACCATTTAAGTACTGGGAGCCTTGCACACTTCCTACCAAACTCCTTCCCATTTTTGAGATTGTTTCACTGATGTTTGCCAGTGCTTAAATCTAGGATACATAGAGATATTTTCTGCTGCAGTTATAGGCTGACGTTGATGATGCTTCTGCATATAAAATGGGCCAGTTCATGAGCTTAGGAATAACCACCTCCACTCAGGCTTGTTAATACGCTTGGTTTTACCTAAAAGGGATCACATAGGATCCAGAACTTGTGTAGGTGTGAGCAGAAAGAAATGCAAGATGCATTAAAATAATGCAGTAAGTTCCAGGAAAAAAAAAAAGAAAAAAGAAAGAAAGCAAAAAGAAAGAAAAACAATCAGTCTGCTGGTTTTCTTTTCATTGAATGTGATTAGCTCATAAAAACTTTGAATTAGTCAGCATGATGGGAATGACTCATCAGACCTAATTTTAGCAGCATAAAGTTAGCCAGCATTTCCAAAACAGTCATCTCATCTCCTTCGACAACAAACAGGGATGGATGAGCACTTCCAAGACAGGAGCATCCTACTGCCTTCAGCTCCCCAACCACTCGAATGGGGATGGGATGGACTCCTCTGTGAAGACAGAACAGAGTTACAGCAACTACAGAGAGCCTTGGCCAGTAGGTGGTACTTCACCTCCTGGTGGCTGAGGTCAGGTGAGACAAATTCCATTTTAGGCAACCATAACTTCAGAGACAATCACTTTTACATCAGCAGGATAATTAAAGATAACGTAAATCAGATGTGATCATCAGGGGGAAAAAAAGCATGATGAGATATTGCATACTGGATAACAGAGGTGTGCGGGGCATGGAACTTCCATGTCACTGGCTGCCTCAAAACACTGGCATTTTCTTTCTTTTTATTTTTGCAAATGGAGCTGACAGCTGAGTGTGTTGAATTTCTCTGTGAAGGATCCTTTTTACAGTTATTTTGGATGAATAAACGTATTTCGACAAAATCATGCTGTTTGGTCTCTAGATTGACCATTTGCTTTATAAAGAAGTGTCACGCACTGAAAGGAAAAGCAAGACTGGCATTCTGAAATGAAAAGACGTTTTGATTTTAAAAATTGCAGAGCTCACTCGAAAACCAGGCTGATCTGTCCTCTGAGGCTTATCACAATTGTGCTGATTTTGATCTCAGACTCGAGATTCCATTCTGATTTCTGAGGAGTGCAAAGGAGCCCGTGTGAGCAGCCCTCCTTGCCGTCAGAGCCAAGCCTGCATGCAGCACCGAGGCAGCTGGCACAGCACATATGTAGAACTGCAAGGCAGTGGCATTTCTGGGAGCGGCTCGTGACAAGGAAATGAGAAAAGCTCTGCAGGAACTCACCGGGTATCCCGCAGAACTGAGGGTATTAGCAGGTTCTCAAAGCTACCCAGTAACACTGGGTTCGGTTATTGCCAGTTCATTCCCTCTTGCATAGAACAGCCCTACGCATTCCCCAGTGCAACCCCAGGAAGAGGTTGCCCTCTACCAGGAGAGGGGCAATTGGCACAGAAGAGCAATCGTTTTCTGTGATGGTGGGGGACTTTCAGAGCCTCCCAGCGGGACTGGGAACTGAGCTCCCACGAAAATTAGGCAGTTTTGAAAAAATCTGACCTAGAGGGCACGCTTCATTGTTCTTGTTCTCTGCCTAGATCATTATCTCTCTCTGGGTGTCTTCAACATTAGTCCCTGCAGGGTAATAAAGTTTAGAATAAGTTTGCTCAAGTACAGTAGCTGTGTAGTCAACCCAAATATAAGCTGCTTTCTTGTGCCAACACTAATCTGTTACTGATACCCACACTAACCATTATGAAGCTCCTTTTAGCAGCTCAGTATTGTAATGTAGGCATGCTGACAGTATGAGGCTTATAATGTAAATACTTGTGCACATGAGTTCATTGTTTATATTCTAAAAGCTATGCTAGGAGAAGTTGTTGGAACTGATTTTAATTGCAGTGAAAAGCTAGATTTGTGACTCCAGTGATAGTCTGCTTAAGGTCACAGCCGCTTTCTGATAAGAAGCTTCTCCAGAAGGCTGACTGACAGTTGCCACTGGGTCTTCTGGATCTTCACAGCTAGTGATGAGGGCAACTGCACTAAATGATTTCTTTTCACTAAATGATTTGACTTCTATCACTGATGTCTCTGCTTCTTTTTCCAGTGTCTTCTCAGTTCGATTCCATTCTTGCTCCTTCCGATCCAGCTGCATGGCACTGCAGTGAGGAGCATAAACCTCTGTAGTTTCTTCAAACTGCAAGCAATCCACTTTGTAGTACTTTTTCTTTACATGTAAGACATCATTAAACCTATAGCCCCAAAGAATCTCTCTGGGCACATAAGAGCTTCTTGACTGATGTGAAGTTCCTGTTGAATCCCCCGTGTAGACAAATGTGACCAAGATTTCAAAATTGTCCTTGGCCAAAGCTTTCCGGTCCAGACCATACAAAGGGCTCTCACTATTGATTTCATGCACTACCGTCACTGGTGTAACAAGTATGATCTGGTCATTCAACAACTTCAAGTCCTTGTATTCCATCGTCATCCTCCCTTCCTTGTCTTCCTTGTAGCGCAGAAGCTGAGCTCGTACAGAGCCCTCGACCATGTGGTTTGGTCGGAAATCGCCAATGCGCCACATCAGGCAAAATTTATCGTCCCTTAGGCCTACTACAGCATAGTAGCTGAAACGAATGGTTTGAGCTCTTTTTCGAGCTGTGGCCATTTTAGCCAAGGCTGCTCCGATGATGAAAGTGTCAATAATGCAGCTTAGCACCGACTGCAGGATAACCATCAGGATTGCCACAGAGCACTCCTCTGTAACGCAGCGGTAACCATAACCAATGGTCGTCTGGGTTTCAAGGGAGAACAGGAACGCCCCCGTGAAGCTATGGACATTTGCAACACAGGGGGTTGTTTCTTCGTCATTCAATAAATCTCCGTGTTGCATTGCTATCAGCCAGAAGACCAGTCCAAAGAACAGCCATGATAGAACGTAGGACAGGGAGAAGATGACAAACATGTGGCGCCACTTGATGTCCACCAGAGTGGTAAATATGTCCACCACGTAGCTCTCCCATTCCCCAAAGATGTGTTTGAAGTACACATTGCAGCTGCCATCCTTGTGGAGAAACCGCTTCTGCTGTCTTTTCATCCCCATCTCTGGGCTTTTTTTGAAAGAGCTTTTGTAACTGATCTTATTTCCCTGTATGTTTACGGGCCTATAGCAACCACTCTGTTCAGTCATCTTTCTCATATCTGCCTCGTGGCATCAGTTTACAGAACACACTTGTGGTCCCAGGGGCTATTTGTTTTCTTTGTTCATTGGAAATCTATGAAATAAAAGAAAAAGTTTATTTTTCTTTTTAATTTTGTTTGTTAGAACTCTGTAAAACCAAAACTAAATACACTCTCTGGCCACCATGAGCAATTTTCTGAAGAGTACAGACTCTGACACTGATTACTCCATATAGCTCAAAAACTTAGAAATTCAGCTAGAAAATCAACCAGTTGGAAATGTCCACATCAATCCTAGAATTTGTTATCCAGATGAAAGCAGAATCCAAAAACTTTAGTGGTGACCCCACCGTATCTCTTGTAAAGTTGTGGTGAAGTAGCGTTCAAATCAGGATGGGCTTTCATGAGTACTCACAAGCATAGCACAACCTCTCTTAGTTAGCCAACACTTAGGGTGGTCAATTGTTCCTTTCTGTTGTGTGCTTGTTTTCCCACACTAGAAGAAATGCCTAGGAAAACATTCTCATTTAGCCATAAGAATACAGTATCATGGACTGATAAGTTCAGTTTTAACCAGAAAAGTTTCAACCACACAGTCACTCATCATTATCGATATTTCAATATTGCACAGAAAAATTGGTCAAGTGATTTAATTATACTGAGCTAGAGCTACAGAGGCTTATTTCCAGTTCAAATGAAAAAGAAACCTCTCTGAGGTCCTGGAAACCCTCACAAATAATTCCTTAAAACAAAACAAAAAATCCAGCTGCCAAGAATTATTTAAATTTTTGTTAAGGAAATTGGAACAAACATGCAGTATGCCAATAAAATATGTGGACGACACAAATTTAGGAAGTGATGTGAATTAGGAGGTTCCTCTGTCTTTGGGTGTCTTTGCAGATTGCAACTGTATGAATTTCAGCAGTATGAAGTGCTAGGCTGTACATTCCAGTCACTAATAACAAGAATTTGTGTTAGAAACCGAGACCTCATCAATTGAAATCCATTGAAAAGCAAGGACTTAGCTGAAGTAGTCATAAGATATAGGATGCTTATGAATTACATGAGGGATACAGCACTGAATAAGGCAAATGCCTTTTCCTGCAGATCTCCAACTCATTCTACTATATCCCAACCCCTAACACATAAAACACTGAAAAATCTGAAGCAGATATAGCTCGAACAATTCACATTTTTTGTCAAATGTTATGCTTTCAACCAGTATTTTTGAAGAAAAAAAAGCGCCATTTTTTGAGAATAAACTCTCATTTTCCAAAATTGTAAGCATTCAGTGGAAAAATGGCAAAGACTTTTCCCATTTTTAAGCTGCTTTCATGTGAGAAAAGTTCAGATGTAGGCTTACAACGAAGCCAGCATATTCATGGAAAATGAATTTACAAAACTGTTTCCCAGTGGTAGTCTTTTTTCTCAGCTCTTCATTCACTTTGCACGAGTATAAATGACTGCACACAGCTTAAGGCAGAAGAGAGTCAGGCCCATAGAGTGTAATATATATTGGATGGACTAGATTAACAGACCAAGAACTCTTCTCCCATCCAAGGAACAATGACAAGCATGCATAGACACTATTCCAAAAACACTTAAAAGCCAAACATAGTTTCCATTTCTTTTTTCTTTTCTTTTCTTTTTTTTTTTTTCAGTTCAGAAATGAATGTGACATATGGTGTCGTAGCCTCAGAATGTGGCCTTCATTAAAAAACACAACATTAATGTTTCCAAAAATACTTCTTGGAATACAGTCTTTGGAAACATTCATATGACTTGCTTTACTCAGAGCTTTAAACAAACACTTCAGCTTAGTCCATTGATGACTCCTGACCTAACATTTTGTAAGTCATAATTAACAACAAAGAAAAGCTAGAAACTGTTGAGTTGTTTTTTTAAGAACCTCATGATGTGAGGTGTGAAAATGAAGCGCATTGTAATCAGGAGTCAATATAACATTATACGCAACACATTCTTAGGGTTATGCTGTTTTTCTTATTGACTGCTTCAGACTAGCGTGCCTTTAAACTACTCACAGACATCTTGCAACTCTAAACAGAGTTCCCAGTTCATGAAAAGAGACTGCTGAGTTGATTCCACTTGCTGCTGTTGCCTTCAGTGAATAATCATATTTCAAAAATGGCGTTCTGCTGGCACCATCTTTACATGTTGCTTGTGCAGGCAACAGTGATGGACTGTCAGACATGCAACTAAGTGGAAAAGTCCACCCTAATTTTACGGTAGTCTGTGATACACTGGAGAGAACTTTGGTTGCGATTCCTCTTGCATTAAGAGCTTTCACCCCACTTAGGGTCTCACTTTAGTGCAGGTTGTGGTTATATATATATATTGTGAGTGCCTCTGGTGGGGTTCTGATTGGTGTAAATGAAGCCAGGCAGTTAGATGCTGGACTGGATTTTGCAGAACAATTGTATGAGTATCTCTATAATACGATATATAATAAATATATAACATAAGATATAAGATATAAGATATATGATATATATGATGTATACTACACAATATACAATATGTAATATAGAGAGAGTATGTCTGCAATAAGAAGGAATGTGATGCAGAGCCTTTTAAACCAGAACCAAATAATCTAGCCCTGGAGCTAGATGGATTAGAATAGAATCAGTGCAGAGGAAAAGTAACACATATATTGCTCTCAGTTAATCTTTCTCCATCGTGTTGAAAATTGGCTTGCTCAGAGCCATTTGGCATTGCACAGTGGAGACGTGCCCCAAATGACCTAAAATCCCAAATGTGCTTGAAAGTCTTAGGAAATAGCCTCCTCAGTCACTCAAAAACATCTACAAATGTTGCCCAGTATTTTGGGTGTGCTTAAAGGTGAGCCAAATCTGAACTATTCCAGGCTACCTCTTAAAGTCTCCTGAGTGCAATAATAATCATGCATCATAATTAATAACTCTTTTATATTGTCTGATGTTGCTCGGAACGTTTAAGTCTAAAAAAAACCATCCTTCAGTGTTTCTGAATTATGTAAGCTTGTATTACGATCTGTACTTCATTCATGGGGACACTTTTTTAAAGGCACGTGATTTTCCTATTTCAAACGAGAGGCACCGAGGCCAGATGTTCATCGCTTGCTCTGCGGAGACACGCGGCCTTTTGCAGAGCAGTCTGAAGACTGTTATTACTACCAAATTTTAAAGAGGAGAAGACCACAGGCTTATAACCAGACCAGTGCACCTCACTCTTGGAGCCATGTCAAATATCTTATTTTTCAAAATGGATAGAATATTTTACACATCCCGAGATACCCATAGGAATTGCATTAAAGGTCCTACTACCTGGTAAAGATTAACAAAGGGGCTGGGGGAGGATTTAAAAACATTCCCTGCTCACTAAGGCTCATGGATCAGTTGCTGCAAATGATTCTCAGATGTTGCCAGGAAGTGTATTCACCTTCCTCTAACAATCACAAACCCTCACCCTTTTTTTTGTCTTGCTTTTACTTTCTGTGTCTGTTTTTATTTCCCCCTTTGTTTCTGGGCATGTCTGTACACATCATAAGCCTCCTCTTGCATACTCTCCTGTCCTTCAGAGCAGAAAGTGCATGGAAATTTACAGTACTTTTGGTAACCACTCGTATAAGCATGTTTAACCCCTAGAAACAGGCTTGTTAGAGGTAAAAACTGAGGAGCAAAGTTAGGCAGGATAGAAGGAAGAGAAAATTTGAGAAATCTCAAAGATTTCATTAGGATAAATGCCAGAGAGAGTTCAGAAGTTCTTCTTTATGAATCAGACTCTGAGTTCAGAAAATAAGCAAATACTCTTAATTATCTGAGCCAAGGCTAGGATCTCACTGTGCTGTATACTGCAGCATGCTCAGAGAAATGCACAGCTGCTGCAGAGAGCTGTGTTCATAGGGTCTGCAAATGGATCCCTGAAACTGGTATCTCTGAAATTTTCACCCCAGTTAGATATGGGAGAAAGGTAGGTACATACCCTGGTTTAAAAGGCCATAAAGTAGTGTAGTGGCAGAACTTGGAACAAACTCAGCACCTAATTATATCCAGTTAAGAGTTACAACAAAGCAAACACTAGCAGAATCAAGCCTTTGTATTATATTTATCATCTTAATCTAGTTCCTCTTGAACAGAGCAGTTGTACAAGAAGAACGTGAACTCTCCATTTTCATCAGCTCACTCAGAAGCTTTAAGGATCATGTTTAGGCTTAAAGACTTCCAAAGGCTTACAGTAAATGTAATTTGCAATTTTGTTGTGATATTTTGTGTATAGGGTTTAGCATTTTATGGGGATAATTCCCGTATTGCACCTTAACCTTATACCTAACAGGTTGTTGTTACGCCCATTTTATGACTGTGTTTTCCCATTATGTAAACAAGTAGAAGCAAATTTTTGTTCAGTGACAAATTCAGCCAACAGTCTGATTGTAAAGCATTAAGCAAAACAATGTGAAGATCTTGGTTCCAGAATAATTAGGTTCTGAATATGAGATTAAATCAAAAATAAAACAACTTGAAGCCTCTGAATGAAACTGGGTGCCCTCTAACTCCACACACATGGAAGTGGATGTCTGTCTAGCACTGGCTTAGCAATCACCTCAGTTTCCCACTTCATTTTGGAAATGGTCTGAAAGGTTTCCAGTTTTAGTCATTGTTGTGTAACCCTGGAAGTCTTTGAGCTCATAGACCAGAAATGTGACAAGTAGAAGTCTTCTGAGCTGCCTTGGAACCAAATCTAATACTTATTTCTTAAAAAAAAAAACCAACCACAACAAAAAACCATCACAGAATCTAAATAAATCTATTTTAGAACAGTATTGAGACTCTTCTTTCTCTTTTTCTTTCTTTCTTTCTTCGTTCCTTTTCCTTCCTTCCTTCCTTCTTTTCACTCATCTTTGGAGAGGGAACCAACTTCCCCTAATACCTGCATCAGAAAGTCATATTCTTGCTCTGCAACATGGAGAGCAAGAATATTTATATTCTTTTATATTTAGTGTTCCCCATCTCAATTTAGATCCCCACAGATGACTGAAGGGTATCTCTACAAGGGGAGGGGAAATGCAAACTCCCCTAAACTGAACCTGACATATTCCCAGAGCCGGAGCTCCGGGGAGCAGAGCTGGAGGAGAGGAGTCTTCACCCCCAAATCCAAACCAGAGCACTGTCAGATCATACATGCTCTTGTGCTGACTTAAATGAGAGGAGCACATCCAAGCCATGAGCTTCGATCGCAAAACTCTTAAATTCACAATGATTTATATGCAGCCATTGGAGCAAAGCTTTAAAACAGCTCAAATTTCCCTAAAATTAAAGTTTCCTTGTACTAATCACTTCAGATTAGATGACTGAATGCAGCAGAGGTTGCCAGGGCTGCAGTTCAACCAGCAATGTGACTGTCAGATTGGAAATACACAGTTCTGAAAGCATCGTCTTACAAGGAACATCATTCTTCTCCATCATTTTGTGAATACAGGTCTTTCAACTGCAAAGATTCCAAATGCAGAAATAAAAGCAAACTTTAAATGAGCTAAGCTCGAAGCTGGAGAAAAAGGATATTTCTTGGACTTCGTATTCAAAACCTCAGTGCAGAAAGAAGACCTGAAGTATCAGTATAAAAGTGTTTATTAAACATTTTATAAGGGAGACATAAATAGCACAAAGCAGCAGACATTTGCACACATTTTAAAGTAATGCAACTGTGTTGTAATCTACACTGAAACAACTCCCAGGAACAGATATACTGACATTTAATTCATCTAAGTGAAACCAGATCTCCTTAAAAATCAAGAAAAAAAGAATTGCCCCTTAAGTTTGAGATGACAGATTCTGACAGTTACTTCTCGATGAAGATTGGATACCATTTTCAGAGCCATGGGACAGGTTTATAATGAACAAGGCCCCTGATTACAACTCAGAGCAACTCCCAAAATCTGTAGAAAGCTGAAAATGTCTATTTTAATCTATTCACACTGTATGCACTGCTTGGTCTTAGCCAAGAGCAAGCAGTGGAAACACTGAAATACCAAGAGAAATGGAAAGTGCTGGCAACTTGAAACTCTTTATTTCAGGCCTCACTGCCATTCTTTGTCTCAGACAGTTTGGCAGGGGTGAAACCTGAAACTGCTCACTCTCAGGACTCTCTTCCCCTTTTTAGCCCTGAGCTCCCAGACACTCCTATCCCAGGGCAGCAGGGCACAGCATGCTCTCAACAGCTCAAGACCCACGCCAGGATCTCCTGGTGCAGCTGTGGGTGGTAGGAACACGTGTGACATGCAGTGCCCAGGTGGAGTTCAGCCAGGGAGCAGCCAGCTCCCTGCATCAGTGCTGGGGCTGCCTCCATATGCTACGTCCCCAAGCACAGCAGGGAAGCACAGCAAATAGGAGGCCAATCCTTAAAGGCGACCCTGCTGTGTGACCAGTGCTGCTCACCCCTGTAAGGAAGCAGCAGAGTCCACACAAAGCTATCATCATCTCCTCCTGCCTGAAAATCCCTCCTTCTGGTTCTCGGCCCGTCAGGTATGAACCATGTGAATTTCAGGGCTGAACTGACAAGACCAGAGCTTCTCTCTCTGGTTGGTTCCCTGCAGTCTCAGTTCTAAAAAGTGGTAAAGCTGATGCACGTCCTAGACCTGAAAATCTAACAGCTATGCAGATATGAAACAACTGAAAATATTCATTTTATGTCCAGTTTTCTTCCAATGGAATTCAGTAGCCAACCTCTCAGTAACTTCAGCAAGCACAATCCCCTGGGCTTTAATTTTAATGTAAGTTAGCTGTGAGGCAATTGAATATAAGTATTAGGACTAATTACAGTTTCCTCCTCCCTGACACACTCCTGCTGGAATCGACACACAGTGAAGGTTAATTTCAATAGCTTGGCAATAGTGGGATTTCTTCACACATTGAGCTTTATGAGTTGTATTCAGCCTACACAGGCACAGAAAATATCTTCGAGGAACTTTTCCACCATATCTTGCTGGCAGGGAACAATAGAACAGTTTGTTGCTGCTCTTAATAGACATGATGTAATAATGTTTTCAACAATAGGTAAGTGGCAGGGCATGAACAATGATAGAATGAGATCAGATCATGCCAACCACTTTCGGTTAACAGGGCCAACACCCTCAGCTCTGTTACTTGCCGCAGTTCAGTGCTGCTATAACTCTTCTCTTAACACGGTGGGTTATTAATAAGATATGAGTCTGGGGGCAGGCAAGAGACAATATTCTCCAGAGGTTCTTCCACTTGCAGGGGCCGTTTCCTTTACTGCTCCCTGAGACAGAAAGCATACTCCTTTTATTTTCTGGAGTACACTGTAAATTAAATATCCAGGGAAGGGCTGGGACATGAGAACACAGTCACTGTCTTTCCAGTTGCACTCTTTATTCAAATATGTCTGTAGAATAAGAAAAGGAATCAGATCCCAAGTGCAGTTAGGTACAGTTAGATCTCATGTATTTCAGTGTTCCCTGCTCCTACAGCTCTCTGTACACATATCAAAAACAACTGAGAGAAGAAAAGGTTATATGTCTTTAACCAAAAGCTTACTTGAAGATCAGAGAGCTCCTTATATGGCTTGTGCAAATTTTAATCCTGCCAATTCTAAAAGCAGCAGTTTTGACTATGTAAACACTTGTGTTGTTGTCAGTTGAGCTTGGATCAGATGCCTTGCTACTGCATTTCTTATATGGAATACAATAGGATAAAAGAGAATCCCGAGTTAACATGATGAGTGAGCTGTGCTCAACAGGTGAGAGAAATACGACTTGAGTAGGAAGCGTGAGGATCTCAGATTTTCTGTTAAAGTTTGTTCAACCATGGTAAACAGTTCCTGAAGACAGCTTGACACCAGTTGTTGACTTGTAATGGCTATCAGGTGCAAAGGGGAAGGAACCCCTGCAGGTTTCTACTCAAACCAACTCTGAGCTACTGTCTTCAGCTTGAATTCCATTCTAATTCCCAGAAGCTGTCTCATCCCACCTAACAAAATATCCCAAATGCCAATGAAATCGCAAAAGCTTTTAACATTTTGAAACTAAAATATGGTCTCATAGTGATCATTTTACATTACTTCCCTGAGCAAATGGTGAGGAGAAGGAAAAAAATAAGAACAGGTTAATAAATGAATCCCATTCACGCTAATTAGGGAATGTCACAAACAAACAAAAAACAAACAAAAATGTTGATTCCAGCTGTCCAAGCTTTCCCCAAATCAAAGGTAAATAAAGGGTCAAGTCAAACAGTGTACCTGTGCTTTTTTTTTTAGGAAAGCACCAGAAAATTCTGTATCAGACATTAACACATGTAGTCAGGTGAGCCACGCAATCAAAAACTATGCTTCAAGAAATCCATTCATCAATCATCACTAGGGTCAAGAATGACTATTTTTCTTTCTGACCAGCTTTGTATGACTCATGTGTGGACATAGATACAACAGAAGTCCACCTCTGATATGCCTCAATGTGATTTTATCTCAGGTCTGGTACAGGGTATCATGTAGCTTAGTTTAGCCTATGATCAGAGCTGCTCAGCCAAAGCCCATAGTCCTACGTGGCATCCCACGTACTTCATCCAAACCAAGACATGCTTCCATATTTTTCAGCCTGTCTTTGTCACCACTTTTCAAAAGCTTGTGAAATATATTAAATGGTTTCAGAGATCAGAGGTCTGATCTAAACTCTACTGAAGTCCACAAAGTGATTCTCTTCAGTGTCTCATTTTGGATCAGAGCTAGCTGCTGGGTTTCTTACTATCACCACAGGCAGTATCCATCGTTCTTCAGAATTGGTTTGGTTTGCTGGAATTAGAGTAATACTTCCTAGGGAACAAGGGCTTTCCTCTAATGTTCATTTTCTTTGGTTCACAGAATTTGGCAGAATATAGACTTTCCATATTCCTACTTAACTCCACTGAGATCTACATGAAATTTGGGAACAGGAAGATTCTTTCAGAGATAACTTTCAACACCTTGTAGAGCAGATGGCTGAACTTTTGTGTATGCATCCTCACGAGCCTCGGTCTCAGTGTGGGTGCATGTGATCTGGAAAGGCAGATTACTATGAATTTCAATAGTGGTTTATTTTTTTCAGCACTTCCACTCAGCATGGTGTTGGCCACTCTTGGTTTCAACTGTTTTCCTCTGCCAGAGTTCAGTAGCCCAATTTATAGTATGTTGAAGTTTTGCAAGGATAATTAATGTGGAAGTGGAAAATTGTGTCTGAGCACGTGTATTTGGACTCTATGTTTAAGAACCTGATTTTTACCTCAGTGTGTGACTTGCAAAATCTAAGTCCTTTTAGATCTCTTAAGGATCTAGAAGGACTTAGATTTTTAGATCTCTTAAGCTATCCCAAAACTTATTCCTGACCACCTGAATAAGGCTCTGAACACAGCAGGTAGTTTTTTAAGAAATACAGAGAAAGGCAGAATCTCTGTTTAATTCTTGTCTCTTCTCCCCGTCTTTTAAAACATAATTGGCTAAGTTACTCATTCCTTTAAAGATGGGGACATTCATCCTGAATCACAGCTGTATTTTATTTATGCCAGTGCCTACTCTTTAATAGTGGTCCACATGAAATATTTAGTGAGGTAAGCTTTATTGATCATTTATGACTCAGTATACAAAGCTTCTCCTCTCCACCCCATTCAAAACCTTGTACAATAGATTGAATGCCTAATTCTGAAGTTTAATGCCTAATTCTTAAGATCCTTTTCAATATTTCCACTGATTAACTGTATCAAAATTTCAAGCTGTTTCCAAAGGAAGAAGTACTTATGTTAAAAAAAAAAACCAAAACAACAACCATATATATGTATAAAAGTTGCTTTTAACTATATTTCATTGGTTTATTTCATTGGATATTTGATATTTATTGGTTTATTTCATTGGATATTTGTCTTTCAATGGTTAGCATAGAGGCTGACTATGTCTCCCTCAGTGCCCAAGGTCTATGTCTCTGTGGCTGATCTTCGTATGGAACATTTTCACTCAGCAGTACTACTGACTGAATGAGCTACTTGTGGAAGGTTCATTTCATTTCAAAATGTTTGTAATGAACCTGTTCAGTCAGCCGTGTTTTTCCTGTTTTACTTCTCAAAGGCAAACAGTGTGAACGAGTGAGCAGATCTTATCGAGACGATGTTAACAAAAACACATCAAATAAAAATATGTTACATTACAAATGTCAACACCAAAAGAGAGTGTGTGTGAGAGAGAGAGATCTAAACTGCAGTTTAATTGGTTTTATTGCCAAAGCAATCCCCAAGGATTGTTTTGGGAAACGACTTTTCTGTTTTACCTCATAGGTGCTATGCCCCTATGAAAAGAATCTCTCTCACTTATTACACATTAACTTTGTAGGGCTGTAGTCAGCATGCTGATGAACCATCCCTGTACCCTAAACAGAATTTCACTCTTTGGTTTGAAATTTTCTTTGAGTGTTCACCCACAGTGTTCTTCAAATTATTTGGGGGTTAGAAGAGTAATTAATCAACAAAATTAAATTCCAAAGTGATACACCCGGCCTAAGTGACAGATGTTTTGGCTTTTATTTTCCCTGCATCTTTTTTTTTCCTCCTGTTTTCACTTATTAAGAGCATCACTTACAGAGCCAGAGTCACTCAAAAGATCCACAAATCCGTAGGTTATTAACTAAATTTCAGAACACTACCAAGGCCTGACAAGCTCCAAATCATGTGAACTTGGACCGGTGGCATTCTTCCTTAGGAACATTTTGTGTAGTGCTAAGCTGTATTCACTTCATACTCAAAAGATCTTCAGGGAATTAAGTCTGTGAAAAACATGAAGTGGTGTTTCCCACAGAAAAAGCAAGTCACACCACTTGGGTGTCTAAGTCTGGGAGCAACCGCAATTCTTATTATGCTCAGGAGGGAAAGTACAGATTAAGGAGACTAAAAAGTAACCTGAAAGGTCCTGGAAAGACGCCAGAAGAACTGTAACAAAGGCAAAGCAATCTGAAAACAATAATGTCACAAAACATCCCGCAGAAAGAAACAAGGATGAATCTCCAGTCCATATGAGTGCTAGATAGATGAAGTTACCTCCCAGCTAACTGCCAGCACAAACATCATCTACAAAGCTTGACAGCTGCACAGCAATTAGGAGAGGAGCCTGTGTTTAACGGCAGAAGCAGCAAGTGGGTTCCAGCAGCATTATGACGCGTATTGGTAATTATGACATTATGACATTGATTTGGTCTCCGAGTGTTTTTCAAATCAGGACTTGAGATCTCTTTGTTCTCCTATGTAAAACGCAGCTTTGAGGTCATTCTTCTCCTTACACACCCTTGGCTGTTTATGAACAACCTTACAAAACTCAAAGCCCATTTCCCATTGAGGAAGACAAGAAACAGGTTGTGCCATTGTCTGGCTCAATTGTTCTCTGTAACTACATAACAATGCCAAAGAGAGCAATACTTACTAGCTCTAAGTTTTATTGTTGTAAAAGCCTCATATCAACAATGAAAGGATATGCATGGTACAGAGGTTTGATTGAGAAGAATCTGTTTTTCATATTAAAGAAAAGTGAATGAGACTGACATCTATCGATCTAAAGGGAAATTGGTTGAAGGTTCAGTGAGGTATTCATCTATAATGAATGTTAAGGGCCATTTCTACTATTTATCATTAAAACAGATAGCTTCAGCTCTCTGTGTGTGACAGGAGTCCCATACTGACATCCCAAAGAATGCCAAGACAAGCTGTTTATCCTTTTGGCTTCAGGGTAGAGGTGCCAATTTCGGAACCCTGGTCTGATGTTTCCTTAAAACTGCAGCAATGTATTCTCCTCTTGGTTTTATGCATTGTTGCTCCTAGCAGTGGCTGCACTTTATCAGTGTAGAAAGCACTTTAGAGTCTTTCAGAATAAAAAGACTGTTTGGGGGGAAGTTGGAAAAATGTCAGTAGAAAGGATGAAATATTGTCCCACGCCCTTGCTTTACTGAACAGAGAGTCTTTTCTTCTACTGTTGGTTTAGGACTTAATCCTGCAAGGTCCTGTCTGTCAGCAAATAAAATCAGGTTTAAGAGCATGAATAACTAGAAATCACCAGAAACTATTTTGTTAGCAAGAGATTGAGGAAGTACTTAAGTTCTCCAATAGACTGGGACCAGAGTACTCAGTGCCCTGCAGAAATGAGCCTTCAGTTCTTAGAACCATTGTGTCCAGAACAGCCATTCATTAAGGCTTTGTGCAGAGAGGTTGAATTTCACTCACTTGGAAGATATTCTTTATAACCCCCTGAGACACAGACTCTTTGGTTGATTTGGAAAACAAAATGATTAATAGCATTTTACAAGTTTTTCCACTAAACAGTTTTCAGTTAAAGGCTGTCACAAGCTAAAGAATTTGTAGGAATAGTGTCAATCTGATGACATAGTGGCAATAAATCCTATTGTACTGGATTACGTTTTTACCCATTAAAATGCTTTGACCTATTGTCATCCAAGTAGAACCACATTCCACTGGCTGTTCAAAGGGTTCTGATTTCACTCTTGATTGTTACCGGGGCAACTGCACCTCAATCCAAAACTGCTGCACCAATCATTTAACTTGATTTGAATAGACTCTTGTAGATAAAACAAAGCACTAATTATTTATTCCCATTGAAAAAGTCAAAACCGAATCTTTCTGAGATGTGAATAACAGAAACTCAAAGAATTTATTTCAGCGATATTTGTTTGTTTTGTGTTGTTTTCTATGAAACACTAATTGCCTCATTTATTTGAGGAATAGCTAGCTGTGTGATAAAATGCCATGAAAAGACTAATATTCTTAGTGTATCCAAAGCAAGAGTGCACTAGAAATCTCACCACAGACTAGTCCTGGAAAGAGTTCTCACTCAGTTTTGGAAAACTACAAGAATTTTCATTAATAGTCAAACAGCTGGTTAACGCTTGTGAGTGGAAATAGGAATGTTTTAATTTTCCCACTGAGATTTCTGGTGGAAAGCAGACTGTGTTTTATGGCATCTTCTTTTATAAGTATTAAGTTAATATATCAGTTCATTTGAGCTATCTTTGAGTGGGAAACTGCCAGTTAGAAAACGTGCACGCTCTTCCATAGCTGCTAAGGATCAGTGCTTCTTGGAGAAAAAAAGCCACACCATCTGGCCATGTCAGAAGTTGGGCCTCTGAAGTTAGTTCAGGTCTGATCAGAGCCAGGATACAGGCTTGCAAAGAAACATGATGGTGCTGGTGCTGCAACACAAAATCTATGCTCTTAAACTGAGATACATAGCTCATTCTGATGCCACTCTGAAAATAATTTGAGAGAGAATATTTTAAAATGAACTGGAGATGCTTTGTGTTCAAAGCTGCCTCACAAGTGGAGATGCCTTGAGTTCTTACATATGGAAAATTTCCAGTTAGTCTTACTCTTTTACCCTTAATGAGTCTTCATTTCACATTCTGCAGTCAAACCCTGCCCTGCTTTTCCTTTGGAGTGCAGGAAAACTTGTCTGAAAAATCATTCACTGAAACTATTTCTACTCAATTTGTTTCCCAGACTGTTGATTTTTATCAAATGTCAATTCTTAGATCTTCTCAGCCTAGCATTTACCTACCATCTTCTACCATGTTGACAGCAAAGAGAAACCAAAAATGCAATGCTTCCTCAGCTGAATCCTTCCACAGGAAATTAAGGACTGAAACTCTCTTTGCTGTTCCAATTCTCCAATCCAGCATGCCACCACAAATCACATTTAAGTAGCTGAAGCATATTCTCCCGTCTGCACTCTGAAAACAAGACTTTTAACTGCTTTAGAAGCAGGAACCATTGTTACTATCATGACTGCAAACTACAAAAAATGAACAGTTCCCTGTAAAAGCAGCTCAATGGCTTTTTGGGTTACAGCATTCCTCCCTGCCGGACAGGATGGACAAATAGTTGAAGAATTGGATTGAGTTCCTGTACCAATTTAAAAAGTAAATAGAAATCTGGGGTTGTTTTCTGTTTGTTTGGCTTATTTTTATTTATCATCTGGCATTTTAATTGCACAGCAAGTTACTGGAAATGGATGTTCTGTTCCCAAGAATGGTTTCATGCTCATAGCAAGAATGTTGGGCAGGAAAGGTAACTAATAAAACAAAGAAGGACAAGGCATCAGCCAACCTAGAGGATGATTTTCATACCAGAGAATACAAAATGAGGTGAATCAGCAGTGTCCTGTTGAAAGGCAGAAACTGTCTTGGTGTGAAGTGGTTTCCAACTGATCTTTCCAAGGACTGTTCAGAATCCCTCCTGCCAAAGGGCGTCTCAGAGATTTCAGCCTTCTTGTCTAGTAACACTTCCTTTGCAAAAGTTTGCATCTTTGGAAGCAGAGCTTCCTGAACAAATGACTGATACATCAGTTCCAGATCTTTCTTCCCCCAGAAAGAAAAGATATAGGAATCTTGCTAAGAACTTGACTTGTATTTCTGATATTTCTTTCCTTCTCTTGTAGTGCTGAGTCATTATAGCTGCACTGATGAAAAATATCTAACCTATGGATTACTTGGATACCGTCTGAATTTAGCAAGCATCCTACTGGTTTTACTCTGACTGATCAACTGACATTTGCTAAGCAGTGCTAAACAATTTAACAAAATGTACTGTAATCCTTGCTTTTGGCAGTACATATCTCTAGGGAGCATGCATGACTTAGTGGAAACAACCTTCTTGTATCAGTCTTTTCACCATTTCAAAAGTAATAGGGAAACAAGTGTAGGTGCAGGATGTTTGCCTGCTCCCATTTCAAAAATGCCCATCAATATTGCAGAATGTGTCATGTAAATGCCTCAAGCCTTCTTTGCATTGTTTTAAATCACCTGAGCAAAAGGAAACAAAAGAGAAAGCAAAAGGAAGATGCAAAAATGCTGTGAGGCCTATTAGTATAGTCTCTGCAGATAATGAAAAATAAATATTTTTCCCCTTTTCCTTCTTTCAGTGACTAATTTATGGTACTGTAATAGAATGCTAGGAATGTGCATCCTCACTTCTTCTCCATCTCCTAAAGTCACTTGAAAAAGCACTCACCTCTCCATTCTGGTTCTGGCAGGAAAGATTATAGTAGTAGTACAGAAAACACAATCTGTAAAAGAATTTGGTTTGTGCTCAATTAAAAGCTTGTAGTCGTTCTGTATCACCACAAGTGTGTCAGGGGTAATATGAAACACCAGCCTGAATGCTCCCAGGAGCCCAGGCAACCAGAAGAAAGGAAAAGAGATGCAATTCATGGACTTCAGAAGCATTTTTACAGTAGTGGTCATGAGGACAAACCGCCCCCAGACCACCTCTAAGCTGGATCACCTCTGTCTTCTTTCCAGGCTCAGAGCACTATGGAAAGCTCTCCTCCTGCTTGTCATAGGAGGAGAGATCCTTCCAAAACTATGGCACAAGCACAAGTATTCAAGGAAGCTACCACTATGTAATCAAATCCCTGGCAAGAGCGTTGCAAGCCATACAGTGAGTAACATAATAATCGTATTGGCTTTCTCTGCCATCTTTCAACCATGTTCTATCCATTGGGTTAGTGTTACTGGACAGATTTTCTTCCACAGGCACACCATGAGAGTGGGAATGGAAACAGTGAGGAAAGGAAACCCTACTGAGTAGCTTGCTTTCTGCATGACCTTCCTAGAGTCTCAACCTACTTACAAAAACATTACAGTTTTCGCTGCAGTTTGAAATGTTTATCCAGGATTTAGAAATACAGAAATAGGGCTATCTCTTATGGGGATAAAATAATTCTTTTCTTACTTTTGCTTGTAGATTCTTATAACAAACCAGTTTCTCTCATCAGACTCATTACAGATATAGTTTTGTGAACAAATTAATATGGGACATTGCACACAGGCCACTCAGCCCTAAGAAAATTGTGTGCATTCCTGTATTTCATGCCTTCATACTAGGCCCCTCTTCCCACAGTAGCTCCAACAAACTGGTTGCCCAGACCAGACTCATAAGGCAAGCTTTGGACCAGAACGATTCTTCTGACTCACACTCATTTTAGCCAACATTTCACATAGTCTGTAACCTTCAATTTCCTCTGGTATTAGCTGAAAGTGCCTCTGCTGGTCTGCCCTCCTAACTGAAGAATTCACGCGGTCGGTTCTTCTGCACCTTTGCTTTGTTCCTCCTCCGGTAATGACAAGTTGGAAAAACCCACCAGAAATGGACAGCCAGGAACAGAGGAATGTAGGAATTACTGAAGTGGATCAGACCCACAGTCTGTCTGGTTCTGTATCCTGTCTCCACCACGGGCTAATACCAAATGCTCCAGGAGAAGGTGTAAGAGCCCTGCAATAGTCAGCTTTGGAAGAACTTCCCTCCTCAAACAAGTTCTCATCCTGATCTTCAGTAATTAGAGGCTGGACTCTGCCCTGAAATTACATGGCTTAATATCCTTCCCGAGCACATATCTGTACAAGCACTGTAGGTCTGCCTATTTTTAATATTCAGATGAACACAAAGTCTCCTGAATTTCTGTGCTGTAGAGAACAATGTTTCCAAACAACTAACAAGCTGCCAGGATACAATGCAAAAAGCACTTCCCATTGAACAACATAAACAGTTTATTCACGTACAGGTTGCTTAGTAAGTTTAAAACTCTGTAAGGTAACAATTTCTATTTACATGTACAAACACAGAGACAAGTATAATTCAGGAAATCAGAAATGGGTTTTACCTTAATATCTGCTGAGATCTGAAAGAATCTCTGCTTCACTCCCTCCTTTTTTCTCTCTCCTTCTCTTGCATGGCTGGACTGACAGGTTGGCAGAGCTGAGAACGACAGGTTGGGTTTGTTTTTTTAGGCACAACTCCTCCCCCTCTCAAAGAGAGAAAAAAATGCAAGACAGCTTGGGAAAAGTTCACAGAAAATCCCATCCTTTCAGCACATTAGATCTGTTGAGAAATATACTACATTTGGGAGTCCAGCAGTTTTCCTATTTTTTTTTTTCTCTAAAAGGCTCGAAGTCTACTCTGCACTAACTCTGAAGCAAGCAGAGGATTTACACCAGGAATGAATTTGACCCCAGACCTTTCTCATGTCTCTGATAACTGATCCAACAGATAATTACAGCCCCTTTCAGACAGCCTTGATAACAATTTCTGTAAAAGTGGAAAGGACTTTTACAAACGGCACAAATGCCTTTAGGCCTCAGACTTTTTCTTTGCATCTTGTTGTCACCGTGTATAATAAAAGCCACCAGCAGATGTCTGATGTCCTCATTTTTCTCCCAGAGTCCTCTGCTGCTGCTAACCTGCCTGCACTTGCAGCAGAAAACAGGTTATTTTGAACTCCTGTCTTACTCCATCCTTTCACTTTGTTGCCGGCCTGTCACTGCCTCCTGAAACATGACAGTGATCTGAATATTGATAGCAAATTGATAGCAATGCTGTCAGCAGCTGTGTGCTTCCACTGGCCTTTACCAGTGTTTTGGCCAGCCTTGATATTGTATGGTCCTGCAAACAACAGTTTTTTTTAAGTTAGCTAAGTAGAGTGTTACACCCAAGATGCGGATAGTGTTCTTTCCTTAACCCTATTAATAGGGCCTTCAGATTAGGGCACTATCAAAGAAGCTCAGCCTGCTACTATTGCTGTATGCCTGTGCCCACGTGGATGTGGATGTGGATGTGGATGTGGATGTGGATGTGGATGTGGATGTGGATGTGGATGTGGATGTGGATGTGAAGACCCATGGGCAGAGACATTTGTTATTAAGTGACAAGGAAAAGGAATCAAGAAGTTTATGGCTGGTGATGAAACATCCTGCATGCTTCTACTTTTCTGTAATCGATCAAAAGGATTGAGAGGCAAGTCTCATCTGTGCTATAATGTTTTTCTTAAGATGGCAGTTTTGGCACAAATCTGTAATTTCCACAGCCTGCTCTCTGCAGAGTAGCTGTCACTTTCTTACCCTGCTGTTTCAAGCAGACATACAGTAGACTAATGACAGTCATCTGCATAAATTTGCATCATAGACTCCTTGAATAGAATCCATATCTCCTCTGGGTCAGATTTGCAGCTGGTTTATAACAATGAAGTCTCGTAGACTTCATTTACCTGCGTCACTATGGTGAGCATTACAGCATTCAGCGTGCTGATAAGCACAGCTCCACAAAGCCATAAGCCTTCCAAAACTTTTGGGAAACAAAAACAGCCAGTTTAATTTAACATTACAGTGAACTAGATTACAGGTGAATTCAGTGAGTGCACACGAAGTCAGTATGACATCATATACAAAAATGTCTGGTTTCATGTTTCACTAGCTAAACTTCTTCACTATTTCCTGTGCCAGGAGAGGTCTATGCTCATCATTCCAGAACCATTTTCTGTTCCTCTTCTCAGTTGCCTGAAGAATGCGTTTTAGTTCTGCATCTTCTCTCAGGCAACTGCTCTCAATCATGTTCAGGTCCCTACTTAAGATTTTCAGGGAGATATCACAAATGCTAAGTCTTTCTTGACAGTAGAACAGGCTAACTGAATCCAGATAGAACTGGTCATAGCCAGCTCTAAAGTTCAGCAATAATGAGTCATAGCTGAATGCACCAGTGCCTGCTGAGTGCCTCTGTGAAGTGGGAAACAGTTCTTAAGGTTAAGCATTGTAATGATCTTCATGTTTTTGCCTTAATTTCTAATAGATAGGATGGAGATAAGAATATTATCAGCATTACTTGCATACCAGGCTCAGCATTACAGTATCAAAGGCAGATTTACTGGCAGAGCTATCAAGTTGTAGCTTGCTTTGGCACTCATACATGACAGCCTTCTCAGTCCTCCCTTCTCAGCATTATGAGGCTAGAGATCCTGATCCTTGGCAACTTGCAGAACGCTTAAGGAAGCTGCAGATCCAAAACAGTTTGTTTTGACTGACCCAACAACTTGGTGCCAGGAGCTCAAACATGCCCATTAAAGCACTACTGCTTTACCTCTGGCATATTGATCCTACATGATCTGGCCAGCCTGTGGGCTTCAGGAAGAAGAGAGAATGTGCCAATCTTCAGCTACAGCTTCCTGCTCAGTCCCTCTCCAACCCTGTGATGCAAGCCTGGAGGGTGATGCATTTGTATGAAACATTTTATAGTCTCACTACCCCTTCTTTACTAGGCTGTGTCTATCCAGGGAGCTAAGGGTCCATACAAGCCAAGAGCCGGCCCATCACTCTTAGCAAACAATATTGCTACAAGACAGTCAATAAATGCACTTCAGTTAAGTACTAAGTGAGATCAGATTTCTTGTTTTTCCTGTTCAACTACCAAGTTGCAAGGCAGTCTAATAAAGAGCTCTCAGAGCTCAGCTTATTACAGCATCATAAAGGCTACAAAATTGCATAAACTTTGGATCATCATACTCAGTTAGTCACACTCCCTTTAAAAAAAAAAAAAAAAAAAAGGAACGTGTCTCATAATGTAAGAATCTAAGGATCTAATCCAAAAATTCTTGATGCCCATTACAAAATTCCCATGGCTTTATATTGACATTGAATCAATACAACTCTACAACTAATATAATATGTATAAGATTACTACTACTATTGATGTTAGAATATTGTTTCCCACTGATTTTCAGTTTGGTTCCTTATGCCAAAGGATCCACAGAGCCTGCTGCTCTGTGATGCTTAGAAAACATCTCCCTCAATGGATACAAATAATCCTTTGTTTTTGCATGTTTCTTCAGCAAGTATGGCTGAGCAGATACGAACTTCACTAGAGCAAAGGAGTAAAGGGGAAAAAAAACATTCCAGCTCCCTGCTTTTGGCCTTGGGGAGAGTGGATCACACAAGCAGCAGTGCAGGGGTCACAGATTCATGTCCATTCCCTCAAACTGCAAGCTGCTTTTTTCAGACTGGGTAACTGAGTTGTTCTAAATTTCCACTCATTTGAAGATGAAATTCTCTTTTTATAACCTGTAAACTGCAGGTGCTTAAAGTTTGATAGGAGGGTGTGAAATTCCCTGCAGAAAAGAATAGCAAATAGAACAAGGTATGCTATCTTCTGTGCCTACAGACTAGTGGTCCTATGAAAATCAGTACAAAAGTTCTAAGTTCAACTTAGAGGGCACAGATGAAGCCCTATAGATGTCACAGAGCCTCTGGTAGCATTACTCTGACAGGACATTCAGGCTATTGAGAACCAGAGAAGTGGTTTAGTCCTTTCTTGTGCTATTGCACAGGGAGAATATTTCAGTCTGGGGACTGAATAATTCACCAAGAAATCAGCTGGCCAGTGTGGAAACAATTTTAAATGAACTGAGCCCTTAGGTATTAAATTAACTGGATCTCTGGGGAAGGATGTGGATTATTGCAGCTGAATGAAGGCCTTATTTATCAGATGGAAAAGGTTAATGTCATTTCCTTTCCTTTCCTCCATGGTTTTCTTACCACATCACCATTTATGGATAGCATGAGGTGCAGACAGTGTAAGAACATGTGCTTGATTGTTTAAATGGCCAGAGCTGTTACTTTAATGGGGGGAGGGGGATAAGAAATCAAGAGTTCTTCTGGTTTCCTGGGAGGAATTACAGGGCTGGGAAACATAAAACACTGAAGAAAGGAAATGGGCTTGTGCAGCACCTGGTCTTTGATTTGACATTCAAGAGTACCTAACTGAATGAGGGAATTTTTGCATTCTCATCTATTGTGTATACATAATAACAACCAGGATCAGACTAATCTAATATCCTTATTTCATACTTTATAAAGAAAGAGTGCATTAAGAAAGGTCATTTTTTTTCCTCCTTAATTAAGTTTAAATACAGTTAAATTAAGTTCTACTAATAAAGAGTCTATGGTTTTTCTAATTTGCCTCTGGAGTCTCAATAGCTGTTGACCTAAAGATAAATATCAGAACAGTTCAGCTATCTATTACATGCTTTACTAATGATATCAACAAGATAATTCTAATACCAGCTATGGAGACAATTTCCATAGCAATAAGACTGAGAGCACTGAAAGCTTAAATTAAGAGAAGAAAACTCTTTCTGTTATAGAAAACTCAAGACACACAAGTTTATTTCCCTGTCTCGAGCACAATATACCCTTGTGCAAACCACTTATGGACAACTCAGATCTCTTAGTGTAGTAACAAAAATGGATCTATAACACAATGTCTGGCGTCAAAGTTCAAGAGCAGGATGAGCACATCTAACCTCTTAGGAATTCAGGGATGCCAGGTTGTTACTACCTGTAGAAGTTCGACTATCCACCGAATGAAATCCAGATTGAGAGCAGAACATCTGTTTATTTGCTGGATGAATCACAGATAAACGTTCTGCCCCAGTTTCCCATATGTGAAATGGAGTCAGTAGCATTACCCTACCTTGCAGAGGTGCCTTAAGGACAAAAAATTAATATTTGTTGGCACTGCAATGGGAATAGCTAATTCCATCTCTGAATGAAATGAGAGGAAAGATCTCCATTGACTTATATGAGATTTAGAGTGAACTCTTATTCATTTTACATTAGCCACTGAACAGCCATTTGAGGATAACAGTGAATAACTATTAATACTTGTGTAGTTAAGATCAGCATCTAAGTTATAATGGAGTAAATTAATGTACATCTCTAAGGCAACAACAGTGTGACTATTGAGTTGGTTTCATGAGGTGAGCAATTGCAGCATATGAAAAGAAGCATATATAGAAGCAGAGTGCATGTCTTATTTTTTTTCCTGCCCACAAAGGGACAGCTTTACTGGACAACCAAGCAGCAAGATACTACAGCAAATAGTCTTTTGCGTAAAGCCAACCTTGGCTTTTTTTTAATAGCTATATAAGTATAATCCCACTCATCAATTAAATGCTACTCTCCTGAGCTGGAACATTATACATGTTCATTGAGATGGAATCCCTGTCAATTCAGTTTGTTAACTCAGTATTCATGTGCATTAGTCTTGGAAAAGAGAATGTGATTGCTTGAATAAATTCAGCCACTACCTTCTGCATCTCCGTATCAGTTGACATGCATCAGTCTGACTGTAATGTGGGTCTAGAAATATGTTGCCATGGAAATCCTAAATATTCAGTTATTGGCAAGGGAATTCAAATGGGATACCTGATAAATAGAAATACCCTAGTTCTTGCCAACTGCATAGCTAACACCTAAGATCTTAAGATGTTACTGAGGATCCAAAGTACTTGAGGAAGCAAAAATCTTGATTCTCACTAATGTATGTACTTCCAGATCCCAGATTCCATAGTGAGTCAGAAGATCTCTCCCAGAGGTTCCTATTGCATAAACACAGTCTGCAGTGGGGCTTATTTTTGAGCTGTCTGGATCCAGCTAGTTCCACAGGCCAGAGGGTAATTGTTAATGATCTCTGACTTCTTAGGCATTGCTACTCAGCAGTAGCCCTTGCACTCCGGATGACCTATGCTTTCCGTTTCTCTACACCACACACACAGGGCCAGCCAGTGTCTGACCCCTTGTTTTATGGTTATTGTTCTGTGTGACTGAACAGTCTTAATAATTCAGCACGGTTCTATAGCACTGCTGTTTCCTAAGCATAGTTGCAAACTTTACAACCCAAAATACGACCTATAAATAGATTTCCCTCTCAGGCAGAATCCAGCAGCTGTTCAACAACATACAACATCCCCCTGCAGCAGTTTAGCACAAGAAGTAATATGTGTCATACCTAATTAAGCTGGAGGCAATTCAGGCTGGAGACCAATTCGTCGCTCTCTGTTGGTAAAGCAGCACAATAGACCATTACTGAGGGCATTAAATAGTACTGTAATATTTAAAATGTCAGTAATTCTTACTCGGTAGGAGAAAATAAGTTCCACAGAGCATAATAAATCAAGCTTTGTGGCAGGAGCTCTGCTTTTAGCATTTTTCTTCTAGAAGCTCTGTGTCACCGCCTCTCTTTTCAGCCCACTTGCAGAACGAGGAGGGTCCCGGAGCCCGGAGCGCACCGCGGACGGGCCGGGGGCGGGTGGGCGCTATCCCTTCAGCACCACGCGCCCGGCGGTCCGCAGCTCTCCTGCGTCTCGGCGGGCAGGGCTGAGCGCAGTTTTGGGTAGGGTGACCGAGGAACTTCCGACAAGGACATCCAGCCAGCTGCCCGTGCTCCTCGACGGCGTGAGCTGCCAGTGGTAAAGCTCACCCTGCCCTAGCCGTTATCTCAAAGCTTCAACCTGCTGTGACTTCCAGAGGTTGGGGTCTGCCATGCGTTGCCCACTCATGCTGAGTAGGATTATCTTGTTCTTCTGTGGCAGAGAGCAAAGTAAAGAAGAAAATGCCTTTCTCTCGTTTTAGATTTCGCATGATTTTGTGCTGGAAAACAAATTAACCTAAGAGGATTTTCTGAATTTGAGCTAGGAACAAAAGACAAGGTGAAAGTGTCTGAATTTTGGAAGTAGGCCAGACTAGCAAATTATTTTCCTGAATGTTGTTTTACAAAGACCTTTCAGCACTAAAAGAATACAGAGAAAAGCTGTGTTTTTTTTCTTTTGAAAGAAAAATTATCTGAAAACTATTTTGATTAACATATTCATTATGCTTTTTTCTAAAAAATATATATTTCCATCTATAGAATTATGCCAAAAGAAAACTAAGCAGCCATACAATCTCTGGACTTGATCTATTAATTTAGATAAAATGATTATTTGGATTAATGAAAGTTAAAACTCGATTTGTCAGTGATAAATGTCTGCCTTTCTCAAGATCATCCATAATTTCATTTTTGGGTGACTCTGTTGCAGACTTCACTACTGCAAAATAATCTGTGTACCAAATAAATAAACTTATTGCATTTCAATTTATTGCTTAAAGTTGGATTTGGAGGGGGGAAACACAGCTGTCTTCAAACTGAACAAATATCAGGGAATCAAGTTGCCTCTTATGACTTCAAAAATATTGGGTATACTTATTTTCAGGTGAGATATTTTCCATCAAAGATGGAGAATTTTACATTACTGCTCAAAAGCGGGGTCTCCATAGTATCCCAGTCTTATGTACTATGTATTTAAAACATATTTATAGCTGACCAGAAGGTACATTGAACAGAAATGCTTCTGTTTCTATTGAGAGAGGAAATTTCTAAACACTGTTGGAAAAATTTACTTAAAGGACTGGATTTCTCTTCCTCCAATAGAGTTTGTCATTTATAATTGGCAACATCCATGCCTTTGTGCTGAAGAAAGTAGAGAATTGTGTAGAACATAATAATAATAAAAAATCTGCATCAAGAGAGGCTGTGAAATGTAAGTAGGAGAATAATTTTGTCAGTGTCATCATGTTGATCCCTATTGCTATGACAGCCTATATCAACAGTCAAACCACTCATGTCATGTACACATGGAAGTTAAACATTTTGTATAAAACTATCCAGTGAGCCACTCTTTCACATTCTGTAAAATGGAGAGGATGATGAATGTGTATAAAATAATCTTATCTGCACTTTGCTTTTTTGTATGTTACTTGTGCTTTAAAATATGAGAATAACATCATGCTTTGTTCGCTTAGTGGTGGAAATTGATTTGGGCTGTCAAATGAAGTATCATAAAACTCCAAGTTGTGTTTAATGAGTGCTCCTTATGTCTGAACCAGAAATACTATCTTCTTGACCTCATGCTATTAAGCACAGTCTGCGTGCTTGGTTGTGAAAGTAAATAGATACTCTTCAGACTGCAGAATCTGCTTGTTCTTTCCCATTATCTGTGTAGTTTTCCTGCTTTCCACTGGCCTGCAGTCTTCTTCTGTACATCATGTTTTGATTCAAATGAGGAGTACTACTGTATGACTTCTGAAAAGCTCTAAGATACTGTGCAGCTCTGGCAGCACAGCACGAGCTGAATTGCCAGCAGAGGGGGAGAGTTAGAGAGACATTGTGATTTGATCCAACATCCACTGAAGTCAGTGGAAGTATTCTCACCTACTAGGTCAATAAAAAGAAGGAAAAACCTTGCACTAGAGATGTTTTTTTTTGTAATATTTTCTCTAATTCACATTTTCTAGATCCTATCATACTGTCTATCTATAACATCTGTTTACCTTGCTACTAGTAGTAAAGTGTTAATCACTTTTTCTGTGCAATAAAAAAAAGCTCTGGAAAATGCAAGGCCACACATGGTCTCAGAAATAACAATTAAGATGAAAAAAATCCTCATTGACCAGAATGAAAAGGCACTGAGCAGCTTTGGGCAGAGAATGCCATATGCCAGCCCCTCATGCCCCTAATAAATCTGCATTTGATCGTGCACTGTAAGTCTTTAAGCATATTGTAGAAATGGGGCAAATCCTCTTTTGGAATTTACTGACTTAAAAAAATGAAAAGTAATATAATTCCATTTATTTTAACATCATTAGTTTCTCAAAAAGAAACCCTGATCGTATCATGGAATAACATTATTATTGCTGTGATTCCAGTTCATTTTAAGACTTGATACTGTACTTTGTTGCTAGCCAATTGATTCTTTTGCTGTGGTGTTATACAGGAAGTGAGAAGCATGTTAAGAGCTGGAATGAAGCAAAAAAAAAAAAAAGAGTTATGTCTTTGGCCTTTTTTTCCAAAGAAACTGTAAGCCATTTATTGTCAGAATAATGCTACTGAGCCTAGATGGGGCAGTTGTACTGGAGAAGGCTGCTTTTCTGCTTTCTGTTGATATGTCTCTGAAACAAGATAAGGTTTCCTATCCTATCATTTAATATCACCAGAATGTTTTTAGAACTGGCTGTTAGCATTACACTAGAAAGAAAAACAAACAAACAGCAAAGCAGTGAATAACAACAGCAGAAACCCTGTTGGGCTGGGATTCCTGGTGCTGGTTCTGTCACAACAGCAGGCACAATGAGCTTGTCCACTTTTAATACAGGCAATATAGAATTTAGCCCGTTCTCATTTCACACCTTTTCCTCTTGAACAGCCTTCAACTAAGTTTTCAACCCCCCTCCCCCCCTTTTTTTTTAATAACCTCTTCATTTCTGGATCAGCTCTATTGGCCTAAACAGTTTATCAGGATAAAGCAATGAAGAACTTCCCCAGTTCCTTTTTGGTGTGTATTCACTCTCACCAACAGGCATAGTGTCCGTACAGACCTATGAGAATTACAGATCTCAGTGGTCCATTGGCTTCTTGGCTGCCTGTCAAGCCCTTCATCTTCAAAGCACTCCATCCCCTTTTGATGCCAGCATCTTTATTTGCATTTTGTAGCACTCAGAATAAGCTAGGCAAATAGCTTTAAAGTCCAACACACGCTTTGTAGAATTGCCAGATTAAAAAAAAAATATATTGAGGAAATAGAGAAATCCATGGGCCCTTAACAAAGACTCAACTGCTGATGAAGAAGAAGGCGGCATATTTTGTCCTCTGCTGACCTAGGTCACCTTTGAACAAACACAGTGTTCTTTATCAACTTGCCAATTCTGCCATTCTTTTAAAGAACAGGTTTGTGTTTTGTTGTGTATTCTTTGCTTGTTTATCTCTTGATCTTTGAGTAAATTGTGATATCTGAATTCAGGCACTGTAGAAATAGGTTGAGAGCTTCACACCTGACTTCCCACTCATTTTGTAACTAAGGTGTCAGTCTCTAGAAATGAATGCAAATAATTTACTTTATTTTATGATTCAGTTTTTCATAGTCACTTGTGCCTGTATTCTAACATCCTTCCAATACATACTAATTTATTTCACTAATACTTGCATTCATTTCATTATACTTCAGTGGGAGTAAATCAATCATAGCTAGATTCTGTCATTCTGTCTGTGATTATCACCCCTGCATATCCCTTGTGTTTACTGCCAGTGATCTTTAGGGTTATACAAACAGCTGGATCTGCTTGAAACAGGGAATAACAGTCTTATTCCTAGTCTAACAGGCTTACAAGAATCAGAGATGTGTGAACTATTCCCAAACAGCGACTTATACTTTCTTTTGAGGAAGTACAGTGTGTCTTCGTATTGCCTACTGATCACACACTTTCATATTTCACAATGTGCCCACAAACCTTTTCTCACGCATTCCTAACTATTTACAGTCAAATTCTTTCATTACTATACCATGTTGTAACTGTTAGTTTAATATAAAGTAAAATGTGAACAGTGTATTTGCAGTGTCTGTAGAAATCTCCTCTACAGTGGCAGTCAGTAGTTTGGGAAATGCTCATCTTCACAAGACAGCACACACACACAAGAACAAAGAGGAAATTCCACCTGGATCTTAAAGAACGTGTTGGGGCTGAGATATTGCCTGCTTAGATGGAGCTCACACCTGACCTGCAGGATTTATTCATGGACTAAAATGATATTCTGAGCAGTTGGAGACAAGAAAAAATTGGTTCTTCTTTTGATTAAATTTGTAAAATATACTTGTATTAAAATATTGTTTCTAAAAATATATTTATCTAATAAGTATATATATACACATATATCTAATACAACACAAGTAACAGTACTTTTTTAATGTCTTTAACTTCTTGTTTAAATTGCAACTCTTCTGATCTTCACCCTAATTTCCCTTGATGCACTACTTTAGCTGAAGCTCAGTTATACCATTTTCCATGTAAGTTTATGTCATGGCAAACAAAAAAGAGTCAATCAAGTTAAATGTTCTCTCTCCAAACCAATTTTGAGCCACCACATAGCATACACAGGAATTTAACATTATTTTAAAGCAAGTATTCACACTATTGACTTAGTAAACAGAACAACTGTGAGACAAGCGTCCTAGTTATTTCTGTACAGTGTTGCCGGGCTCCTTCCTCACCAAGAAACTTTATTCTACAATTCACAGATTACTCTAGAGAACAGAAAAAAAATCAAGGAGGATGCAGAATGCAAGCAAAACAAATGGTGCATCTGTTTTTTGTGAGCTTAGTGAAAGGACTCATGTAAATTCAGATCTTGATAGTGCAGCCATGCCTCCCCACTGGGAGAAGCGGCAAACCTTTTCAGATGTGAGCAGCATAGAAAACAAGAGGAAAACAGTAGTGACAAAGGCAATGCTACTAACATGAAGGGAAGAAAATGGAAACGTGCATGTATCTGTGAAAAAGTGACTCTCCAAATGAATTCACTGCATCTAGAGTATATATAGAGATACCTTTTCATTTTATGTCAAAATAGGATGAAATCAGCTGGATCTATCCAGTTATTTACTTTTAAAATAGGCACAAGAAAACAGTGCTTGTTATTGGCAGGTTGTTCTGCCCTAAAAGAAAAGGCAAGCAGAAATATGCAACCATTCTCTCCAATGCATAGGTACGGAAACAATATAAAAGGTACTTTACCTTTGCTCATGCCTCCATGAGGAAGCTATGTCAAGGGTCCTTTGTTTCTTGTGTGCCAGCAGCTATGCAACTGTAAAGAAAAACAGGGGTTGGGTTAATAATAAAGGAAAGTACAAGCCATAGACTCCAAAGACTCAAGTTAAACATTTACCTCAGCTTGTTCCTGTGAGCAAACTCAGAGGGTCTACTTTGATAACTGCTGGCATCTTGAGAAATGGGTGACAGCCAGTCTGCTGCTTGCCCCACTACTTCCCTGTCTGCAGTTCAGACATGCACAGCAGTCAACTATAGTCACCTGTGCACATCTAGGTTAGGATTTCAAGAACAAGAAGCAGGAAATTCTGCCATGTAAGGAAAGCTCTTCACCACTCAAATGGTACATCATAAAATATTTACACACAGGATTGGATTTGGAATTACCCACTGAGATACCACTTGGGAATAAACAGGTTCAAATTAATACATCCTATTTTACTGACAGTTTATTTCTACAGTAAGTCTTTTGTTTCTATATTAACATGAGGCTAAGGTAAAGCATGTAAGCATTAAAGTCTGTACAAGTGCAATCTCCTTTTCTGTCCAAGTCACACAATACTCAGCATTCCACCTCAGATCCTGCTAAGCAGACACAGGGATACTGGGATACAGACATGTTGGTCTGCAGCCTTTGTCCCTCCTCAGAAGCCCCAGTATATATTAAAGAATGGATGGTAACTTTTTGTAACCAAGTTAAATTGTCACGTGCCAAGGTGACATATTGACAGGAGCTTCAAAAGATTCAGCATAGTTTCAGATATCTCTCTCTACCTTTCAAGCTCCTTACTATTTATTTTTTTTCTGGAGCCCTGAGGATCTACAGAAGCACAAATGCAGTCCAGGCTCTAAAAGTCCTTTAAGCATTCCTTGTAATTTTAGAGGAGCTGGCTCAGACAATAGTTTATCAAAGGCTGAGGCCAGTTTGAAGTTCCTTAACAGATTTTGGAGAGCTCCATGAGCACTGAAAAAAAAACAACAACCATGTATTACTTTTTTACGTCTAACATTTTCCTCCGGAATCTCAGAGACATGACACAGGGAACTACACCTCTCCAGTTTAAAGTAAACACATAAACATTTGCTTGCATGGTGACAAAGAAACTTCAAGGGACTCGTGATCACTCTTACACTATCTCATGTTTGGTTACAAGAAGGCAATCTCATTTCTTTTAACGACAGTTCTGTTCTCCAGAATAGTTCTCCAGTAGCTGAGGTACTAAGCTATGACTCAGGAGAGATAATTCCTAGCTCAACTGCTAAGCAGCTATACAACTTAGGGCAAAGTGCCCTTTGTCTGTCTGCTCTATTTAGACTATGTGCTCTTTGAGGTAAAACCAGCCTTTGACTGGATATTTGTACAGCACCTAATACAATGGAAATCCAGTCTCAGTTTGGTAGTTCTGTAATACAAATTAATAACAATAACTAGACTTGACTGCTTGACAAAAGGCAAATAGTTCGGAAAAAGCTGTCTTAAATCTTTCTATCCCACTTCCCCAGACCAAAAAAAATCTACAAATGTTATTTCTTTTGGCAGCTGAAACCTAATCCTACCTTGGTTAGCATAACAGAGAGAACAGGAAGTGCTGTGAAGGAATTTTTCATTCCCTGGGACGTCTTTGATCCCCCTCCCCTCCCTTTTCCTATCAGGTAATTTTCAAATCTTGATGTTTCCAGTTAGTCTACGTATCTTCTTGTTTTGTCTACTTCAGGCAAGTGTTATTTAACTTCCATTTCATGGATGAAAAACTGGTCTGCGTTTAGACTCTGCTGTTGTGTAAGCCGGAACCTGAGAACTTCAGAATCCCAAAAGGGAATACAGCTAAAATTCACAGCCCTTGCTGGTGGAAAACCTATAACTCCTTTGCTTTAACACAGACAAGGTGCACTCATACATTACATAAATGCTAAACAAATCATTTAACCATTTTCTGTCACAGCCACCACTTCTTGTCACTTAGCACTGGTATGTCAGTTCAACTTTCCAACACATGGAGGAAATTTTTTCCCCACTATACGTATTGATTTACGCTCATCTAAAATGTGCAAAGCTCAAAATAAATTAATGTCTGTTTAATATTTGGGGTTCTGGAGGAATGTATTGACCCCTATTCCAGTCCCACATGGAATACAAGACTGCATCTCATGTGGGAAAGCTTTCGACAATGAAACAAGTAATAATTAAAATATGCATGACCCTCAAGGTCTTAATTACCACACACTGCTGAGTGTAGCCTCATGCTTGTAGCAAATACAAGTCTGTAGCACTACAAAGCGGGAGATGACAACACACGCGAGATAAAAATGAAAACAAGATCGTCTTGGAGTAGCTAATATGACATACTCTTTGCCTGCAGATTACTGTTTCTGTCACACAAGCTGGAGCTTCAGTAGCATGTGCAAAGCACACCACTTGGAACTGTGGCAGCTGCATATGTAGTCTTTCTGTCTAGTCTCTTCCTGCTTTGAACCGACCACTGTTTGCCTGGCTTAGTGTTTGTGCAATGCTGTATTTCTTTTTAGCCTTGATTTATTCAGACTGCCCTTCTTTTTCTACTTACTGTCTTCTTTACTTCAGTTTCCACTGATGTGCTCTGCAGGTTACCAGTCAGAAGTCCCTTATAATTCAGTAGGAGTGAAGGCAATAGCCTGCTGTAGTGATTACTCTGGCTGTTCAAACAGTGCCATGACAATCTTAGAGCTTCTCCCGGTCAAAGTGGCAGAGCTGGGGTAAGCTGCAGCAGTAACAGAGCATCTGTCATCCATCCATCAGAATAAAGATGTCATTTGTAATCAAATTCAAGGCAGGCTCAAAAAACATCTATGCCTGAGGAGAGATTTAGCTCTTGACTAACAAAATATCTCAAAGTTCCACAATTCCATGTATTTTACCTTGCAGTAAGAACAGTTAGTCCCATTTTATGCTGAGCAAACAGGGTTGCAAAGCTGACAAATGACTTCCATTAATATAATTCTACATGACTCAAAAAAAATCAAGCAAAGTACAATCCAACAGAGAAGTTCAATTAACTGATTTTTTTTGTACACGCAGACGCAAATAGGGTTTCAGGACACTGCTATTTTTATAGTCCTCAGTGTATCCACAAATCTTTGTACTCAGCTCTACAACAAATATGGTTCCATTATATCTTTTTTTCCCCCCCTAGGCCACATTACATAGAACAGTTACTACTAACTGTTGCGCATGGTTCAGATTTTCTGATAGAATGACTCACTGTAATTCTGCTTAGCAGTAATGAAGAAACATGAATTGTTCTGGCAAATAACGCATGATAATGAACAGTGGTTTTGTCACTGATTCCTTTATTTGTAAAGCTGTCTATAATTGGAAGCCACTGGAAGATACTGACTTGCTTAAATGATTATTACCGTTGACTGCAGTACTGTTAAACCTGAAAGATGCCAACAGAACTGAAGTTAGACTCAAGTCTTTATTGTTTTTTTCTCTCCTTTTTCTTCTTCTTCCAGAGATGACCAGTGTTCTTCTTACTTCTCTCCTCTGAGAAAAGTATCAATATAGCTACAAAAAATGACTGGAAGGCAGAGTAAATATATAGTTTCCCTCCTCTTTGTGACTTGAACTTGTGAAAATCCAGAACCCCTTTTATTATTATTCTACTTTATAATAACCTGCACATGGAGGTAGATTCTAGGCCATTATTGACTTCAGTGGTCCTGAAACCAGGACATTACTCAGAGCTCCATTTACAAAATGTATATTCCACTGTTCTGCAGTCCTGCTTCCAGCTATTTACAGCTCCCCAGTGCCTAAGAGCAAACAGCTGGGGAATGAGTTAGGGACTCAATGGCACTCTTAGGACTCAATGGCACTATGCTTTTCTTTTCCATTATTTTTCGCATTTAAAATTGGAATCTTTTCAGCATTAGCAGAATAGAACAGGCAAACAAAGTGTGCACAGAATGAGACAGTACAAAAGCAGTCGATACCACCAGCCTGATGGAGTTTGTTTGTCACTGCTTGCAAGAGTGGATGCTGTGGAGATGTGTGGCCTAAATAGGAGCTTGTGCCTCGAGGATCAATGTGCATTGACTATGCACCAGCCCTTAAGTGTGTGTAATGGGCTGTGACTGGCTTTGACCCACCTTTTTCTCAGGCCTTTCTGGGGTGGTATTCGCTAATGGGACTTATACAGGTTGGAATTGCTCTTGACTTTGCGAGGGTAACTCTGTCTCATCAACCCATGAACCTGTTAGGTTCATTTGTACTTATCTAGAAGGATGGAAAAAGAAATTAGAGACTACAACTTCCATTGATGTAATAGGAAAAGGATGGACTTATCTTGCTGCAAACAGAGGAAATTAAATGGAGATTCTCCCTCTCTCTCTTTTCATATTGAAGAGATCATTTGCAGCCATCTCAGAAACATTTCCCCCCGCTGTCAAATATAGACCTCTCCTTTCATTTTCCATGCTGTGAGAGAAAGAGGGGAGGTCAGAAAAATGAGGCAGCAGTTTCTTAATATATTTAAGTGAAGTAATAAACCTGGAAAATACAATCAGTTCCTTTACTTTCCAACATGTCCAGGACAAAATGGAGGAGCCTTTTGATGTACAGTACCACTGTTCCAGTGTTTCATGGGACCTTGCATAATCCTGTCTGTTTCATGGGACCTTGCATAATACTGTCTGTTTTCCTGGACCGGTATTCATCTGCCCTTAACAAAGAGATACTTGAACTGGAACTGAAATGGAAACCATGGTGACCTGGAAGGGACAGCATTTTAACCTGCTGTGATGGGAAAATGACAAAAATAGTAAAATTAATAATCAAACACCATAAGAAGAAAGCTAATTGTTCTCTGTGAACACATTCTGAAAGTGACCCACAGTCCATAAGGTTCAGTATGCTCTGGGACAGACTGCCTCAGGGCACAGGCTGTATAACGGGTCCTTTTCCACACGGTATACCTCGGGCTCCTTCAGGAATTCCTCAGACCAGTCTGATCCTGATCAGGAGGGATTCAGTTATTTTGTGCTTCACACACAGTGGTATGGCAACACATGGCCTACACATGTCTCTGAGAGCTCCTCCACACCCCTTGGGTCTTCATGCAGCCCCTTGGCCCACCCTCCTGCCCAGCCCGGCCCCCTGAGGGTAACTGCAAGCTTTGGGCTTGTGGAAGCTCTGAGGGAGTTTGGAGGGAAAAGGGAGGGGAACAGCCCGCAGAAACAACGAAGGCAAAGCGTGTGTGAGAGGCGAAGCAGCCCTCAGTGGCCTGACTGGGCTTCAAACAAGGCCTGAGTAGCAGCTGGGAGCCATCTCTAGTGACAGGGCCTCCAGCCCATGTTCGGAGTTCTGCAGAGTTCAGGAAAGGGACCAAAAGCGAGAGACTGAGTTATGCAGAGTTCAGCTTTCCTGTGACAGGGCCTACTTGGAAGAAAAACATAAAAATGAAGGATGATGAAAGGTTTGTGTTGTCAGGTGGCCGAGAAAGAGCCAGAAGTCTGCAGCAAGGCTTAGGGCACCACTGTTGGTCTACTGAGTCACTTCAGAAACCGCTTTGCTTCCATAACCTGAGACGGGACCCATTAAGGGGAACTGTGGCATCCAAGGCAAAGCAAATTCCAGCTCAGATTCGGATCGATTTTCTTTAAAGTTTTTAGAAGTTGAAGAGTGAAGGGGCTTCGTACAAACAGCATGCTGCTGGTGATAGAGTATTTCCAGGGGCTGAACCCACGTTGGAATTACTGACAATGCTGAAAATGGTCAGCTTCCCACTATTGCAACACCAGAGAACATGGTGGTTTGACCACTTCCTTTCACCCCTTTTGCCTCCTTACCCGCAATGTTTAAGAGAGCACAATTGACATAGAAAAAGGAATTTGAGAAGGTCATTGGAAAAAAAAAGAATTTGGCGTGGCTCTACAGATAATAAGACTTAATGATTTTATTTCCAATTTCATTTCTGTGCATTCTTATGGAAACAGTCTATTTTAGGGTGATAGTTCTTCATTTAAAAAAGAAAAGGAACAATTAGTGGAATGAAACTAAAGCGACAAACTGTGCTGCACTGTCAAATTCTTTTGTGCAACTATTCTCGTAGACTTAATGAGTTGTAGACATGTTTTTTCTTGCTGCTGTGCCTTCCTGGCTTTCAAAGTGCTAGTATAGAAATTATTTTGAAAAGCAATGCAATAAAATTTTATTAGACAGAACAGGCTGGTTCTGTCCTGGTATGGACCAATTGCTGTGTAGGACAGAGGAAGCAACATGCCAAGCACAATAAGGAGTGAAGCACTGGAATGTGACATTGGTATTTTTCTCCAATTGATTCTTCACCTTGCAGGAAAGATTTTACTCCACAGGAAACACTTTCCTCTTATTCATTGACAGCTGGGAAATAATGGAGTCGTTCATCAAACAGTTGTCGTAAAAGACAAAAATAACTCTGAACCCCTACAACAGCCCCTCTGCAGCCCTAGGAAAGACCTCTGCTAATCCTGTCCTCTCCCCTGCCAAGCCAGGATTGCTTTCTGTGCTGCAGTTTCTGGTGCTTTGGCTAATCTAATTTGAAATATTTCAGGAGATGTGGCCTCAATCGCTTCTCTTTGCAGACTGTTGCAGCTAAAGTGATAGCAGTGTCAGAAAGTTTTCCCTGCTATCTAGGGCGTTTGTTTCCTTGATCTCATCCCTTTAATTATAGCTGTTTCATATACCCCACTAAACCATCCCTTTCCAATGCTGATGTTATGTTTGGTAAAATAAGATGTACAAATGAACAGTATTATTTTACTTTATGAATCAGTCTCTCCAGCTCAAAATCATTGTTGGTCACTTCTGAATGCTGTCCAATCTGTTGATATCATTTTGGTACGAAATTACTCAGAACTAAATACTCTCATTTCTTTATATAAAGTTGTTGAGATACTCTTTTACTTTCACATGTGTCCTTTTAACTTCATTTTCTAATTGTTTGGCACATGTATTGGATAGAAAATACTATATTTAGTAAATTCCTTTTCTACCTTGTGTAATGCTAGACAGAGAATGTCTGGGGTCGGTTCCAGGTTTCACATGACCGTGGCCAACTCTTTTGTTCACTCACATATAAAATGAAAGTTTTATTTACCTGCTAGGAAGAAGTAACTTTGAGTAGCTACATTCATTTTTATAAGTACTCATAAATGCTGTTTACATCATACATCATGATTATCAGATTTTTAGCTGTGATTGTAATACAATCCTGTAAATTGATTGTTATCTAAGATGTTTTGTAGCTGTTTTTTGTATTTAAACAAGGATACAACCCAGCCTTTGCTCTGACTGGCAGGTGGCTGTAGAGCAGCACAGCAGTGAGGCAGTTCTGCTGATCTTCAAAGGTTGGCTTTCTGCTGCAGTCCCTCTTTTGGTACCCTTCTCTGTAGCACATTCTGAGGTCTTTGTGCACCACTCTCAGACCAGAGAATTTCAGTAGGTGGGAGCACACAGAGTCAGATCTTTCAGGGATGCCATGTGAAAGTATTTCCACAGGCCTCTCTTGATGTCTTAGTGTTTCCCATAAGATGTATGTTAGGACTCTTCAGACCTTTAAGTGGTATGAACAAAATACAAAACCTGCACTGAGGAATGAGTGTGCAAGCATTTATTGCAGAGACTTGAAGAAGCTGTTTTCTAAATATAACATGACTTCAGTCACTGTGTTTCTAATAAAAGTAATTAAAAAGAACTCAAAGCAAAATATTCACGTCCAAAAGCATATCTCTTATAGTAACCACCATTTTCTTAGAAGCCACGGTTGACAACCTAGAGAAAGTCCTCACTTATATTTTTTCTTTGAATGGGATGTATTTGATTTGACAACTGCTTCAAAGGAAACAGTGTTGGTTTTTTTTTTTCTTATTAAAACAAAACACTCCCCAAAAAGTTGTAAAAATTGTAGGCGAAAAGTGAAATGTGGGTGTGGAAAAGAGTTTTCGTGTGAACAGGAGGAGATTTTTCAACTGTTGTGGGAATAAACATGACCTGAGTTACCTCATCAAGACTGAAATAGCTTCTGTATGTCTGAATGTGCATTTCTGAGAGTTACAAAAAAGCTGAAGACTCTCTTGCCCAGGGATGTCATTTTTGATTAAAGAGAGGGTTAGGCCAAACCACAGATCCCAAAACATCTTAAACTTTTCCAAAATGTAACTCCTAATCTGAATTTACCATCTGTGTCTGTAATGAGCTGAACTAAAACTTGACCTCCAACACTAATGAACTTTGGAAAGGTTCCATTTCCCATTTGAAGCTGATTTTTCTCCCTCTAGATGAGCTATTCCAGGAAATCATGAATTCGGTACATTGACAAATCCACAAGTAATACTTCTATGTATTCCATGTAGAAGATATTTGATACCAAAATGTTATGTGCAGGTACCTCCAGATGATATCTATTTAGTGGATAGACATGTGCGAGACCTCATACACCTCAAAGAATTAATAGCAGTGGAAACTATTCGAAGAATTGCAGGTGAGACATTTCATTGTGCCCAGGGGTATTTATGACCTGGTTCTAATAATGACGACAGTGTTTTCCCAAGGTCACTAACAGCATTCAAATCTATCCCAAGAAAGGCAGCTAGCAAAAAGTTGGAATAAAGGAAAAATCAGTAGGGACAGCATTATTGTATTACTCCCATTATGGATAAAGTATTTTGGCTGTCTAAATGCAAAAATTCAAGAGGTAATTAAGGATTATGGGGATGCTGCTGCCCCTGTAGACACAAAATCTTTCTCTTGGCATGAGATGTTAAGGAGTCATGGTAAGAAGGTTCTCCAGATTCAGGTCTGTCATATGGAAACGTCTCTGTGACATTAGAGATGTTTGAGATGTCTCTCAGGGCACCGACACCTGGAGCTGGCATGCAGGATGGATGCACAGCTAAGTGTACCTATAGAAACACACAGAAAACGCTGCTATGCAGACAAGGAAAATATTTGTTTTAGCAACCAAATTTAAGTGAATAAATAAAATACGTATTATGAAACAAGCCAATATGTTCCTGTGTTGGCAAGCCATTTGATAAGTGCAGAGATTTAAGTCAACCGTATGTCACAGATACCACAGAATAGGAAAATAATGCACGGCGCAGCCTCTTTGATCCCTGAAGTAACAATTCTTTGTTCCCACTAAGAAACTGTACAAATACTTTGAGGTGGGCAAAATGGCTAACTCATTATCCACAAATCAGGTAATCAATTAATCAGCTACATCATTTGCTACTCCGTTGTTAAATTGTTGTCAAACTTAAGAAGAGACTCTGCATCCCAGTGAAGGAGGGAAAAGGGGAGTGGAGATTTTTCTGCAGGTAACTGCAGATGCAGCTGGTACTGCTGAGTGCCCGGCACTGTTGTCATACCTGAGCTAATGATACTCAGTGAGTAATCCACAGCTCAGAAATGCACTACAATTTCCATGCCATAATTGCACAATCAGACACACCAGGCTGTGCATTTCTGAGGGATTATTACACTCCACTGAAATCTGAAGTCACTCGGCCTTTGGCCTCTCAGAATCACCCAGAGCTTTCAGTAATCTCCAGGGCTCTGCTCCCTGGTGTGCCTTTCTCAGACAAATGGAAAACACATTTTCACTTCAAACTAATCCCCATTAAACATCACTGAAATCATGCAAACTCTGAGCCGATTCTAATAAAAAAAAATGAACATATTCAGAAGCAAATTAGTCTTGTAACTCAAGCACTTCAATATCATTCAGTGAAAACCACTGCTGGATAGCTGTGATTAGCTGCTTTCTCAGGGCTTTCCTGGGCCCAAATGGCAACTAGCACATTGCACTCAAACACAGAGGTGATCCAACCTCTCTGCTAGCAGTTTAAGTCTTAACCTATGTTGGAGTGTGTTTTCCATTCCCAGGAAATTACACAGCATTATGCTTTTTAGTGAAAGAGAGAGCCAATTTTGCATAAGTAAATTAATTTGAAGAAGGTGAACTCTGTTGCTCCCCCACATACTGCATGCTTTATATGAAGCACCTTCAAAGCGAAGTGTGTTGTGACTTACTTAAGGCAGTGAGCTAAGTATTGATAATCTCAGCATGAGTAACTTGCTAGTGAAGCCTCAGCAAGCTATGCCTACAGGATCACATATAAAGTCCTTTCAGCTAAAGAGCATTTTTTCCAGGGCCACCTTCAATATTACATTAATATTGCCTCAGCAGATGATATGTAATGGTCTGTCAAGTCTGCTATCCGGCCACCAGCAACACTCACTGGTTCAAAAAGGTGAAGCATTTCTGTGGTACACCTTGCCAATATGTTATTGTTCTTCAGGGAAATAAATTTCTTCCTGACCCCTGCAGTGATCAGTTCATGCAGTGAACATTTTCAGATTAGTGTCTCCAGCTGTGGAGCTTGCTCGCATTTGGAATATGGTGTAAAACTCATCTCTCCAGCCAAGCATTGTTTTGAACATCACTTGTGAGGGCTGAGTTTTGTTTTTGATTGTTTTTTTTTCTTCTGGGCTTTTTTTTTTGTGTGTGTGTGTGAGTTAAGGGCTTTGCATGGAAAACTGCTTTGTGAGCTCTGTGTTATGCTCACATTTGAGCTAATGTGTTGTTTATTTTTAATTCTGCATTCTGTACTCTGGTCCCAGTGCACTGGTTGCATCCAGTGATCGTTTAAGATGTGCAAATGTCTTAACAGCCTATCCCAAAGCCCACTAAGGCTTTCTGTTTTCTTCAGTTGACTTTGACTGGGCCATAAGTAGGAAACTTTAATTATTTTAACCTTTGTTCTACCTTCCTCCTTTCATGCACTGAGTATTTTACATGCATTTTTTACCTCCATTCTATGTTCAGAGATACACATTCTTCTCACCACGCCTTTAATTTTTCTCTCTTTTCCTTTTACAGATTTTGATTTATTATTTCTGACCGCTTTAAATGGCTTAGAATCAGATCTGTTGTGTAAGTGGAAATGCTGCCAGTGTTCATCTCGGTCTCCACATCCTCGCAGAAAACCCATGAAGAGTGGAGAAGATAGACCTCTCGAGGGGCTGTGTTTTTCTTTTGGTTTGTGATGTAATGCTTCCACTCAACCACTGCTCAGGAGATGGACAGCACATCCTCTTCTTATCCCAGCCTCCTTTCTTAGGTTACAGCAGGACAAAGCTGTGATTGAGCAGGGTCTGTGTTCTCCTTACTGGGGTGATAAGAGGCTGTAACCATCTCCTTTGACCCATGGATGTTCTGGAAATTTTTCTGGTGCGTTTTTTGATGTTACACAATCAAGGCTTCATGTGCCCATGGGTAACCACAACCATTTATCAATCCCTCTGTGCTAGCTGCAGTTCCTTTGCTCATGCCCTGCTGTATCTCTGGGTAGTGATTATCAGAGTTTTGCTTTCTGTGCAGTGAGGGCTTTCTGGTGCTCCGAGAGTAGCAATAGAGGCAAGGGACAAAAGAATGCAGAGTTCAGCTTGACTCACCTGCCCTTTTCATCCAGGAGTGCTGGCAACTGCCTTGCTCTTTGCTGAGGCAACGCAGTGCATTTTCAGTCTTCCACACAGTGTACGTTGCCATTGATTCAAACACTGGGTTGCCTTGTCTCATGTTTTGTGGTAAATCACTGCCAAATATTTTACACTGTCTTCATTCATCCTGTAAATGGGAAAATGGCTCACAATCTGTCATGTTACCTTCAGACTATGCATAGTCTTCCCTGTGGCAAAGAATACTTTTATTCTTGCAATAGGCAATCTTCTTTGAAAAAAAAAGTTTCCATCTCCGGAAGGTCTGTGAGGGTCAAAGTCTTTGCTTTGCAATGGATAAATTCAGATCATACTCAGCATTATACCCTGCAGCTACACTGAGGCCAGTTACTTGGTATTTAATGGCTTTTATTATGGACGTAGTTGGCTTGAGCAGGAACAGCTAGCAAATAATAGTTAAAATTCAAACAGCCATTAAAGTCTGGTCCTGACAAGATGCAAGTACACTGTTACTAATGGACTTTCCCCCACAAGGGCACATTTGTTAAAGGAAAATGTTTGAAATATTTGGCCAGTTGACAGTGGAACAAAAGAGGGAGCAAATTCTAAAGTTCTTACGAAGCTGTAGTGACAGTGTCCAGTCAATACACATCAGCGAAACTGATCAAGAGAGACAGGTTTGTCTTTATGAAAATTTTCCTTTAGTTCTCTTTATTTAAACACATTTGTGTTCCCATTGACTTCTTGGAGAACACTCGGAAGAAAAGTTATCTGAAGATTCAGAAATAATACTTGATCAGCCAGTTAAGAAAATAAAGCTTCTAGTTTCTGTTGCCTGGAGGAGTTCTGCAGTGCTCTATTACAACTGTGATATTTCAGCTTGCATATGTCAGGAAAAGAAATCTCACTCAGACTTGGGCCTAAAAGTCCTAGTCCTCTGAGATAATACGTAGAGCCACATGTAATGTGGCAAACACTATACTGAGCATTTGGGACAAGAACTTTGAGGTTTTGCATCCATTTTAAGGAGGCTTAAGCACCAGCGGAGGCTGCAGTCTATGAGTAAAGACAATCTGGATTCAGTGCTTCATTCAGGAGCACTGATGCTTTGAGCAAGGAGATATTTTGCATTAAAATAGTGTTAATTCTTGTTTTGGCCATGATTTGCTCCATATTGTTCCGAGTGTATGAAATTTTGTTATACACACTAACCAGAGCGGACTAACACATGAACTCTTCCCAGTGATGAGCAGAAGGGCTTCATTCATAAGAATTCCTCACCTGAAATGCTAATACAAAGACATATCCCAGAGGTGATGATATTAAGAAATTTCCATTCAACTCCCCCAGCCTTTCAGAAGATCTTTCCAGCTGTCAGAAAGCTTCATTGTGTTAAGTGCATAAAGTGCTGGAGGCAGTTAGGATGAAGCACGTGTTGTGTACTACAGCATCGCACTTTGTTCAGATCAGATGCAAGTGGAAATAACATAAGCAACTTCTTCTTAAATTGCAGTTACAAAAGAGAAAGAAAAAAAAACTAACTAAAAATAATTATGCTTTATTTTGCTTCTAATTAGATGCAGGTGCTAGAAACCGCTCCAGAGCTACTCTTTACATGGTATTTGCAAGCTCTCTCTACCAAATGTGCTCTTGGAGAGGCAAGGAGAAGCTGCTAAACCTCCTGAATCTCTCATGCCTCTGTAGTAAAAGTACTCTCAATGCCTGTGATTTGCTGACAGCATTTCTGTGAAGATTTTTCTTTGCTCCATGCTAGTTAATTCAAAGACACCATACACTTAACTATTTAACAAGATGTTTGTAAAGAAAGACCTACTCCCATGGTCCAAGGTCACTTTATCCTTTTTTTATTTAGTACTGTGCTTGCCCATATTGCATTCACATAAGTAATGGATGATAATAAAACCATCTGGTGAGGCTTTATGCATTTTGTTTAATGTCAGCTGAAGGAATACAGATAGAATTCAATCAGGAAAGACCACACTCAGGCTTTGTGTTTCTCCTCCCAGGATCACTTTTAACTTCCCCATGATGAAATGTATGTTAGGAGGGGGGAGAAACCTTCATTCTCACCTATAAAACTTGCAGCTGTTTTCCTGTTTTTATAGAAAGCAGCAGGCAGATTTACTATAAAAGAGTAAATACTCTACAGCAAAGTACCGTTCACCTTGAGGGATGATGTCAGAACCATAAATAACACTGCGGGAATACAGATATGTCCTTAAAGGCCCATTAAGAATGATGTGAAAAGGAAGTGAAAAATAGGCAAGCAAGTGTGCTGTGCACAGCATGTACATGGTGAACATCGCTTTATATTTGATTTACTCTCAAATGCAGGAAAGGATGGAAACATCAGCGGCATAAAGAAACATAAGAATCCTGATAAAGTTGCATGTGCAAGCTCTCAGAGACGGTTAAGAAATGGAATAACTGGCATTGAATGCTTGTATTGGTGGGGAGGGATGGAGGACAGAAGGATGGTGGTCTTACATGTTTTCTGTGTGGCCATGCTCTCCTCTCTGTGTTTTCCTTCAAATTGTCTTAGAAGCTCAAGCGCAATATTCAAAGTCAGTTGTTGAAATTAGTAACACATCTAATGTATTGAGGCTTTTTTTCTTCTTCTTTTTTCTTTATAAGGGGGTGAGAAATCTATAGAATGGAGAACTAAGGAGCGACCCTAGTAAAAGCTATCAAGGAGCATGTGAGGTGCAGTTTTTGAAACAGCAAACAGATGAATCAGACCATTCTCGTGAACTGGTCTCCCCTTTTTGTCTTCAAATCCGTTAAACTTTGAACAAGCTTAACAGACTTCTAAAAGAAGTTTAATTCTTGAGGGTGATTATAGAAAAGCAGCACAAGTATTTAGAGGCAAAAATCAAGAAATTTAAGATGCAAAATGAATTTCCGCAATCTGATGGCATAAAAGCCAATTGTAAAATTTTCTAGAAATACCAAGGGGAAAAAAAACAAAAACAAAAAAAAAAAAGAAACAACAAAATAACATTGATTCTTCTTTGGCAGTCAGTTTCAGATTCCTGTGCTTCACACGAAGCATTTTGAAGGTTTCAGTAACTGGTTCAAGAACTGTGTACCCCCTTTTTAGTGCCAATTTCATGTTTGATTTTCCATGTAATCAAATAGAGAGAAACACTTAGTGTGTCAAGGAAATTATTACAGTTTAGAAGGAGAAAAAAGAAAAGAATAAAAGAAAAATAATACATAGTCTTTCAATTAAAAATGTAATTACAGTAGTACAACAACACCAATACTTTCCTATCTGCAGATACCTCCTCTGATACGCTTTAGGACTGGATTCATCTTTTTCCACTGTTCATAACCACATCTTCCTCTTCTCTCTTTTTTTTTTGTATCTGATATATTCTGAATATATAGCAAAAGTTCTTGCTATGACCACTTGTGGTTTGACACTATGTGTTACTAATTTTCCAGCCCACTTCCATTAGTCAGTCCTTTGAGACTGCTCGGTTTTCCCCTTTTCGTATTTCCTTCCTCCGGAATCCACATTTCATTCCCAATTTTTTAACATGTCCAAGATTGCTGATGAAAGTTCTCAACTCAGGTTAGTTCAAAGACTGATCCCGAGGAAACTCATCATGCATTCCAGCCTCACACGTGTTACCCTTTGACCAAAACACCCTCTCCTTATGTCTATGACACTGGCCTTGATCTTCTTCAGTTTAATGAAGTTTAACGAATATCTCTGTCTGTGACAGCTTGGATAGATGTCATCCACTATCAGAAGATCAGTAAACAGGTTAACAGTTAACAAAACCAATCAACCATGGGAAAACGGTCACTGATTCTTATCTCCTCCTGTTGGATAATTCCAAGCTGGTTCCTGCCAGTAAAACATGCCAGCAAAGCATATTGCATACTGCATGTGCATGTGTTAGGGAAGAAATAAAGAGTCCGTTTAAATTGCAACAGGTACAGATTCTCTAACGAAGAATAAGGAGGTGTTTGTGAAATGAGACCTCTTTTCCTCCATCTACACCACTGCTGGAACAACCCAGCATGGTGAAGCTCTACTCCCAGCTTCCTCCAGACCATGTTGCCTACAATATCTGCAGCTCTGGCAAGGTCATGTGCTTAGAGAAGTACAAAAGGAAAACCAGCAGGGAAGGGAGGGGGGTTCTGCTCCTAAAATCTAACAACGTAGTCTGAGGAGGTAAGTTTTCTGAACAAGGCTTCCAAATGGCCTCATTGGTTCGTTTTTGTGGTTTTAGCTTGAAAAAGCTTGCCATTGCACTCAGAGCTGAACAGCTGTATACCAAATGCTCCAAATGCCTCAAATTAGCAGCCCAAGAGCACCCATCAGAAAAGAACCATTCTGCTGGCACTCAAGAATGTCAGGCTTTTATGACATCTCATTCTTTCCTCTGTCCTCATTCAACCTTGCATTGTTTCCCAGGCAGGGCATATCTTCTGAATTAGAGTTAGATTCATTATTGGGAAAATATGGAGACTGTAGTAATTGTACTAGCTTGTGTAACCTTTGCTGAAGTTGGATGGATCCCACTCCTTTAACACTAAGACACAATTTTCTCTAAGGCAATGGAAAGAGAAGAACAGAAAAAAGAGGAATCTTCAATGCTGATTTGACACTTTCTGTTATGTAGTTGATACAAAATTTAAATGAGGAGAATAATAGGAAATCTATGTCCAAAAGTTTTCTGCAATATTAGCTCCAGTGATTTTAGTGCAGAAGTTTCTCATGACAGCAAAGTTTCTGGATAATGACAAATGTGTTAGGAATAGGATCTTTCCTTCCTTCTTGTGTCCCCATGGCAGCATTTCTGCGCCAAAAATATGTGATACTCAGGTAATGAATTTCATGAGTTGCTTTGTTTTCTAAAAGCTTTATTTTCTTATATCTGGATTTTGCTGCCATAAAGTACTTGGAACACTTATTTTAATATTATCGCTTTGGGTGAGTAGGAGCAAACTTTTGCACTTCATTCAACACTTCCATTCTCTCTGTCTTTACTGGCAAAGGTTTTGCACCGATTCACAATAGACAAATGCTCTGTATTAGAAAGCTCTATAATTCAAATCGATTTTTCTTTGTGAGTTAATTGCAAAATCTTTGTTTGAATAAAGCAGCTCCTCTAGAACACGAAGCCATTGTGACCAGCTGATCTGATGATCTGCAAAACATTGACAAGTGATTTTTGGCCACAATTTGTGTACTGAGCCAGTAACTTATGCCTTAGCAGCACATGTTCAGAAGTGCAGGCAACCTGGATTTAAATACAATTATTTTCTCATTGTTTTTCACACTATTTATAAATATTTGTACATACACGTGTTTTTTTGTACAAATGTTAAAAAAGTAATTCCTACAATTCTTACTTGCAACAAATATTTTCGGTTCTTCACTCATCAATGCTTTAATAATCCAGTTGTTAAGCTGGTCATGTAACAATGTAATGCACTTTAAACTTCAGCTAGTTGCAGTTGAATCTAAAAACTTGTTAGAAAAGTGAAGCATTCATAGAACAGAGGGTTTTTTGGTGAAGAGTACAGACAGCATTTCATCCTTCCACCAGAGAGCTTTGTAAGTAAGGTGCCTCGTCTTTACATGGCTCTATCCTCAGAAATGATATATATAAAAAAAAAAAAAAAGAGGAAAACAATGACCTCAGCTACATTTGTGAGCCAAGCTCATTCCAGCTTTCTTGGAGTGCTAGTAAAGGACAAATCAGCAAAGTAAAGGAGGACAAATACTGCTATCCTTGAGGGAAAAAAGATATAAAATCTCTGCTGTAGGTTGCTAAAGGCTGTTATCAGTGCAGCAGGGTGGTGCTTTGGTTTAGCTGAGTTCCCATGAGGAATTTCTGGTAGAAATAAATTTACTCATGTGTCAGTGCTGGTAGGTAAACTGAGATTCCTGGAAATCAGCTGATTAGTGTGCATATTTACTTCTATTCTTAGCTCTTCCCTCAAGGTGAGGAGGGTAGATAAGTATAATTTATTTTTGCCCTAGGAAGTAAGTGCTTTGGCTGCCCTGCAAGCTCCTTGAGCTTGATAGCCCTCATGCATGTTCAAGACCATGTCATGTCTCAGGTGGCTCTTGTCCCAGGGTCTGCTGCTGGCTGCAGGACTGAGCTGTCTCAGCACGGCCAGAGCTGGCCCTGCCCACTGCGCTCCCCCCAGGACACACAGTAAGGTGACTCCCTGTGAAACATCATTGCAAAGGGCAATTGGGGATTATCCTTTGTCCCTAGCATGGTTTAGCACCTCATGCCACCTTCCTGTCCCTGCTGAAAATATGTTCTGCTGTTTTCCTCTCTTTGTCTAAATCACTCTTTCCGAGCTTCGTTCTCAAACGACGGGTCTCCGCTTATCCAGATCAGTGTTGACTAAGCAGGATTATAAAACCAGATTTATCCAGGCCATAATACTGTAGTTCCAAGGAGCACTCTCCAGTGGCTGTGAGGTGCTTAATCTTCTAGATTAACTAGAAAGATCTCTGGCTTTGAACTGCTGTTTTGCGTCATGTCCTGAAAGCCGCTTTATGAACTGGTTGGGAAACATTAAAACAGTCAGTGATTAAAAAGTTGTTCCTGATCATGGGTTCTGCACAAAGGATAGAGGATAAAAGCATCAGTTCTTTGTAGTTTACTCGGAGTTTATTTCACTGTGTATGGTGCTGGCAGCAGTGCTTTCAATGACCAAGTATTTCCTGAGGACTTGTAAAGAGAAGAGGAAAACACCGGGGCATGCCCTCGTCATTCAGGGGAATGCTCTCCTCTTGACACTGCTCAGCCTTTGGAGTGGCCTAGCACTCATGCTGTGCTGTGCTAAAACATGCTCTTTAAAGCCAAGAAATCAGGCATGCACCATCAGTAAGAACTTCCCTACAGGCCAGCTCTGGAGTGCAGAACATCTTTTCTTCCTCTGCTAACCTGGAGGATCAACATCCTCCCACCTACCAGCTTTTCCCATCTCACCTCTTTTGCTGTGATCACTCAATCTGTGCCACAAAGGAGCAGGATGCAGTCCATGCTACAAGAGTAGCTGATTCGCAGAGCCCAACACAGAGATTTAGATTTGTGCAGAGAACACCATTTTGGAAATTTGAGTGGCAGCAGCTTGCCCTGTTCCCATAGGAATCCCTCGTCTTGCCATCCCTAAACACATCCCAATCTCCTCCAGGTTAAGGCTATGTACAGAAGGTGGGAAAGCAGTGACAAGGCATCTCCTGCCGGATGCCTGCATGAGAGTCCAATTTTCATGAATTAACAAGGTGGCTCACAAGTGCACAGAACTATTTATTGCCTGTGTAGCAATCGAGATCACCAGGACAGCAATGAAATCTCTGCGCAGGTAGGAATAGTCTGCAAGTGCTTTTCCTGGTGATAATTTTCTAAAAAAGGAAACAACTGAGAGAAAAACAGCTCAATAAATGTGTTTATAGAACATTCAGTGACCATGAATCATGCTATAAATATACCAGGCTATAGGTTTCAGGGTTTCTTTACTGGATCGGTGCATAGCTGCTAGCAGACCTTGGTAACAGTAGCTTCATGATGGTTGTGATAAACTGCTTTTATTCCTTATCTCTGCCTTTGCTCCTTCCTTCCAGTTACACTAGGCTTTACCCGTAATGTTTATTCCTCACCTCATGGAAAATTTTTGACCGAGAAAAAGATCACTTCTGTTGAAAAGCCAAAAATGTTCAGCCAAAACCAACGTTTTCATTGTTTGGCTGAAAATGAGAGGTTTGCCATTTTAAGCTTAACGTTTTTGGTTTGGGACCAAACTATTTTTGCTTTTTGCCCAAAAGTTCTCCAATAAAAGACACTTGTTTTTACATCAACGTGAAAAAAGTAAAAAAAACCTGATTGCTCACCAAAAGGAGCTTAGACAAGACCAGTTCTACAGAAATGAAAACCTTTTTCTTTAAGTAGATATTAAATATTAAACAACGTGTTTCAGTTTGCCTTCGTGTTACATGAACATGGCAGAATTTAAGGCTCATGCTTGCCAAAATATTCACTATTGGAACAGAAATAGTGCCACATGATTTCAATGTTTGATTACAACCAAGAAAATCCTTGCTCAGACTTTGCCCTTTGCATAGCAAATTGCATCCTGTGTACAGTTCAGAATTCCTTACAACAGCATTGGAGATGAAGCCTGGAGCTTCTGTGGTTGTTGAAGCACCTGAGCTTTAATATCACCCATTGTGAGCAGACTCTGAAAGCACCAGACTGCACTTACAAACAGGGATTTAGAATGCGTTCTGGAGTTGGATGTTGCTCATTGCCATTCCTGAAGTGACTCTGTCGCCACAACAAAGAATTAAATCAGTTAAATCTGTTTTATTTCTGACATCATATCAAGAATTTATGTAAAATTTGAGGAGAGGAAGTCATTTGCAACTCTCAACCCCATATGGTATTGGGCCCACATGAAATTCTACTAGCTTCTGGGCAGGCTTTCCCAAAACTTGACTACTCTTTCAGAAAAGAAATTTAACTGATATCCAACCTAGAAGTGTATAACCTCAGGTGTAGCTAGAATCCCCATTACCTTAGCAGGAATTGGGTAGAGCAGAGCAAGAGCCTAAATGTGGCCTTTTGGATGCAAAGGGGTAGCCCAGTAATTGCCTCATTTTGGAGTGGATACTGTTTTTTTGCTTCTCATGATTATCATCTTGAAGTTTACACACATTTCATGGAAACTTCTGTCAGGAAATTATCACATGGAAAATTGGCATCTTCTAATGATTCTCACAGAGCAGTTTCCAACTAGATAGACATCCTGTGCAACAGAAGACCAAAAAAAATGACAAAGCATTGATTTTCTTAAGAAGAGAGACCTATATTTGTTAACCTCCATAGAAAAATGTCCAGGATTGTGGTTGTTGGGTTGTAATTTGTGCATGTTTCCACAATATCAAACACCATGCTGTTATGCTTGGCTAATACTGGAGGTGAACAGTTCATCAGAGAAGGGAATTGATGCACAACAGCAATAGAACCAATTTGGTGATACGTGAGTAACTCCCAGGTAAAACTGCAAAAAGTATTGACACCACCGAGTGACTGGAAAGCATTTAGGCTGACCTTTGTTTCTAGATCGTGAGCAGAACTTGATATAAAAATACTGATTTTCATTTGAATTTCAGGTTAAGTGTTTTGGTTTGGGCTTTTGCAAGTCACTTGTGCATTGATATTTTAATGATTATTACATATTTTCACTCTGAAGGAAGATCATTACCTGTACCATACTGAAGAGTGAAGAGAAGGAATGATAAATGATTGCTCGCTGATTTGAACAGTCATTTCAGTACATCAGTTCCCAGGGAATTTTAGGCACTGTGGCATAGGAGAGCTTTGAGATGGGACTTTTTTCCTGAGGGAAAAAAGATAGTTTAGATATTGGTAGATCTGGGATATCTTTTTCTTCTACCCTTCTATTCTTTCTCATGCCATGTATTTCTCAATGAAGTAATTTTATCCCCACATTCACATATTAGGAAAAAAAAAAAGGGGGGGGGGGAATCTGTGGGTTCTCATTTGTAACAAGTTATGGTTCCCTACATGAGTTTTCCATGGAATTTGTTTAGGAAAAAATGTGGAGTGCACCAAAATGAGATAATGATGGGGTTTTGTGTTTATCTAAGCCCTTTTCCCCTCATCATCAAACTGCTAAATCTCACTGTCTGGTGGACGATAGGGCGTTGTACAAGCCAAAATGTGAAACACAGCTGATCCCTTGTGAAGGTTCTCCTGCTAAAGCCAGTGCAGAAACCTGGGATGCTGAGAGGATCTCTGTTTGGTTCTAGCACAAACTTCAAATGAGGAAGCTGTGTTCATGATCATACAATAATGAAAGCTGAAGAACGGATCAAACGTAATATAGAAACCACATGGGATGCGGCAAAGAGCCCCATTTCTACTCCATAAATACCCTGTGATGTGGATACCTCCAAGTCTTAGTGGCACTAGATTGCACAAGTGAGAGACCCATAAATATTGACTGCGTTGAAGTATGGTGCTTCTTTCATTTTAACTAGGAACTTTCCCATGGCTCTCTGAAAAACACTCTTTCAATAAGTTTTGATCACCTTAAATCATCTCCAGTGTTGCACCTTAAATATTGCCAGTTTTAAGAGGTTTTTTTTTTGTCCTGAAGTATTCCTTGAAAACTCCGTATACGTCAGCACAATTTAATCGGGAGTGTAATCAAAAAGGGAACCAAATCTCTCTCACCTGTGTTGGATTATTTCTATTCTCCTCTGTTTTGCTTTTCTGTCTTTTTTTCCAATCCTAGATTCTCATGGAGGCATGTTCTTCACACACTTTCTCCTTAAAACCCAGTGGATTTCAGAGTCTGGAAGGACTTTTTTTTTCCTTTTCCTTTTTCAGGGAAAAAAACTGAGTGTTTTATGCTTTTCCCTTCTTACTGTGGGTGAAATCCTTAAGTGTTATAAATCAACACAGTTCTCCTGAGGTAGAGGGGCTCCACTTACACTTGGAAGCGTGGAGAAAATCACCTACTGAATTTAATCTTTTTCACCAATTATAATAACTTATAAGCATTTCCAATTCTCTTTTCTTTCATGGATAAAAACTGGTTTTATGTGTGTAACTCCTAGGGTGATAATAGCAGGGAGTAGTTTTACTGCACACATATAACTTTTCCTTAGGCCAAGAAAAGCAGCCACAGTGTTTCATCTACTCCCAGCAAAAATTAAACAGGATTTTAAAAAAATATCTCATTGATGGGAACAGAAATGGCTGGGAGATGAGAAGCTGGAGTATGCAAATTAACAACATGAAGTATAGAGGAAGAACGCTAACTAGTTTGGCCTCTATTTTAAATCTTTTTGAGCTTTCCCAAATTAAAGTTTCAATTAAATCATCAGATTTTGAGCCATTTCCCCCCCTGCAGCTACACGGGACTAAAATCAAAGGGTGAAGAATAGAAGCTTGAATTTTTAATCTGTGTGTTACTGTTGCTGACTTCTCAAAGCTCAACTTCTCAGCTGCCTGGCTGTGGGGTCAACAACCCCAAAGTCATTCACTGGAGCATCCTTTTCTGGAACTCTCCTAAACTTTACACTAATAACGTGCATGTGGGGATCTTTGGCATTTGTAGAGGAACTGTCTTGAAAATGGGTCTTAATCTGGAAGAGAGGGGAGAACAGAGGGAAGGTTTGGATGAAAGAAAGACCAGAAAAATTCCCCTTTGGAATAGCATGCACAGATATCTGAAGTGTTTTGTGGGATTCTAGTTGCGAAAGAGGTACAAATCTAAGTTCATATCTTTTCCATAAAGTCTTTGCTAAGAAGGAAAATGGCTTTTCAACTGCACTGCACATTTCCATACAATAACAAGATGGAGTATCATATTATATACCTTACAACCTCTCTCTGCCCTTCTCCACGGATCTGGTCATATCATAGCAGAAAGCAATCAGGTTTTTCAGGTACCATTTGCTGCTGGGAAATCTGAGCTAACTTTTGCTGGTTGTCCTATCCTCGTGTGCCTGCTAGAGGCCTCCAGGAGTTGCCCCACAACTTTTACCAGACAGCAGTGAGGCTGTGTCCTGTCACCCCCTGCATCCCCTCCTGACTGACCCCTACTACTGCCCTGCATCTCTGCAGCATCATTATGGATGCCATTAGGCACAGACAAATATAATGAAGTCAGGGCTCTTCACAGCAAGAGTGTTCTGAGGCCGAGACGATTTTTCTGCTCTTTTCCAATGAATGCCAGTAACAGCGTTAAGAACTAAAACGGAAAAGGGGGAAGATCCAGAGGTGTCTGTTTTGAAAAGTAAGCTGTATGTTTTAGAGACACAAGAGCCACCCGCAGCTTCCTGTTCTGTAAGTTTTATGGACAGCAACTTGATCATCTAAATGCAATAACCCTCTTACCGGTTCCCTTACACTTCTCCCATTGCAGCCAAGGCAGCTATTAAAGTGCGTTATGGAAAATTACGAGTTCCACGTAAAGCATCACCCAGCTCCAATCTGACATGGAAGGGAGGGGATGGGAGGGGCAGTGCGCTGACTTTGGATCCCAAGCCTGGGAAGGGGAAATATGCAACAGGAGGGAATTAAACAGCACCATCAATGTCAGCAGGGGATCGGGCACAGGAGCTGCTTTTCAGCAGGATCCGCGTTTTTGTTCTTGGGTGTGTACAGAGAAATGTCAACTGTGTGAGGGTACTGCAAGAATATAGGGGAAAACACAGGAAAGGAAAAAATGACACAAAAGGCAGATGGAAATAATGTAAAATAAATGGATTATTGAGGTGAATGTATGCAAGCCTCTCTGTAATCCCTTTAAAGATCCTAAGGAAGCGGAAAATCTCAGCATAAGCACCTACAGTATTAAATTCTTCGGTGTCATATCTGCTGAAATTTAATGTGAAACTTGAGGCAGTTAGATGTCAATCAAAAAGACTGTTCAAGAGTTGAAAATATGCCGGTATTCCGATCCTTTCTGATGGGTGTGCTGTCCATGGCAGGCATTTCCAATCCTGACAGAGGATGGGTGGGAAGAATTCAGCTCTAATTGTGCCATTTGTAATAGTGAATGAGAAAATGGCACTGACCAGCAAGGTGCATAAGTTTGCTGGCTCCTACAAAAGCCCTGGGATTTGTTGCTTTTAATCAAGGGCATCAGCATGTTGTCATGGCTGACAGCACTGCCGTTCCTGTGATCACCTCTTCTCTTACATTTGCTGTAGCAGTCTGTTGAAGAAGGCAACTAACCTATGTGGACGTGTGCAAGTCTATGTACATATATATGAGGAATGTATCATATATGCATATAGACAAGATTTTTTTTTAGGTTCTCTGTTCCAAAGAATGTAAACTAGATGGTTTACATAAGCCTGCTTCTTCCTAAAAGGCTGAGCTATTTTAACAGTGCATTCCACCAAAATGAATAATATTTGGCTTTTGGAGGCAGATTTTTCTGTGGTTACAACCTCTTTTGCACATCATAAAAGCACAACCCCATCCTCTTGCTTTTCTTTCATTTAAAAAACAAAAAACAATACAAAACAACTAACCTTTGAAAATACTGTATTTGTTGCATGCTGGTTTGGGTTTCAGCTGATGTGATTTATGTGCCTATCTTCAGAGTAAATATACTCTTTGAGGAACATAACCATGCCTGTTTCACCAACAAAGTGGAACCTTGGGGTGAGCGTGAGTCATGGCAGCACAGGACCTGGTTGCCCTACAGCTGCCTTTGCAGAGGTGCTCTGCTGAGTCTGGGCTGGAAATTGAGTCCCAACTTTAAACTGGGAAACCCCAACCCATGCAGGTGGTCCGTGCATGTTGCAGTGAGCTGAAATGGGAGCGGAGCACTCCTGCCTTCACCTGGAAGTGCCATCGTTCTATTCTGGTTCTAGAGTCGGTAAAACCAGGCTCCTGTATCCCAGACTCTCTCACATTCTGCAGTGTGGATCACATGTGTAGTCTGTGACTCTGTCTCACTTCCATTCATAGACTGGCCGGTCATTAGCTCCTTCAGTTAGTTGACCAGACTTTGTTCTCAGCTGTATCAGCATGAATCACAAGTTGGTCCTGCAAAATTAAAAAGCAGGCAACCAAGCAGTGCTGACAGAATCTGGCCCAGCACAAACAGATTTGTCCCTTGAGTTCATGATGAATATTTTCAGCTAGTGCAGGTCCCTCCAGGTCTGTTTACAGACCAAGAGGTTTTGTTTTCCTTCTTTACACAAGCAAATGATTGGACCCAAATCATGCAGGACTTCTTGATAAAAGGGGAAAACCATTCAAAAAGGAAGTTGGTTGCACTGTGTCATTCCAGCTGTTCAAAATTTGTTTTGCCAAAGTAAAAGGAGAAAGCTGTTAAAAAAAAAAAGAATTAATTACAAGTCATTTCAGCTTTCCCTGGAAGAAAACAAGGAAGAAGCAAACACAATGGCTAAAGGACATGAAAAGATCCCAAAGGCTACGAATGCTCCAAGGAAAATAGTCCTTCAGTGTAAAAATACTCTCTCAATGTAAAATAGTGAGCAATGGAAACATTTGCACTACTTCCAGTGCTGCTGTTGGTTGCAGAAATCAGGAAAGACTCTGCAATTTTCAAGGTCATTTCTTTCCTCGGGAAGGGGACAGGAGAAGAGAAACATCAGAAGCTGAGCCCTTCTGCCCGGCTTCCCCAAGAGTTCAGGCAGTGCATACAGCTCTGCTGTTCTCCCACCACAAAGGTTATGCTTGTATAGTTCATTTGCAGGTAGAATGAGAAGGCTGAAGTGGCAAATTAGATATTGATAACTTCCAGAAGACTTTCTGGGACTGCTGTGTTATTCCACTTGTCTGAAAAATCGACAAACATTTGCAGCAAAAAAAAAGTTCCCTTTTTGGCAAAAAACTATGGCTCCAAATGAATTAACTTCCAAAACTGATATTTAAAGATGTTTTATTAGCCTGTTGGATGACTTTCCAAGTCTTGCCAGATCCGTCATGTTGAAAGGCTGTAGACCTAGTTATAATAAGAGACATTATTTCTAATTATTTCCTCTTGGCATTACCATGGACAGGTAAAGGCAAGTGGAACAGCACTTTCCAGTGCTCCCCTCCATCTCTTTTATTCTGCTCTGTTCATGCTCTGAGCTCCTAAGGATGAGCTGAGCAGATGGTGGTGGGGCAGCTTTGTGCTGTAGTGTCTGAGCAGAATGAGGAGACGTGTCTTCTCTTGGCTTCTTAGTTTCTGTTTTGCTTCTGGTTTGTCCTTTATGTTTATTAATTAAGGATGGGATACTTTTTTTTTTTTTTCAAAGAAGGCAAGGATCCAAGCCCTGACTGTTCATATAAACATTGGCAGAGCAGCTAATATGGAAGAAGGAAAACAAAGGTGGTTAGCACCAGATTTTAGGCAATGTGTCAGTTCGATTAGTCTTGAAGTTATAACATACATGTCAGCTGCTGGTGTTTCTGTATGAAAACTAAAATTCAGTTTTCCATTTTTGCAAAAGCAAAATTTCCAGCCACCTATTGATTGCTGCCACCCCAACCAAGAGGGAAGAAAAAGGAAAAAAAAGTGAATGGAGTACAACCTAGTCCCTCAAAGTAACTCTTCACAAAGGGCTTTCTATCTGGTGAAAACTTTGGTGTAGAAACTTCAGCCATTTGCAGTGCCCATACCTGGTGGCATCTGCCAGATCTCCACGGGCACATCATTGCTCAGTATCTCATTTAGCACATGGCGAACGTGGCCTTAATCCTCCAAACTCACTCTGTGATTTTCCTGTGTGCTTACGGTGTAAACCCAGGTGAGAACTGAGCACAGAACATGCGCAGCTGCTCCTTGTGCCCTCTTAGTCATTGCATGGGAACCGATGTTTTGCTGAGCAATTTCAGCACACTGCCCAAGTGCCATTTCTGACAGCGTGTGGCAAGCGCTTTCAATGCTTGGTTTACTTCCATCCAGGCTGCAAACCAGAGAACAAAACCAGAAACTGAGGAGAAAAAGAAGCAAAAAATCCCTCTGATTTTCAACATAAAGCTAGAATTACCACCAAAGAACAATAAAAATTCTTTTGTTACCAACAACAGGAAGAGCAAAGGGAAAAAAAACCCACAGAAAATCTTTGTTATAATTTTTCCATAACAAATAAGGTCTTCTCTGGTCATGTTTGGCCTTTTTTTTCCCCCTTAAAATTATATCTGTTTAGGAAAAAAAACTTGTTTAGAATAAAAACAAAACTGCAGAGGAAAAAGCATAGTACTTATTAAAGAGTTTGACATCATAAACCATCTATTAAATAGCAATATTCTTAAAGGAAAGTAATTTACAAATAAAAGGACGGAAATGAAAGGTTGTATGAGTTCCCGAGCCCATTGTGGAGGCAGTAAAGCACAGAAGTCTTCCACTATCTAAGTTGCTGAAGTCATGTATTAGCAGGAACCAGCGCTGGAGGTTCCCACAGGGAGAAGATCCTTGTGCAGAAGAATGGCTGTGACTTGCTGGTTTCTTTCTTTATTCCCCACAGGCTTTAGTGTGGGCCACACTTCCATGTGGCTGAGCACAAGTGAAAGGCGGCTCCTGGGATGTTGAGGGGGATGTGAAGTCATGTCCAAGGGCTTTCTTATGCTCTCCCTGGATTTGAAGCTGTTGGGTTTTGTTTTTTTCTGGGCTTCTGATCTCCTTCCTCTGGCTCATTTCCCTCCCTCGCTCGCCGTTTGCTGTGTGTGGCTCTGTTCAAGATAGGTTGGGGTTGATAACATGTGGCAGTGAGTTATTACCATGTGAGACAGCAAAGCCAAAATGGACATCTTCAACATAAAACAGAGTTAGAGAAATGGCGTTTTTTTCCTTATCTGACTCTGGTCTCGATAGCATAAGGCAGCCTGGTAACAAGAGATTTTGTACCCATTAGTCTTCAGTGAGATGTATCAGGCAGCTCTCCCTCCCATTGCAGAGGTCCTTCTGCTCTGATCCTCTGACACTGAGCGATCTTGATGGCTGGGTTCCTCATGGGACATCCCCGATGGCAGCAGAAGGACCATTCCTGAATTTCCCCTTAGAGAAACAAGGGACACTATTCTCAAAGGGCAGACCAGCATAGGACAAGGATGAAGCGACCAAGTAGCAAAGTTTTCATCAAATTTTAATTGGATTGGACCATGATGAGATTCCAGGTTCTTTAATAAAATTTTAAAAATTACAAATAAAGATTGAAACACTGAAAAGAGCCTTCTTATCATTATATAGCTCTCTTCTGTTCCCTTATTGCTACCCTTCAGCCGCTTTCCATGTGCCTCTTGCTCTCTCTGGTTGTGGCTTCTTTTACTTTAGGAAGGTCAAAATTGAGCCAAGACCAATTCCTCCTCAAAAGACAGTTTGGCATTGTGTGTGCATGAAGACCAAAGAACCCTGAGCTACTCTGCACTGGGATCTGAAGCTCCATGCTCTTTCAACAGTTGTGAAGTGGTTGGGGTCCAATCCTCTGACCACCTACATTCTTTTGTTCCACATCATTAACTCCCTGCTCCAGTTAATTTGTCAGCCAAAGGGGGTCAACAATTTTAGTTTTGACTCAAGTACTGATTTCTTAACCCAGAAAACATAATCAAATCAATCTAGAAAAAATAAAAAGACACTGTTTCCGTGTATGTATTTCCAAACATAAGTACTCCTTTAATTTAGTACAAAATGATTGTACTGTAAATTCTTTCAGTGCATTGCTGGGTTTCTTCTTGTTTGTTTGTTTACATTTTCTTATATATGTTGCGGATTTGGAGTCAGAGGGTGCTACCCATGACTTGAGCTAGTTTTTAAAAGACGCCTGTTTCTCCTTGCAAGCACTGTGCCTTTCCTCACTCACTTCCCCGTCGTGGGCTTTCTAAGAAGAGAAACACATTTTCCCATAGTGTGTGAAGAAAGGATTAAGATTCCCATGGCAAAACATTTTCTTGGGATACATTTATGTAAAGATTAGAGGATTTCCTAGGATGAATTCTGCAGTACACACTGGGAAGATCTTCCAAAATATGGAAGAGCTTGACCTCAGGTCTATCCAACCATGACCTTCCTACTGCCCATCCCCAGGTGTGTGAAATGCAACACAAAGCCTTGCAGAGAAGGACAGAGATCCATTCTGATTCATTCTTTCCCGAAGACACTTTCTTTTGAGAACAGTGGAAAGTGCCTTTTCTTTTTTCCATGACCATAATTTAATTCCTTATTTTAACCAAGTTGCTACGTTCTTTCTCCTTGATAACTCACAAGTTTGAATGTAAAAAATGTATTATTACAAGAGACAATTACGGGGTTCAAAGCATTCTGAAGCATTCCACGCTTCCAGCTTCTGGTACTGATATAAGTAGAGGAATATTTGTGGTTTTTTTACTTGCATGAAGTGGAAGAGTTCCAAGAACTGGTGGTAAAAGGCCTAATGAAAGTCTGCCTTCATCAGACACAACAAAGATCCTGCATCCTGGGAGGTTAACTCTTTATGTGGACATGATGCCCCAGCACCATAACACAGCTCCCTTTCACAAACAAGCCCTTGACCATGTAAACTCAATCATTCCACGCTCAGTCAAAAATAACAATAGCAAAATAACAAGAAAAGAATCCTCGGTTTATTTGGCTTCATTTTTTTCATTTAAAAAAAAAAAAGAATAAAACACTACTTTGGAAGATGAAGGTATGCAGCTCTCTAGTTCACAAATCTCATTCAGACTGTAGATGGGTCCAGCACCTTTGGTGGTATATTTGGATGCTGAAAGGCTGTTGAAATATTATATGTTTTGAAATATGCACAGTTGCTGCACAAACATCTGACTGCTGTGGTGCAGGAGGTTCTCTTCTACTGAACCTTCTGTTTGTCATTTATTTTTCCATTTTATAAATACTGATTGGAAACTTCTTCTTGGAAGGAAGAAGGAAATCTTGTGGATTGTAAACACTGAGAAGAAGATGAATTGTTTAGGATGGTGGAAGGGGTATAAGGACTAAAAGCATAACGTTAAGTATAGGAAAGTTTAGGCTACATAACAGGATTAACTTCCAAGTGCTGAAATCTTATTAGACTGTGGAAAATTCTTCCAAAGGATGTGGGAGAAGCTCCATTATTTGAGCAGTTTGCCATTAGATAGGACAAAGGACTAAAACTACATATCTTAAACTATTTTGCACTAGCAAAGGGGGTGAGCTGACAGGCCAAGTCCATGTTCCACCACCTCCTTCGATTTCATTGATCACAAATCTGTCCATGCGCAGAGTGAGAGTATCAGTGAGATGTGTATGTCTAAAGATGAATTCACTTACTGTGTGGATGGATTTTGACCTGTTACCTGCTAAAGAGAAAGTCTATGCAGCGCAAGAAAGTAGAGTCTGCCAGCAGTCTCCAATCTCAGACAGAAATACAATAAATTAAAAACAAGAAAATGGAATGTCATCAAACGGAGCCTTAGGATGAGTTTGAAAGCCAGAGCATGCACTTCTGGCATCGGGGTGCTCGGTGTCTGAGATGAGGATGTCAAGAAAGCAAAAATAGCGATGAGTTAAAAAACAGGGAACGCATGCATTGATGCCACTTGTCAATTAACAGAAGTATTTTTTAAGTTGTCAACAGAGGTATTGTATAATGTAAATGAAGCACTGCATTCAGAACACAATTGCAAATTTGCTGTGTCACACTGGCAAAATGTCAGTGCAACATTCACAAAAGAATTTAAGCTTTAAATATACGTGCGTTTAAGAGGCTAATACAATTAGTGGCAATGTAGATAACTTGTTATCTGAGATCTAAGTTGCTAACATGTTTTATGTGGTAATGGCAGAGGACATGGGACAAGGCAGATACTGCAGGATTTACTGCTGTAATGATTCAGCAGCAAGAGTAGCAGTCTTGTATGCTGTTCCACTTGCTGCTTTTTTCTCTTCTCTTTACAGGTTATCTAAAAGCAAGTTTATTTTCCTAAGATTTGCTCATGATTGATCCGAAGAGATGAGAAATCTGCCCACCGACTTTGCTGGGCCTTTAGATTTTATCAGGCAGTCTCAATTTATTGTGTAAACATCATGTTTTCAAACGGTTTGCTTGGGAGATCCATGATGAGTCTCCAGAATTTGATCGGAGTTGCTTGCCTGTGACTGGTCAGATGGATCACATGGCGGTGTTTCCAGTCCTGAGTGGATGCATGTGTAAGCACATCTGCTGCAAATATTTCCTGGTAGAAACCGAAATGTCAGTTTCTGTAAATACTTCTGTGTGTGATTCTGAAATTTGCTCTTCACTGTGTTTTTTGGCCAGTAAAACCTGATAACTCAAAAGTTCTTAGAAAGCAAAGACAAAGAGATGTGAACATGGCCAAAGTGACTTTACTGCAAATTCAAATGAATCTAGTATCAGTGAAAGGACACATTAAAACTGCAGTAGAACAGAATATTCTACTCAAATCTAGAATCGATTTGAAGATAGAGAGCTTGTGAACTGGTGTTAAAGCAGATGGAAGCCTCAGGCTTTTTGAAGATAAGAGATCAACCTGGATCACAGCACTGTTAAACTCAGAAATATAGGATATATGCTTTTAATTCATAGGGACAAAACTTGCTGTTCTATTAGTTGAGAAGAAATCCCACTTCAGCATAGGTGAACGAAGCTGGTCTCCTACACATGCCTGTAATTATCATTAAAAATAATGACAATCGGGAGTATCAGACTGGAAAGAACTCCTTGGTTGTTTCCTCTCTAAGCTAAATACTGTGGTTTTTTTTCCCCTGAGGAATTGACTAATATCAAAATTTACTTAAATTAGCTCCCTATTATTAGTAGTAGTAGTAGTATATTAAAACCTTTAAATTCTCCGAATGTGTTGCAACCCGTTCCAGTTTGACTTTGGCACCCAAAGATAAAGGGAATCCTTGCATCCTTTCAAAGGAGATGTGTTCTGAATCACCACACTTAAAAGAGATTTCTCTCTCCTTTACACACCTTCCTTCTAACACACCTCTGCATCACCTCATTTCTTTCTGGTTTTCATTTTCTCTTCATCTTCTTATTTGCTTCCTTCCTAACTTTGCCCTACACCTTTCCTTAACTCTATCCCAGATCTTTTTCCTTCTCCCACTGTTATGAATCCTCAAGGGCCACAAGAATTTTCCGTTTTCCTGCCCTAAACTCTTCGTATATCTCTCCCCACCTCATTACAATAAAATAATTCTTCCATTTCGCTGTCACCTCGATTTAGCTCTCTCACCCTCCACTCTCTCTTTTTCCCCAGTTTAAAGACCGACCAGCATTTCCTGAATTGGAAAAGCCACAATAATATTTTTTCCATCGAAAATACCACAAGTACAGTATTTCCATTGAACATACCACAAGAACAGTGTTTCCATTGAACATACCACAAGGACGGTGCTTTTGAGGTATCTAAATACTAAGATGAACTCATAATGTTCATCTTGGACTCATTAAACCAGAACCCCTTCTCTTCTCAATAAAAAAATTCATCAGACAGAGAAAGAATTTTTATTCACTGTTTCAAAAAAGAAAAAAAAAAGAAAAAAAAATACAATAAAAACAAGACCTAGACAGAGCCAGGACAATTTTGCACTTGCTTTGTGAGTAAAATATAAATAGGTTTTTGCAAGTTAAAAAAAAAAATCCATTAAAAACGCTCAGAGTGGTTGAACAGCTGGAAAAGCAACTTTTTTTTGATAACATTTAAAGCTGCTTAGCAGCTGGGGAAAAAATCGCCTGTAAAAACACTTAACATTTACAGCCACTCAGTGGCTGGAAAAGCAACTTGTTATAAAATTGATTTAACATTTCAGTGGCTGGGAAAGACATACCCACACAGACATATAACTGCAGTGTTTTACTTAGCTATTTATGGGCATTTAGACACAGATAACATTATAAATAGGTAAACTTGGCATTTCTGTGGATGCCATTGTGGCAGAGGATAACTTCCACTCAAAGCATTCACAACTCTATTTTATTTTCAGGGAGTTTAGAATGAGGCCATTTAAATTCCCACTGGCCTGCAGTCTGGCATGCTTGGATGCTCAGCCATCCCACCCAGCCCCCTGTAACATCTTAAATCATTTTGGTTACGAAGCACTTTATAAAAAAACAGCTGAGCAAGGAGTCCTGTATCTGATCAGCCCAAATGAAGGCTGAGGCAGCAGAGCCCACACTGCTCTACAAGGACTTTGGTAACCAGCAGGGCTGGACAGGGCTGCGTCCATGGGCTCACTGGGGCTGCAGGGGCTCTGTGCTGTACCCCAGCCCCACAGGCAGCCAGAATAATTTCTTCTTATTAAAAATGCGATGTCAAAAACACTGTTTAAATAGCAATTAAGCATATTTGTCTGTGAGATTAGAGTCCTTGAAAATGCCATTTTGATGGCAGGGCCTTCTGGCACCTCCCTCAGCCTTCATCGTTCTCTTCCATTTCTGTTCCATTTTGCTGAGTGCATCTCAGTGACAAAGCCAGCCAGGCCCAGCTGTCATGCTTGGGAGGCACTGTCAGACCACAGAGGTTATTGCATCCTTACAGCAAGTGTCTCCCATAAAACTATTCACGTGCTGCATGTTTTGCTGGCGGGGCACAGCCCAGGCAAACCAAGGCCCCATAAATCCCAGCAAATCTTCCCCATCCCCAGGGCAGCTTCAGGCTGGTGGTGGGTCCCTCAGCAGCCAGTTGTGTCTCCCAGAGCTAATTATGTCTTAGAATCATAGAATCATTAAGATTGGAAAAGACCACCAAGATCGTCAAGTCCAGCCATCAACCCACCACCACCATGCCCATTTTCCACCTGGCCTTCTGGGCTGGGGCCATGTAACTCATTGCTTCTACCCACTACAGGAAGAGCAAGTGTTGCCAGGATTGGGTGTCAGTTCCCAAAAAAGATCGGTCCAAAACTTCCCATGCCATCAAGGGTTGAGCCCCAAAGTGCCACTGTGCTGGGTTGGATGGAAGCTTTCAGAGCTAAGATCAGAAGCTGGATGTGTTACCTCTGCCACTTACTCTGCAGAAGATGAGGCAATGTTCTCGAAGCATCTGAGAGAGAGATCTTCTAAATGTAGCTACTTTGTGGCCAGCTACTTGGGAAAGTGGAAAAATAATAATTACCTATGAAAATGTGAAGACATATATTCCTTAAGGACAGACGGGAATTGTTTGGTGTAGTCTGGGTGAAGGGAGGAGGTGCAAAAAGATGATTTTAAGGAGAGGTTTCCTGCCAGAGAGAGCTATTAGGCACCAGAGTTATTTCCTCAATGAAAGCAGAGGAAAGCAATTCCTTCAGACATTTAATAATAGATTGGGCAAAGAATTAGGAAATATAATGAAGAAGCCTGTACTGGCAGGTAATTGAGTTAATCAGAACTAGCAGAACTTAGACCTTTTTTTTAGGCTAATTTACAGTCAGCTGCAATAGATATTTCATTAATTCAGAGCCTTTTGCATCGCAATCCAATGCCAAGGAATAAGACAGAACACCTCTGTATTAAAAAAACTCAGAACCAGTAAGAGGACACTGGGATGGTGTGGTGCCAGATTCCATGGGCACACATACAGCACACAGGCAAGTTCGCAGGCAGGCCACAAAAGCCAGTGTGGAGGGGAAGGGGCAGAAGGAGCCAAGGTTAGATCTGGGAAATAAAAAGCGAAAAGCAAGGATGGAGAACCAGGGGATTGGACAAGCTGGGATGGGATGGGAGGGGGTCCTGGAGAGGACTCTGTCTTGGCAACAGCTGTGGAAAATCAAAGTGCAGAATGAAAAACTGCTTTCAGAACAGCCCGTGATCAAATACCAGACTAGCTAATTTGTACTTCGGGGCTAGAGCAGAGGACGCTAGCTGCAGCCCATGCCTCTGTACCTTGCAACACATTCTGTGTTCCTGGACACACAACAAGCACCAAATCACGGGCATCCGGCTCAGACTTGAACTGGGGTGTAAAGGCTGAACAACACCAGACTGAGAAACTAAATTTGGGGCAGGGCAGATGCTTCAGAGCACTGTGGTGTCTGGATTACCCAGAGGGTGACTAAGCCAGGTACTTTTTTCTCTCACTGTTCAACTTGAACAGTACGGTCAGTGCAGGCTTTATTCTTTCATCCTTTCTCCCTGCTCTTCATTTGTAAAATATAATTTAGAACATGCTTTAAGTATTCCATGTGGGTTTATTAACCAGTTAAGCACATTGCTGGGCTCCTTCAGTGACTGGGGGTGATGCTGAGGGCACTGGTAATGTAGAGCCCCATCTCCCCCAGACTCAACCAGGGGCATGTGTTTCTCCTATGCATCTGGGAGAAAAATGTTTGCTCCTAAAACAGCCAAAAAGAAAGAAAGAAGCAGAAATTCCTCAAAGGAGGTCCTTGCCATAAATTCTGTCAGAGCTGAGTAAATGCAAATGAAGTTTATTGCCTTTTAAACAATGCACTGGCATTTCGGATTATCTCTAGGTCTGACTCAGCAATCCATACCCATTATGAGTAATAATTACTCCCAGCTGCAATCTCATGAAGGCCATAAATGGTTATCAGTATATGGAAAGGTTGCAGTGTTTGTCCCAGAGGTGTCAGAGTCAGACTTTAATGATCTTGCTGACTGCAATGGGTGGAGATGCTTGGGCTAGCATACTTGTTCTTGTTCTTGTTTAATAGCCATTTACTCCACAAGCATCCTCCCTGATTGATGCTATTATCATCATTAGGCCTGAGCAATGATATCAGAGTCTGGCCCTGTGTTCTGTAGTCTTCATAGGGAAAAATACTCCATCCTCAGTACAAATCCAACCCAGCTTGTTTTAAAGCTGCTCAGAAACCTGGGACTTTTGCTATGTGCTCACCACCAGGACAGACACTTAAGGAGATGTGGATGGAGCAGCTTTTGTCCTCTTGTCTCTTTGAGGGAGGAAGTATCAAATATGGAAGAAAGAGGGAGGAATATTACGTGGGTTAATGCTTCTTCTAGAGGCATCTGCACAGACTGTGGTATAGTTAGACCAAAGGAGAAACAGAGCATGAAGAAAACTAAAGCTAAATCTCTGAATTTGGACCTCTGCACGAGGAATAGCAAAGACTTTCTGGAAAAGTCACTAAGTTGTTGTTTCATACTGTACTGTACAACTCAGATTCCCTAAAATCTAGTTCATACTCTAATAGAAGCCACTACCGCCATTAGGTTTAAAGTATAGCTAGACTAACATCCATCAACAAGTTGACCTAGAAACTTATTTATTTAAGAACATAAGTGGTCTGAATGAAAGACTGATTTCAGATGCCAAAAACAAAAACAAAAAGTACAATCGGTTTTGGACCTTGACAATTGTTGGGAACCGTATTGGCAGCCATCAAGTTTGAATATTTGATCTTCACAGCTTGACGTCAAGAATGGCTTTTAAATCTCCTGGCTGGTAAATATATTTGGCTGCTGCGTTGTTTAACATTTGAGGCTCTTATAGATATTGTGGTTACAAAGTTGATCAAACATGCAAGGCATTATTTGTAGGAAAAACATTTACCTTACTGGAGAGGCTTGACATATACAGAAGGCTCAAATGATTTCCCATCTGCTTTAATCCGTGAAGTTAAATGGAATTTGCTTTGAGGCTTAAAAAAGGCAGTTCTTCAGATTGCTAAGTCTGGTATGGATGGGGAATGCCTATGTGTAAGCTCAACACCATTTTCTTTTGTGAGATTAAACTTGCTAAAGAAGTTGGAAAATTTTTACACTGTAAAGCAAAGCAAAGAGAAAATTATCTGAGATTTGAGCAGCGGACGTCAAAATTGTGGTTGCTGTTTCTGGTCTCTCTTTTCTCTTTTAATGGAAAAATACAAAGAGAGGAAGAAGGACTGGAAAAGTAGGAAAAGAAGGAATTAGAAGAGTTGAAAGAAGAATGAAACACAGATTTTGGACATCTTATCTGAAGAACATACTCATGATCTTCCATGAAAATGTTTGGAGAATAAAAAAGAGTTGTGCAGAGAGAAGCGATTTAGAGTTGAAAAAATGAAGGAGGAGGAGGGTTACATGTATCTAGAACAGATATTGCCTTACGGTGGGATGTGATGCAGAACTCTATGTCATTAAATGCACTCCTGCCTTCAGCTAGATTATACTTCACCTACACTAATATTTCAAAATGCACAGCAGTGTGGGCCAGAGACTGAAACCTGCACTAATCACCAGGAGGATTAAAACGAATGAGGGAAGGGAAAAGAAAGAATTCTCATCCAGAAATTTACTGATGCAAAAAGGAGCAGCATTCGGGGTCTGCATCTTCCCTTGCAGGGAGCACAGTCTCCTTCGAGCTCCTGCCATTTCTGTCTGCTTCTGTGCTGTATGGCATGGGATTATGGGATGCCTTCAGGTTTGTTGGCAGTGCCCTAAGACGTGCAGAGATGGTGGGACCAAAGTCCCAGTTATTCTCGATGGAGCTGAGTCCTTACATTTGCTGTCTCTCCAGTTATAAGTATCCTCATGAGACAGCCTGGTAAGAACCATTCATTTTACAAGAGGAAAATTTGACTTCCACCCCCTAAACCACTCAATTTTTCAATTCCTCCTGTTCTTCAAGAGGACAGGGATGTGTGATGTACGCAGAGAGGAGGCTGGTGTGCGTGCGTTCAGCTCAGGCTGACGCTGCTGTGCTGAACCATAGCTGAGATAAGGATTATCTTCCCACTCAGCTTGAAATACCAAGTCCTTTCCTGGAAATAGTTTATTTTGAAGTGAACCAGTGCGATTTGCGCATGGCTGCCATTACTCTGACTGTAACACCAGCTGTTAGTCAGCCACTCAGTGTTGTCACAAAAGCCAGCGAGATGCTATCATTACCTCTGCTGAAGGATCTGATGTGGGTGAGCTCCACATCTGAAAAGTCCAAAGAACCAACATGGAAGGGAAGCATGAGAAAAAGACCCAGCCACGGGAGGAGCATCAGCGGGCACTCACGCTCATATTAGACATCAAAGAATCCAGCTTGTATTAGACATCAAAGAGTCCATCGAAAACTGAGCTTCAGGAGTTCTGCTCTTCTCAGGAAAGCTTTCACTGCTGACTTTCAAAGCACTGAATTTATGTGGGAACTGTAGCTCAATTTATTTTGAAGGTTGGTTTCCAAACTGGACTGAAAATGTGAACCCTACAGACTCAACAGCAAGAAATCAAACAAAAAGCACCAAATTTGGTGTGTTTTTTTTCCTGAAAATAATAATATTTTGAAGCCAATCTGGGGAGTTTTGGGTATTGACTCATAATTTTTGAATACTTTGGAAAGAACGTAACACTGACTCTCCAGTAAAGGAACCAGAATATTACTGCGTGAACTGAATAAGCAATGAGTGGCACTTGAGCTGCAAAGGTCTTGCATACCAAGAGCTGCTGCTGAGAAAATTTATGAACAATTTTGAATAACAAATTCATTTGAGAATCTGACAATTTGTGGACAAGTGTTCAACAATAAAGTTCCAAAAACGGAGTCCAAAGTCTCAGGATCAGCAAAGAAAACGTATGAAATTCTCTTTCGTGTTATTATTGGACTGGGCCAGATGTCCAGACACACCAAGTTAGTCAAGCTCACTGTCAGCTACACCATAAATTCATATGGAATTTCAGTGCTATCTCAGAGGGGCAATATTGGCTTAAGATATTTCCATTTCAGAACCTTATCCCTTGGCAGATTGGTAGTTTTTGCCCAGTGTTGCCTAGTGTTGGGCTTCCTGAATGGCTTTGGCCTCACAAATCTTTATTGGCTGCGTATTCCCCTCTCAGCTGCTCCAGCCTGGCTCCTGCCGGTCAGACCTAACACCACTCCGCTGTCAGTGGATGCTACCGTGCTATTTATAAACCCTCTGCTACACACAGGTATTTATGGCACTGACTAGGGTCAGGAAGAACAAAAAAAAAAAAGAAGGAAAAAAGAAAAAAAGTTTTCTCCATTTTTATTAGTCAAGTTCACAGCCAACCACATGGCCACAAACTGGAAGCTGCCAGCTCAGACAACTGGAACAACATTGCCCTTTGAATCCTGCAAAAGCCATTATACTGTACTATACTATACTATACTATACTATACTACACTACACTATACTATACTATACTGTACTATACTATACTACACTACACTACACTACACTACACTACACTACACTACACTACACTACGCTAATTATATCCTATCCTATCATACCATATGTGTGTATATATAGGCATATATGTATACTTCTTAACACAGTGGTGTCAGGAATTCGATAAATGGTCAAAGTTTTCTCCTAAAGACTTCTGGCTCCTGTACCTGCAGGAATAGCAGTCCCATCGCTGTATTGATACGGGTACCTCCCATGTCAGCAGCACGGCCGACACATCTCTCCCATCATGAAATGTCCTTAGCCCTGCACAGATCCTAGCTCACGTCCCAAAGGGATGATAGCCAAGTTTGTGTCAAGTAAGCCAGTAACCATTGCCCCTTAGCGTATCTCTTTAGCTCGAGCATACTGGGATGCTGATAAACATAGAGAAGCACCAGGGCTGCACTTGTCAGCCTTGTGCCTAGGTCTCTGCCATGGGCTGTCCTGCTCCAAGGGCTGCCGTTGGCTTTGCCCCGTGGTGGCTTTCACAAGGTCACTCTCATTCTTTCCCCATCAGTTTTCCTATCTGTAAGATAAGGGCTCCCAATACCCACCTCCCTCAGTGGCTGGTGTGAAGGTTTAATGTACAAACCGCAGCCTCTGTGGGAGTAACAAAGAGGAGGAAGGACTGGGGGAGGGAGAAGCAGGGTAACAGTGGTAGGAAACACATGGTCACCACTGAAATTCCCATCAGGGAACAATGCTGCTCCAGCTGGGAGGCTGTGTAGGTGACCTCAGGGCTTCGTCTCTCAGAGCTCTGTGAGCCCATTGTTCTATTGTATCCTTCGCAGGGAGTTCAAGGGGATAAACAGTGATTTCCAACCAATCTCAGCCTCCCCGATTACTTTCTTCCTTTCTGGCTTTATGTGAGCAAAGAAATCAAGGATTGATGCTCTCTGCACCTGTCAGGGCATGCATTCAGCATGTGGTTTTGTAGAAGTGCTTGTAGAGCCTGTGCTGGAGGCTGGAAGGATGCAGCAGCAAGCAAACTCAGAGCCCATTGCAGTGAAGAGCAATGTTGCCATGGCTCCTCAGGGATCTGCAGGCCAACAAACAATATAACTGAGACTGCAGCACCCTCCCTCCTCTGCACCACATCCCATGCTGGAGTCAGCACTGGTGTAATGCAACTGCCATAAGAAACCTTGAGAGGTGAAGAACAGCTCAGCTGGCACTTCCCAGCACTTTCCCCCACTACATCCATGCTCCCTCAACATGTACAATAACAACTCACTCTCTACAATTCCCTGAAAGGAGGTTGTGAGGTGGGAATAGGCCTCTTCTCCCAGATAACAGCAGTAAGACAAGAGGTAATGGCTCAAGTTGCATCAGAGGAGGTTCAGGTTGAATATTAGGAAACATTTCTTCTCAGAAACAGTGGTCAGGCAGTGGCACAGGCTGCCCAGAGAGGTGGGGGAATCCCCATCCCTGGGGCTGTTCAAGAACCATGGAGATGTGGCACTGAGGGACGTGGTCAGTGGGCACATGGTGGGGGTGGGTTGGGGTTGGTCTTGGTCTTCTCCAACATAAATGTTTCTATGATTCTATGATGTGTGAGCAGTGGTGTTGGGACAACGTCACAGGAACAGATGGGGAGAGCTTGGACCCAGAGCCTGCAGGGCTCAGTGGGCTTCTTTTAAATACAGTCCCTATTCCTAGTCCACATTAATTTTATAGAGGCCACCCCCTGTTGGAGCAGGTGGGACAAGAGGTAATTTGGCAACTGAGTAAGACAATGTGGGGTGAAGGGAGAGATAAAAGGGTGAGAAAAGGACCAGGGGACAGCAGAGGGAAGTGGGGAGCATGAAGGGAGCAGGAGAGCAGAAGAGAAGCTGCAGCCAAGGGGAGCATGGAACAGAAACAGGGAGCCCCGGCCTCAGCAGAGCCTTGTGAAGCAAAGTTCTGCCAGCCCAAACAGCAGCAAGTCTGAAATAGGTTAGGGACTGTTTATTTGTTCATACCACAGGATGTAAACTAATATAGTTAAACTCCCCTGGGAAAATAAAGCCGAATCTTTTTTAAGGTTTTTGGTGTTGTTTTTTTTTTTTTTTTCTTTTAAGAATACATTCATCCTTCTTTCTCCCATTTCCTAAAGTTTAAAAGGTTTCATGCACCCGAAAAGACATGCTACCAAATCTCTGCCTCTCCACGGGGAGCAGCTGTTGGCCCGTGGAGGAGCAAGAGGTTGGTACAGCTGTATCAGGCAGTACGTAGGACATCTTCTTGTGCTGCACCACAGCTTGCATTCGGCAGCTATTCTCTGAGCCTTAACCATAGCATGTGAAGATTTGCTGGGCTGTAGATGTGACTGAGATTCATATGAAATTAATCCCCCTGTGCAGGAGGTTCAGCGCTCTTGGGTCAGTTGAAACGTGTTTTTAAGTAGGAGTTAATTAGGGAAAGAGTGCTTATTATTAGCTCAGGTTTTGCTTCTTTGGGTTTGGTTTGGAAGTGTCGAAGTTTTTACCTTCCCAAGGCAAAAATAAAATGAAAACAACAAGATCTTGAATTGCTTGCTTTGAATAATCTGAGCAGAGCTCTATGTAATATACAAATATTTCAGGAGGAAAAACAGAACTTGCAGCTGAAAAACAAGGGCTGCAGGGCTGGGGAGGATAAGCACCCCGTGGGGCCGGGCATTCCTTTGGCACTGCATTCCCAAGCAAAAGAAAGAGAAAAAAAAGGAGGCTTAATTGACCGAAGGCCTGATTGTCTTTTCAGACACCCTTCTTGATGTGGTTGGAGATTGGAACCCTTCTGGAAAGCGCCTTGACATTTCATAGCTTAGATATTTCCTCCATTGCTTTTGACTTTCAGGCCTCAATTATTTCCACCAGGAGAGCGTTTGCCAAGCTGATGAAATTGGAAACAGAGTGGATGTTATAAAATACAGGTAGCTCGGGCGGCTGTGCGTGATGCTGCCTCGTGTGGTTTTTTCATTTGACTTCTCCCGACGCCCTGCAAGGGCTGCAGCGGGGCAGCTCTCGGAGGCAGCAGCGTGCAAGCCGGCCGTGCACGTGTGTGTGCACACGTGAGGCCAGGTATTGATTTTAGCTGGGTTTCTAATCTGGAAAATTTCTTACAGTCTTTGCAGAGATTAATTATTCTTCCCGGTTGTGGAAGGAAAGGAGGGAAACTGTTCTTGTCCCTCAACAGGTTTTGATGGAAATTATATTCCGCAGCCAAATGGTCATTGAAAACATTTTTAAAGAACATTTATGGGGAAAATATCACAATTCTCTGGCTTTTTGCGCCCTGTTTAACTGTTTTGTGGGGATGGAAACCTGTAAACTTTCAATTTACTGCAGCCATCCTGTTTTACAGCTTAGAAAAAACACCTCCAGAACTGCTCTCTTTCAGGGGCTTTGCTGTCATACCTGGGCAAGGCAACTGCACTAACGCAGCCAGAGCTGCTGGTGCTCAGCGCATCGGAAAATTTGGCCTGAATCAGGATGCTTAAATATGATGGCCTCTAAATATAGACTGCTAACAGTGCTGAGTGAGGTGTTGGGTGAGGGACCATCTGGACATAAGTAAAACCAACTGAACCCGCTGTTGTTTGCCTTCCAAACAGGAGCTGATGCAGGATCCACCTTGCACAGCTCTGCTCTCCATCCCATGGGTCCAGGTGAGTTTCAGCCAAACTCATCCTACAAATGGGTCTCAGCCAAATTAAAGGTTTGGCTCTGGAGAAGAGGAGGCTCAGGGAAAACCTTATCAATCCTTACAACTCCCTGAAAAGAGGTTGGAGCAAGGCTGGGGTTGACCTCTGCTCCCAGGTAACAGTGATAGGATGAGAGGTGATGGCCTCACGCTGCACCAGGAGAAGTGTAGGTTGGATATTAGGAAAAAATTCTTCTCAGAAGGAGTGGTGAGGCACTGGCAGTGGCTGCCCAGGGAGATGGTGGAGTCACCATCCCTGGAGGTGTTCCAGAACCATGGAGATGTGGCACTGAGGAACCTGGTCAGTGGGCACAGTGGGGATGGGTTGAGGTTGGGCTTGGGGATCTTAGAGGTCTCTTCTAACCTTAATGATTCTATGATTTTATAAATACTTTGATCTTCAAAAAGTCAGTTGTGTTGAACAAGTGCATGGTTCTCTGTAGGAGCCCATGGGCTGGAGGTACCCAGGAGCTGCAGCTCCTGCACAACACTGTGCCCCCCAACCCAAATTGCTATTTGGGATAACAAGGTGCAGATGCCCTGAAACAACAATGGTTTGTTCAGAGCTGAAGGAGGTGGTTACAGGTCTGAAGGTGCTCTAGGGAGCAATATCCATCCTCTCTCTCCTAGGAGGAGATGTGAGGAGCAGTTTGTCTCTGCCAGCATTTGAAGTTTGAGGACGTTTCTGTAGGAAGTAACAGCAGTAAAACATCCTCTGTGGCATGTAAACAGGTTTTCCCTATTCAGTATGGTTAAAAATAAAGAAGGGGGCTGTGTGAACATCTTGGAGGTGCTCTTGCTTGTCTTTCACTTGCAAGCAGAAAGCTGCAACATCCTGATCTGTGATCCAGTACAAATACAAAACTAAATCATATTTCCATGTAATCAATCCATGTTCTTAGAGAGGAAAAGAGTCCTTAACAGCTGATGAGGAGATATTGGAGTATAACTGAGCTCTCAAAATGCACAGGTGTGCCAAAGTACTTCACCAACAGTGTGTGAGAAAGTATTCACATTGTTCCCAAACCATGGGAAAAGCATATCCTGTTCCCATTTCTGAAATGTGCCATTTATAAGGCTCTATATTCTGCTCAGTGCTGGAACGTGTGTTGTCTCCTTGTGACCATCCCTGCTGGAGGGGCGAGCGATAAACTTTCGCCAGCTTCCGTGCATTGTGCTTTGCTACAAGGAGCAGGAGAGGCTGCATGGTGGCCTTGCTCCTGCTCAGACAGGGAATTAACCCAACAAGAATGCGTGTCGTGCATCACACTGCCTTTGGGATGCCTTGCAACAGGGAAAGTATTGGAGGAAGAGGCTTTTTGATGCTGTTGTTTCTTCCCAGCGCTTCTCACTTGCACGCATAGTGTTTCCTCCGGCAGTTGTGAGCAATCAGAGTTATGAAATAAATGAAGATCGCTCGATGATGAAAGAGGGAAATGAGACGGACCAGAACAAACTCTGATGATAGGAAACTTGGAAGTCATTGCGTTTAAATGAGCAATGTAGTAAGGGAAACAGAGAAATGACTGCAGAGAGGAATGACAGATATTTATTGCTTTACAGTAGTGAAATGCTTTTTACATTTTTGGCTAACGTGAGAGTGTATCTACAATTTCCACTTGAAACATCTTGGAGATACAAGTAGCTTTTCTTTTAATCAAGAAAACTTCCATGCAGTTTTTTCATTAAAAGTCATAGCAACAACTGAGAAGCAAAACAAGCTTTTGCCTTCAGATTTTCTGTTAAAAAATGCTTAATTTTGATATTTCGACCACGCTGTGTGTTTGACAGCTCGTGACTTTCTTCCTCCTCTGGATGTCAGAGGCAGAAGCAATGTGATTCCTCTTTTGAGCCACCCTCAAGTACTCAGAATGTTTCTGATGTTCTGATATGTGCCATTTTTAATAAGAATAACGTGCTTAGAGCAGAGAAATTTAAAGTGGCTTTTGAATTGGAACGTGCCGGCTACTTCCAGCATGCCCTCTGCCTCCTTTAAAGGAGTTTTGAGACTTCAGATCAATTCACAGACAGCTTCCAGCCCCAAACTTTCCATAAAGGAAGCAAGGATACACCAGAAAGGAAAAAAAAATCTAAAGTTTTCCGGATAATTGCTGATGTGGCATCTGTGCATCAGCAGACCACCCAGAGCTGGTGCAGACAGACCCAGCCCAGGATGGGAGCGGGATGGAGCGCTGGGTGTGCGGTGTCATGGGTTTTTGATCTACTGCTGTGAGTTCTTGCAGCAGATTTATTGTAACTCGAGCCCCAGGTGAAGCCCTCAGAAAGTGGCTCTTACTTCCTGGATGAGGAAAGGCATCTCCCGACACTTAGCAGCCCGTCTGGCCCAGCTCGAGTTTAATCATTCAGATATTGCAGCCACAATGAGTTCCAGCGATGCAGAGTTCAACGGAGGTTCAGGGCGCTCAGGCCATGAGTTAATTCCCACCATCACCAGAACTTCCTTAATTTTACAGAGATTGGAAAAATGTTGTAGTATATAGAACCTGGGTATGAATAAGAATCTATTCTGTAATACCAGTGGGTGCGTTTGGCTGCTGGAGCATCCGTGGCATTGCTTGCAGCTGATGGAAGCTGTGTTTTTCTACTACAGTCGTGTTTTCCAGACACTGGGTTTTCCATTCCAAAACAGCAATTATTTTACTATTGATCATTCGTTTCCAGTGATCTAACTGGAAATGTATAATGGTACAGCAGCCTGTGTTTCTCCAATCACCAATTTTGGTTGTGTTTTCAGCGCATCCAGTCCTTTCCAGCCCCATCACCCACGCCTGGGGATGAGGTGACAGTGGCAATCCTCACCTTGGTGATATTTATAGCCCAGTGTGGTGGTACTGAGACCCTTAGGGACGCTCTAGGGCACGTGGCAGGGGTGCTAACTGGGTTGAGGATGGGGGACACCATCCTCTGCTCAGTTTCCCAGCATTTCAGCCCCCATTTATCTGGAAGCTCAGTTTAGCAAAAGCTTTTTTTCCCGTACAGACAACTGATACAAACACTCAGGAGAATCGTGAGCAGAGTGACGGGAGCACCCCAAAGCAGAGCTCACATCCCACAGATTTGCAGACCCCAAAGCACCCAACGCCAACTTCAACACCCTACATCGAACTCTCCCAGCCGCTTCTCCCCACCTCATCCACCCCTGCTGCATACTCCAAAGCCCACTGCACAAGGAGTCTTTTAGAAATAACCTAATAGATATAGAAGTTGTTTTTTCACATGAGAAGAAGTGAAAGCAGTGAGCTTTTTGCTTTGTTTTGTTTTAAACCAACGAAAGTTAATGTTTATAGCAGTCCAGGAGCTGGAAACCCAACTTAAGAAACACTTAGTGTTTAGATCTACTTAGTGGTTGGAAAAAACAACTTTTTTAATGCGCCAGCAAGTGGAAACAGCCACCCCTTGTAAACAAACCTTTAGCATTAAGATATTTCTTAGCAGCGGAAAACCTTAACTGCATGGAGACATATTTCTGAGACATTTCGGAGTGATCATAGGCTGCCGGCATAACCACACTTTGTCAGCAGATACGTCAATGATCAATGCAGATGAAAGAAAAAAGAGTTTCCATACAGGATGCTTGCTGGATGTTTGTTTCATGATCATTTACTGTATTACACACATAATTCATATCCATATAGGGAACCGGTTCAACACTGTGCTACTCTAGGTTTGTGTTTTAGGGTCAGTGAAGTTAAACCAACACAGACAGCAAAGAATCGGGCACCAGAATAAAAAATATTGGTTGTTTTCTGCAAGTACAGTAAAATTTCCCAGCCGGGGGATAAGCCTGCCAGATATTTTAGTGGTGACCTTGAAAAAATAATACATCAACCTGCTCAGTCGGTGTTTTGCCTTCAAAACCTCATCTCAACCCTGGCCACGTGCTTTGTAGCGGCTTGTCCTGACCGTGGGGTGAAGCGTCCCTGAAGTAGGCTGAGGATGGGAACTTTTTTCCCAAAGAAACAGTGGAAGTCCCATCACTTGAGACAATGAAATGCATCCGACTGCTGCTGGCAGGGAAGTGGCAGGGATGAACTAATAGGTTTTTCCATCCTTTGTGCTTTAAATCCAGTGCCTGTCTCGGTCATTACACACACCCTCTGCTGCTGTTTGCTGAGCTGGATCACATTTCCCTTCCTTTACATCTTAAATCCTTTGCTTCACCCATGCTCATTCACACCCCAGCATCCTCACAGCGCATCACTCAGGACCCACTGGGGCTGCCCTCCCGCTGTCCCCTCCTGCCACTGCATCGGGGCTGTGTGTCCCCTTCCTGCTACAAAGTGAAAAGTGGCCAAGGACCAGGAGAGCATCCCAGAGGCGCCGGCTTCAGTATGCAAGCTCAGCTCAAAGCAGGAATAGAGGGGATCTGGGAGATGCTATCCCCCAGAAGAAGGGAACAAGCAGTGCGACCACCACGCGAGATGCCCGCGTGCCCAAATCCGTCCCCGGAGCCACTTGGAGGCTGGGAGCGAGCGGCAGTGCCCGCCACGCTCCTCCCGCTGGGTCATTTCCTTCGAAACAATTGGGAGCTTTGATCCCGTTATGTGAGCGAAAATCTGCCGCTGTTCTCACTGGGTGCTTTCGGTGGGGCTAAAAAAAGCCGCGCGCTGCGAGCGGCTGAACCGCGCTGCCTCTGACTAAGCCTCTGTCCTGAGGTTAGGTAATTTCCTCGCATAAATCTCTTTTCAAGAAGGATTTTAAACAGACTTTAACTAGTACCAGACTTCTCTCCTCTGGATTTGATCCTGAGGAAATACCTGATAATAAACAAATACCTTGCCGGGATCCTCAGCCTTGCCAGAAATGACAGTTGATTTAAAAATCTTTTTTTTTTTTTTACTCTCTCCCCACCCCCCACCCCACTCTCTGTTTTCTCACTTTACCCTTCTTTTCTTTTTTTAGATTAAAAAAACGCAAGCTAAATTGTAACCATAAAGAGCAAGGAAGGTGCTGCAGAACAAACAAGTCCGAGCAAGGTTAGCACCCATAGAGGGAGAGCATTCCACTGAACACATCCACGCTTCCAAAACACCTACACCGTATTCTCTCCTCATGTGAGATTTTCATTTGGGTTCAGCTCAGCACCTATATATTCCCAGTGATCTGATTAAAGATGGTGGAGCTCATCCGGATCCAGCACGGCAGTGCTGGGTGAAGCTCAGGTTCCCACAGAGGCAGTGCCCAGTGTTTACCCTTCAGCTCTCCAACCCCGTTTTCTGAGGAAACATAGGGCAGAGTTTCGTGTTCTTTTCCCATATCCCAGGTATTTTCTTGGGAGAAGGGGATCATTTCCCAGAGCTTGTGTTGGTGTTGCTGAGCCTTTCCTAGGGATCAGCCAAAACTTCCAGCTGGGCTCATCGACTCCTCCAGGCATCCCTGAAATATTTATCAGCACGTGTGCCAGTCAGCGAGGTAGGACCTGCATCACCTCCAATAACTCAGTCTTCACCTCCAGATCAGTAAAACGCCTAAATCTGTGCTTTAACAGAGTGAAAATTTTAGTGTCACTTCCTCCGCTCAGCTCTCTTACCACTTGGGGCATTTCCTGTCACGGGCACGTCTGTCAATGTCTGAAAGATAACGTTTCATCAAACAAGTGATTTGTTATTCTCCAGCAGGGATTAACAAAGGTGTTTGAAACACTGTGGTCGTATTTACCATGAGGATTAAGGGGATTTCGGAGCAGTGAAATCATTGGGTTCCAATGCAATCCGTATGGTGTTAAAAATAGGGGAAGCTGTGATGAGCCATGCTGGGCAGTGATGTGCACACGTGTACAACCAAAGTCCTTAACACAGATGAGTAATTTGGACTCAACTTTTATTTAAATCAAGTCTCTGTTAGATGCATCTATGTCCATGCCTTGAAATTCTCTCCACTCGTGTACTTGGTTTAAGTGGGAATATCTCCTTTGCAGGTAAACTGTGTTACGTTCCTTTCATATACAAGGCGTCATCACTGACTTGCCTCTGTTAAGAAAAAAGGATTTTTTCCATAACAATGTAACTTCCAACAGTATTTATTTATTCAAGAAGTTTTCCTGACAGTATGTAAAAGAAGGATCATTTAGAAAAGAAGGATCAGTAATGTAAGTCCTCATTTGGGACTGCGTCTCAAATTATATCTATTTGATTCTGACTTTCTGCCCAGGTTCCAGTGGAAACTTTTCTTCATTTAACAATCAAATTTCTTTCTTTGAAGGCAACCAAACTAGCAGTGTTTTTTTTTCTTGTTTTTTTGTTGTTTTGTTTTTACTTTCTTTTCTTAACCAGCTGTATGTCCACCATCGTCGTTACTTAATTGCTTTTCTCTCTTAATCTAGTTTCGTATTTTCTTTCAAAAAATCAGTTGCTATACATGTAAAAAAGCTGCTAGTTGAGCTTTTCGAGGGAATGTGGTAGCTCTGTGTCAGCTTTACTTCTTCAGAAGTATTGTCTTAAATGATAGAATCATAGAACCATGGAATTGTTAAGGTTGGAAAAGACCTCTAAGATCAGCAGGTCGAGCCATCAACCCATCACCACAAAACCCACTAAACCATGTCCCTAAGCCATGTGTAGCTCCTCACAAGTAAGTCCACACATGCTGGACGTTACGGTGAGACTCACTGCAGATGGCACAGAGTAAACTGCAGAGAAATCCACGTGGCAATGGGGTGCTGTTGGTCCATGGCCTTGTGGGCCATGAGGCGTGCTTGATGGCACTGTGAGTTGCTTGCGTCAGTGCCCAGCCATTGTTTTTTTCCCCCTTGGTCCACCGAAGCTCTATCCTCAAGCCTGTCATTTTTGGAGGTGTTTGCAGGCATGGTCATGTCTTTCCTCCTCCTGAGTTAATGATGGTCAAGAAAAGAATGGTCTGGCATTGGCACAGGCTGCCCAGGGAGGTGATGGAGTCACTGTCCTTGGAGGTGTCCAAGAACCGTGATTCTACGATTCTTTGGGCTCAGAATGAAGCTTGTGCTTTTTGGATCCCAGCAAACACAGCATTTTATGAGACCTTACACTTACATTCCTTCATTTCTGCTTAAAAAACAAAAGCTCCCATTCAGACTGCTTACCATGGGTGTCTCACATAATCATTAAAGTGGTTTCAGAGGCCAAGGAAGCACGAAGCAATTGCTGCAGGGCTGCCAGACCTTGTCTGCACTGAACGTGCGGGTGCCCACTCTGGGGGGCTGTGGGGAACAGCCCGGCCACACCCCACCTCCACAGCCAAGGCAAATAATAAAGAAGGAAGAAATGAATATCTTTGCTATTGCTTTTCATTGTGTCTTTTTGAAGATGCGATATGCTAAGATTTCCTGTAATTACATGTAATAGCTGGAGGGGGGGAAGAAGGGAAGACAGTAAATGAAAGTCGTAGAAGAATTAATTCATTTCAATCTGTCACTAAGACTTTATCGAGCCAACCTGTGAATAACTCCACTGCTAACGTAACTTCATTTGCACATCTCAGCTCAAACACCTCAAAGATGAGGGACCCAGAGTTTTCCCCCTCACTTCCTGCACATGAAGTGCTATTTGGGACAGCAATAGTCTGTAAATCTGACTCTGTGGCAGTGCACCAGATTTGAGTGGATGAAACAAGCTCCTCGTGTCAGCACACATGCCTAAAATTAGCACCAAAGGTACTGGATTCTCAGGTGCTTTATTCCTTTCTTTTCCTCTCACAACAGGGCTGGATTTTTGGCGTGCTGCTGAGGACCAGCTCATAATATTAGTCTGAGGTTACTGCGCCATTCAACCAAAGCAGAGTTGAGCACCTTTCGTTTATGAGATGAATGGCACCAGCTCCTCCTCTCCCAGCACACGGCATCAAAATAGCCTACTGGGATAGCTGGACTGGGCTGCTCAGGAGCCAGTAGTCACTGAGCTTTGCAATAATCATCTGCAGATGGCAGGAGAATGCGAGCCTGGGAAGCACAAACTGGCTGAGTGGCATCTGTCCAGGAGTCATCGAGGCTCCAGGACCCCATTCATAACATGGGGATGTAAGGTTCTGGTGAGCCCCATCCCATCAGGTGCAGAGCATGGGTGCTGCCTGCGCCATCCATCAGTGGGACATGCTGGGGGAGCTGGGAACTGCACAGGAGCAAAGCAAGAATGTTGCATGTCTATGCCCAGGAATGCAGCAATGCAGGGCTGACAGTGAGCATCACTCGATGGGACATCGTTTAGAGCAAAGGGAGGTCGAGCAATGAGGTGACTTTGGGGTCAAGGAAAATGAGATCCAGAGAATTGAATAAACTGAAGAATAGAGGCAAAATGCCACTGACTTTTTGTAACCCAATCCAAAGGGCTCCAGCAGCAAATGATGTTTCGTACCAAGATTTAAGAAAAAAAATCATTGCAGGCAGCACAGGTATTGGAGGAACACCCAGAGCAAATTCTCTCTTGTACTTAGCCCATGGAAAATATTAGTAATGCCTCGTGTCCCGGGAGACTGAACTGACCCTGACTGGCCCAGCTTGTCTGGAGGCGTTTCTGCAAGCCTGACCTATTAAATATTCTCTTTTTGTTATTTCACAACAAACACTTCCCTCCCTCCTCTCTAATGAGATGTTTGGCTGAGCAGCATTTGGAGAACGGAGAAATTCCATGACATCATTTGCAGGTGGGCCAGGCAGAGGTATCTTTACCGTCAGGTTTTCATTTTATTAGATATTACCAGAAAGAAATAACTTTGAAGACAAAATCTAACTGAATTCCAGCCCAACAGCAGCAAAATTTCACATAGCCATCTATTCTGGTAGATTAGAAGCCTTTAGAAGAGGAAGCCAAAGGACCCTGTTTTCTTTAGAGAGAATTTAAAAAATCTCTAAATCTCTTAGATTTTTTCAATCCCAGAATAACTTTTGAAATACAAAACTGCTTTTCTTCTTTAATCTTGTCAACAGTTCCAAGCAGGGATTTGTTCTGGAGAAAACTGTGACTCTGCCTTAGGTTCTGATAAGTGCAGAAGAGTTTGTCCTGCTAAAATAATTCTCCAAACTCAGCTCAACCATGGAAACCCCAAAAGTTCCATCAGACAGATGAGAAACCTGCACCTCCAGAGCAGGAGGCACTCTGACTCCCATATTTCCACAATTAGCCTTAACACAACATTAGTCTTAATTTTTCGTCATTTACACCACGATGCTTTTAAGGATTGTGTCTGTTCTGTTCAAAAAGAGATAAATATTGTAGGGTTTTTCCCGCATCCCCAAGAAATCAGACAAAAAAAAATGTTTTAGCAACAGCAGCATTCATTGCAAGGTGATTTCTGCTGATAACACAGTGGTAGACTGCTCTTCTCATAAAATCTGTTTCCCGGGGTTGGCTTTCCATAGGAAAAAGTTACTATATGCCTGAATGTATTAAGTCCTTAGTCTCATACTCTCTCTCTGCAAGAATAGAGGGTGATCAATATTTTAGAAAATTTAAAGTCTATTTCAACGTAGAATAAATGTGTTTGGAATGGTGTGTTTCTGAGTTAATGTAGGGCAAGGATGCAGACTGAAAAGCCTCCAGGCAGCTTCAAATTGTTATTAAAGGGCGGAAAATATATGGAGGGAAAATCTATCATCTTCATTTTCCACGTGATTTCAAAGAAAAAAGAAATCACTTTGAGGGAAAGCTCTGAAATAAAGATCACCTCTAATTCCATAAGTTATGGTTCTATAAATCAGTCAAATAATATAGAGCTGGCCACAAGGCAAATATATCTTCTAGTATCGAGAACTGTAAGGGAGATTCTCTCATTCAAGAGTTGTTCATAATTCACTATAATTGGTGGGAAAGTGAGGGCTGTGACAATTTAATTCATTCACAACTGGCAGTGTTATTATTTCAGAACAAAAATACCGTGTTATATGAAAACCATCTGGTGTCAACAAAAACCATCCTCGTGGTCAAGCAACAGCTTGGGACAAGTGGATGTTGTTTGAAAAGTTACTGGGCTGAAAGGTGGGCTCGTTGCAGCCCTCTGAAACAGGTATGAAAACTTTCCTTGTAACAAGAAAGGTGCCAGCCACACGTGCGGAGCCCTGTTTGTCTGAAGTTAAGATGTCTTTGCACTTTTTTCTGTTTTCTGAGGGTCATTTGCAGGCCCTGGAGGTTGGCAATCACAGGGCTGGGCGAAGGATTCCTGAAGCTCCAGGGGCAAAAACGCTCCTGGTTTGAACAGCTTTGGGTGGACGAAGAGAGCTGTCAGTTGGCAGAGTTTTCAGCAGTGCTGAAGCATGTGGCCCCCTATTAACCCTCAGGATATTCCTATGCAAGGAGAGAAGGCAAACCCCAGGTCGGTGCAGCCCCAAGCGCCCAGTGAAGACAGAAGAGCTTTCTTCTCACTGCTTTGAACGCTGCTGTAGGGGACTGTGATGTTTCCTGGGAGTGGCTCTCAGGAGATCACAAGCTTTAAATCCCCTGCTGCCTCCATCTCTGCTAAAGCCCCTTTATGCTCCTGGGCTTTCTTGCTCAGCTGAGTTTTCACAAAAGTTCAGATCAATTCCCTGCAAACCAGCCTTTCCCCAGGCATCCACGAGGCCTTAGGGAGGGGCTCTGTGTAGTTTCTTAACACCACGCATTTTAATCTCCAGCCAGAACAGGAACCAAAGTGGAAAAAAACAGCGATTGCACAGGGGCCGCTGCGGCAGGTGCCTGCGGGAGCCTGTTCCTGAGAGCCCTCGGGCGCTGGGATTTGCAGGCTTTGGCAATTCCGGGTGCTTGGATGCTCTTGAGGAGAAGTTTGTGAACGTGGGAGTGTTTGTGTGAACTCCAACCCGTCCTTAGAGCCTTTGCAGGGCTGTCAGTCAGCAGCGCTGGCATCAAACGTGCATCCCCACATCAAAGCCCTGCTGACTTCCGACGAAGGGAAACAAGGGAAAAACAGATTCTTGGTGTGTGTTGTTTATTTTAACATGTTTTTAGTGTTTGATTGATTTCTTTTTTTTTTTCTTTTTTTTCTTTTTTTTTTTTCCAGCAGCAAGCCTGAGGGGGATGGTTTGCTTTATCAGGAAATGAGAATAAACTTACCCAAGCAAGCTCAGGCTATGCAGGCAGGTGCTGTCTTTGTGCTAAATGTCCCCAGGCAAAGGCTGAGGCTGGGGTTGGGGCTGGGGTCAAGCCCTGGAGCTGCACTCTGCTCCCATCACAGAGATGTAGAATACCCTGAGTGAGAAGGGAGCCATAAGGATCACAGAGTCCAATCCCTGGCTCCACAAAGAACCAGCCAAAACTCAGACCCTGTGTCTGAGAGCAGTGTCCAAACGCTTCCTGAGCTCCAGCAGCTCGGTGCTGTGACCACTGATCTGGGGAGCCTGTTCCATGCCTACCGCCCTTCCTGTGAAGAGCCCTTTCCCAGTACCCAACCTGAGACCTCCCTACACAGCTCCACGCCATTTACTCATGTACTATCACTGTCACCAGAGGGCAGAGATCAACGCTGCCCCTCCAATCCCTGTGAGGAGCTGCAGGCCGCCATGAAGGAGTTCAGGCCGCCATGAAGGAGCTCAGGCCGCCATGAAGGAGCTCAGGCCGCCATGAAGGAGCTGCGCGCTGCCGTGAGGCCTCCACTCAGCCTCCTCTTCTTTAGGCTGAACAAACCAAAGGACCACAGCCTCTCCTCACACATCTTGCCCTCTAGACCCTTTGCCACTGTCATAGCCCTCCCTCGGACGCTCGCTCACAGTTTTACATCCTTCTTCTATTGACGGCAGGACTTGTAAAGGGGCTTCTGCTCCTAGAAGTCAGCTACTTGGGGAGAACATGAAGCAAGGCATCACCAAGATGAGATGCCCAAAATCAAAGCCCACATTTTGAAAAGCACAGCCTATACCCCTGCCTTTTTGGAGAAATACTGCCGAGCTTCTTGCTCTGTGTGCTTGAAACTGGACCTTTACTGAATGGCTCTTACTGCTCCTCTGTTCATGAACCATTTACACATCATTTCTGATTGCTGTAAATATTCACAACCATTAGTTCCAATATAGAATAATCAGCTTCAGTGATCCCACAATGGGGCCATCCTATACGTTGCAAGGCGAAAACTGAAACGTGGGGGCATTGTGGCAATGCCAGCCCTTCCTGAGTAGTGGGAAGAAAACGACCCAGAGGCCGTATCTCTGATTTCTCTTCCATCAGAATCCAGGTGCATATTTTCTGCACATCTGGCTGTCCCAGCAGCATTACAGACTGCTCCCGTTGCCCTCACAGGCAGCTGAGAGCAATGGCTCCTATGCCCTTGTCACTCAGCTGCTGCTGAGGCTCAGCAGCACAGCTAAACACAAAGCCTCCAATTAGTCACAGAAAGTGAAACAGTCTTTCAGGAGAATTAAGTTGGTGCAAAGGAGTGAATCACAGCAGAGATAATATCCAGGGCATCTTTAACTGAAAAGAGACGTGGAGGAGCATAAATCACTCCATGAGCACAGCCTGGCTGAAGAGATCACAGCTGCTATATGATGCAGGGTGGCAATAAGAACTATTCCAGGGCCTTGCTCTGTGCCTGCTGGAGCAAAGCTGGGGCAGGGCTGTGGGCAGGAAGGCAGCTGCTGGTACAGAGGACCACAGCAGTGTGAGATGTCCTCACCCTGGGGGGACCCCACTTCTCATCTCTGCTTCTCCAGGGCTTCATTCACAGAGGACATCAGCCTTGGGACATGGCAATCTTCCCGAGCTATGTACTTCTTCTTATAAGTACTTAGGAAAAAGGCTCTTCAATCAGTAGTGATAAAGTTGGAGTGTTTGGTGTGTGTGTATATCCAGAAACCTTGATGCTGGCACCAGTTATTTAACTTACAGAATTCATAGAATCACAGAATATCCTTAGCTGGAAGGGATCCATAAGGATCACTGAGTCCAACTCCTTGAATGGTGCATTAAATTCAAAAGATGCCAGTTCTTCCAGCCCTTTTGCTTTCCTTTTTCACCATGGACTATGGTTATAAGGCCTTCAGAGCCTGACTTCTAAGGTTGGAGAGAGGCTTTCCCAAAAATCTTAGAGGTAGGAAAAAGAGAAGTCAGAATTGGCTGGGGGGTGAAGAGTTAAGGAACCTGCAGCTTGAGCTGCTCTCGAGGGAGACAGGAAAGCCGTAGAGATTTGGCACTACATACGGATCCCAAAAATTAGATCATAGCACATAATTATCCTCCAAACTGGTCCCGGTGCCAAAATCTTAATATCTGGGATTGTTATAATTTGAAGTCATGTAGGAAATCCAGAGTTCCAATCAGTTGCATTCCCATGCCCAGTTGCTCCCTGTCCTTGCCTGTTTTACAATAAAACCTACCTGGCATTGTGTGCAGAGTGAGTAACGATTCCTGTGCCGAAAGGGAAGAGAGAGAAACACGGAGAACTCTCCCAGGCACTGCAGGCAGTGGGCAGGCAGTGCTGGCAAGATGTGGCCATGACTCAGTCCCGCGTTCCTCTGCCAGTGGCTGCTGCCTCTTCCACCCTGTCCTGCTCCATTCGGGACGCGGTTTGCAATGTGCATGCAACATCTTCTAGAACTCTTCTTAGCTTGGCTTGCATCTTTGTGTCAGGACGCACCCAGCTCTTCTAAAATCACAGCACTTGCACAGGGCTGAATTCAATGCAGTCCTAAAAAAAAGATCACTGCACAACATCTCTCAGACGCCCAGGAATCCAACCAGAAGAGAACATGAGCCTTGCACCACAGTGCCAGGAGGACAACAAAGCTTTCTTTGGGCAATAAATGGGAGCAGGAAGGGGTCCATCACCCCTGGGATGGCACAGGCAGCAAGCACAAGGCTTGTTCCAGCACTAAGCACCTCATTTCCCTACACGTGCACACACAGTTCAGCATGCCACCACCACAGTGAGTAACTCTGCAGCCTGATGGCACCAAACCAACTTTTCTATAGCATCGAGCTGGGGATGGAAGGTGTTCTGCAGGCAGAGGTGCTGCTATCTGTGAATTGGCTGCTGCTAGGAATAGGAAGCTCAGCCAAGGACAAGCTACCAGAGCCTCCAGTGAGGAAAACAGCAGTGCAGGGGCAGCTGAGCCCACAGTGATTAAGGGCAGGACATGCCTTGAGATCTGGGCCTTTTTTTTTCACTTCCTGTTTATAGGTTGACTGCATTTCCCCAGCGTTTGAACTTCTCCGTCACCCTGTTTCTCCGCTGCTGCTGACACTGAGTGAGAATTAATAAGCTTCCTCTGAGCAAGTATCTTTATTTAAACAAGCTGCTGCCCTGCCAGCAGCTCACTGGTGAATGGCATTTTGCAGCAGGCAGGATGGAGGCAGAGCTCCCCAGCAGCACCAGCAATGATCCCAGGTGCTCTCAGCATTGCAATAGAAGGGCTTGGGCTGAGCAAGTATTTGCAGGGTTGCTTTCTTTTTTTCCTCCTTTCCATAGAAGGAGGCTGAGCATGACTGAGGATCTGGCTCCAGTCTCTGGTACTACACAGTTGACCTCAAGCCTGGTGAATTCTTCCAAAAACCTGGCCTGCCTTGCCCCCCCCCGCCCCAGCCTTCCAACTGCTGTGAGCAGTGGAGCAAGGAGGTGGCAGCTGTGTTTTTGGCTTTTCCTGCATCCAATTATACTGCAGTGATCTCCAAACAAGACATTTCTCAATCAGATGTGAAATGTTTGTTTTCCTGGTCAAAAAATTAATCTGCTGCCTGTGGTATGCATGGCATCTCACATATTTCTTTCTCTACTCACTGTCAAGTGACTTGATATTCCAACAGAAACTGCCACAAAAGCGGGAAGTCAGATGGTTTGCAAGCTAATTCATCAATTAGTTTACTATATTAGCAAACTTAAAGGAATTCTGATGCAGGCCCAATGTTTAAATCTGCTGCGACATCTGCAGTCGATCATGCTTACATTACCCATTAACACATTACATCTGTGCTAAGTAAGATACCCTGTGGTTTCAGCATGCAGAGAGCTGGAGTACCACGGGCACCGGGACAAGCAAGGCACAAAAGAGCAAGGCTACAGCAAAACAGGTTTGTCCCATGCTTGTTCCAGCTGTTGTATGGGCTTGATGTATGCTGAAGGATCGGCTCAGGAGGCAGCCTTGTGATGGAATATAAAGGCTCTGTGAGCAGATATAATCTTTCTGTTGTAAGGGTTGATGGATTTAACCAGCACTGACTACAGGGCCAGCTCAGGGGCCATGCTGCTGTCTCTTGAAGGTGATTTGGGGACAGCTGGGACGCTTTGAGCACCTCTTCAGTGACACATCTCAGGGTGATGGGTGGGATGTGGCCCCACTATTGTCACGAGCCACGTCCCACAGATGCACGGAGCCTTGAAGCGAGGAGGTAATGCCAATGCTGCTATAATTATGTATGGACCTAAATGCTCTCCTCTTCAAAAGCGTGCCTGCTCTGTTCCGTGCAACTGAACAGGTGTTTTATTTCCTCCGTTCATTTCCAAGAACCACTTCCCTCGAATGCAGAGCTGAGTGGTGCTCCAGTTTCTTTTTGCTGAGTGGCTTCCAACCCTGGAGTGGCTCGAGCCCACTTTGTGCTTGTCCTTCCTCAGTGCTCACAGACCATCAGCAGGGCAGCAGCTTTGCAAACAGCTTTAAAGATCTGGTGCCACTGGTGAGTTTGAATGCTGAGGAAGGACAGCCAGGGCTGGTGGAACACCATGTACCAGCACCCATGCATGACCCTCCTGCTTTTTATATTTTGCAAGCCTTCATCTTTAGGCAAATTGCTCCCCCCTGCTGCATGTTGTTTTTAATATTTACTGCTGAATGGGGAAGCAAGATGACAGCATCAGCGGAGGATGAGCTGTTAGCAAGTATCATTGCCTGCATCTTGTGGCTGTGCCATCAGCGGACCATGGGCAGCCTGGCCCCAGCCAAGTGTGAGGCTCAGGCTTTTTGCAGTGCTGCACATCCTAATTCAGCATCAAACATCTGAATTCCCGTACGTGTGCCATGAACGGGCCAAGAGGAGTCTCTAGGAGAAAGAAAAACAAAAGCAAAGAATGGGAAAAAAATGAAAAGGAAGGTCACAAAGCAGGAGCCAAGGTTGGCTTAGTCCCCGGTGAGTTGCGGACCTTGTGTGCGCAGCCCCGAGTACAGAATGCAAACTGTGCAAAGTTATTTTTCTGTTAAGGGTGACAGGAAAAGCCTGGCTTCTGAGTGCCGGGAATCCTCTTGTGAGGATTAAACTTCTAAATGTTCTCACGTAAGAAATATCGTGCACTTTGGATGTAATGCAGGTAATTAGATGCAGCCCTGCACAGAACAAAGAGAGGCCACCTGGTACCTCTATCAGCACAAGCACACAGAACCAAATTTGGTCAATTTGCTATGATTTGGATTCTATCTTCAATATCTAGCCCCAGATTAAGTTATATTTTCATGATGGGATTAGCAGTTTAGCCCTCTCCTACCGTTCAATCTTCCAAAACTGCTCAGTACTTGACCCTGTGCACCTCTTCTTTGGTCAGTACAGAATATGCTTTTGACTAGAGGCCAGTGACTTTCCCATTGACATGGACAAATTTGGACTTCACCTCGATTGCAGAATTTATTTCATTTGTCTACTTGATTGCATTCTGGAGATTTGATCCTCCTCTGGAGTCAGCTGGGCAATTTCCAAAGGATACAGTTGGATTCCCCACCATTATGTTTCTCCTTCCAAGAGGGAAAGGACTTTTATGGAGAGTATAAAATCCAAAAACAAGCTGTCACTCGCATTTGCTACACCACTCTTTCTGTGCCTTGTAAGAAGCACTGTCAGGGTTTCGAAGTCTGTTGTATTAAGTGTGGGATGGTGAAATGGTGGTGGCAGAAGGGCTGGTGAGATTGAGATCAAGTGCAGGAGCATGCTGCGAGGAGGTGACTTGCCTGCTCCAAATGCCCTGAGAAGCAAAGGTGAGAGCTCAGCACAGCATCATGTTACCTGTGTCTTCTCCATCCCTGCTACCCGCATCCCTCCTGGCACATCCAGACCGTGGCTTTCAGGATGACTGATGTCCCCATCAAGGAACAGCATGTGACAAAGGCAAACATCTTCCATGAGGAGAAGGAGGCTGACCAGGAGATGGAAGCAGAAATTGAACTTTTGGAAATACAAGTTGCATCTGGAAAATAAAGAAGCTGCTTCTTAAAGAGAGACAGAGTATTGCTTCCTGCCCAGGGATGTGTTCTTAGTTCATAAATAACCCAAGGAACGCACACCTTATTATGTACCTGGCCTTTGTGGTGAGGCCAGGGCTGGGTGCTAGCCAAGCAAAGCAGTATAACACACAGTGCAGCTCTGAGGTAGGAGCAAGTGCCAGGGAGAAAACTCATCTGGGAATACCAAAGTCCATCAAGTACTTAATGTCAGTGCAATGCTGAGTGCTGGAGCTCCCTGTAATCCCTGCCAGCATTCCCTGAGCACCCATCTATCCCACCACAGAGGCTGTACCGCATGAGCAGCACTGATTCTGCACCAGGAATTGCTGAGCAGGGGCTGAAGACACACGAATGATAACAGCAAAGCTGCAAAACATCTTGGTCTCCGATCTGTGTTTGGCTTAGGGAGCTTAGTCCATAGCGTTCAGGTGACATCAGTTGTGCTAGAGTGGGCAAGCAGTCCATCCCAAGGACATCTGCAAAACAGCAAGTAACTGCAAAAAACATCTCCTGCCTCAGCTCTGGGCTCCCAAACCGGAGACTTTACTGCCTGGAAATAATTTGGAGGAACTCTACCAGCAAGTGTGAAATGAATGCAAATGTGCGGCTTCTTTAGACTTAATTGCAGAAGAGCATCAGTTTACATTTCATTTCAGAACCACAGTGAACCCTCATCTATTGGGAAGTTTGCAGCCTGCAAAGATAGCATGTTCTTGAGTGGTTTTGAAAAGAATATACCATCATTCACCAGGTTCATGCTGCTGCCTCTATTCAGCCACTCACCGGAGCCACCCTATCAAAACCACGACTGTGGATGTAAGCATCTCTGAGAGCTGTAATTGAACTCCCCATCACAACCTTTAAAGCAATCATTTTGATTACCCTGAGCTTAGCAATTATGGCTGAGTGACACATTTTCAGCTTTGGAAAATGATACGCCTAGCCCAGCTTTCCTATACATAAGCGTCTCATGTACATATATCCATATAGATATACATATTTACCAGCTTTCATGTGCTAAATGGTTTCTAAGCTCCTGCCTGCCAAGGAGCTGGCTGATCCACGAGCAGGATTCCTGTTTGATGGCCGCATGATGTGTGCCAACAGCTCCCTCTGGGTTTTTCGTCTGAGATTTACTTCAGTTGCAGAAAAAATCAGAGAGCATCTTTGTTCCCAGAAGTACTGCTGGCAGCCGACCATGGAGCATGACCCGTCCTCGCAGCCCAGTTGCGCGGTCTCTAGACAGCAACTCCTCGGGGCCAGCACAACCTGGGGTGGTGAGACAAGCTCTGTAATGGAAACGATTGTGCCTTTGTGTCTGGGAAGCCAGCAAGTGTCATTCTTTGAAACACAGCGGCTATTTCAGAAAGAGCATCTCTAACAGAGATGCTGCAGTTTTCCAGGGCACCATGGAGACATCCAGTTGCATAACCCTGACAGTCACTGGGAGACAGTCTGCTGGCAAGCACTGCTGACCCCCCCCTCTCCTGCTCAGCACAAAGTCCCAGTGACCTCAGCCCTTGGCCGCCTCGTCCACCTCCAACAAGAAATGTTAGAGAGAACTTCTCAGGAGCCCCTCCCATAAGCTATGAACTAAAGCGACTAATTTTACAGCTACTAAAATATACCAAAGCTCAACACAATAGCTTTTCAAGTTGACTAACTGGTAAATGGGAGCCAAAAAGCAGGAGCCACGTGGATTTATAATCTCGTTAAAGGGAACCGGGGTGAGCGTTAGGCAGAGGAGGAACTGGAGTCCGTGAGCCCAGAGCTGAAGGCAACAGCTTTATGCTGAGTTTCTCCATCTGAAAGTCTGGTGCTGCGCTTTGCAGCAACCAGTGTTGAGCTCATCAGATCTCAGCTTTGCAGCAGGCTGCTTTGCTCCTTTGTTCATCAAAACAGGGAAGAAATAGAGGATCATTTTGGAAAAATCCTGGAGAATCTGGTAGAGATGGAATTGAGGGTGCTTAAGAACTTTTATAGAGTCCAAGGCAGAAATTACTGTAAATACTTGCAGAATTTAATGAGTCCTTTTATGCTTCCTGTTGGGTTATTTTTAACACTCTTGTAGGATTCCATAGCGAGATATGATGATGCATTAAATGTTAATGGTTGTTTTAAAAATAAAAGCTGTTGAATGCTGTCATTTTCTATTAGGTAATACAGAGGGCCTCCATTAGGAGTGTTTTTCTCCCTCCAAACAAAGCCTGGACAGGCTCGATCACCAGTCATGAGCAAAATAATCTCAACTTGGGGAAGATATTAATAAAATCCAGGCTGCAAAATGTGCAGGAAGCTGCTCTAATGTTTCTAGTTCCAATTTCTGTTCACACAGGTGGACTCAAGAGGAAACCAAGGTTCACCACATCCTAATTGCATTTGGGGGCACTGCTGAAAGCTTCAGCTTTGAGATTTTCCTTAAGGAAATCTCCTTGATTCGTATCTTCTTTTGTGATCAGGGAAAAGTTTTCCTGCAATTTGAAGAACCTGTATACATTTCATGCCTTTTCTAATCTAACCCCATGTGGCACAGATCAAAGGCCTTCATGAAGTTCAGAGCATGAAGCTCAGTAATCCTGCGTCCTGAATGAATTATCTGCCAGGAAGACATTTAAGTCTCATGTGAAGGCGTCACTGGCTTCTGTCATCATGTACTCTCCTTTGGCTGTGTGATTAATTGCTGTGATTTCTGTAGGACTAACATGGTCATGTCTCATTAGCTGTCTTTGGACACCACGCATTCATCAGTCAGATATCATCAGAACATTTTAGTTTTTAAGATCGTACTAGGTTTTCACAGATCATGCCCAAATTTTACCGGAGTGCTTGTGAATTCTGGTTGAATTCAAACCCCATTGGGCAAGGGGTGAAGTGTTCTCTGCAAGCTCAAGAGCCAAGTAGGCCATGATGGTGAAAGAGCGGGGAGAACGTGGTCAGCTGCAAGTATCATGTGAGTGTTCCCAGTATTGGGGGTCATTAACTTTTGTTTGGCAGGATTTCGGTAGGAGGGAATTTGCTAGAGGAAGATGAGATTATCAGACAAGGGTGCCACCTCACTGTGCTCAGGACATGGTACGTCAGGAGCTGAACTTCTCCCATTCCAGCCACATTTCTTGGCCATGCATATGTGCCATGGCCATGTTGAGTGCGGAACCCTCAGCAACATGACAGGATCTGTGTCCCAAAGGCACAGGGCTGGAAACCACTTCCATCTTCATCCCTAAGAAGAGGACATCCCATGGGAGAGGGATCAGTGCAGGGAGCTCCCGGCAGGGCTTTGCAGCAGACAGCTTACAGCAGTGTGGCAATATGAATGTCTGCAAGGAGCAGGGCTTTTTGTGCCGTGGATTCTGTCTCCTTGTATTTCTTGTGTAGGCAGTATTCCTTCTGACTCCGTTTACTTATCTAGATCCATTGTGTGCTTACTAATAGAGACAGCATGTTCTCTTTTTTTAGCTTGAGAAGTTGAGAAGGAAAGTCTCGTGAAATATGTTGCCAGTCTAAATGATTCCATGGCTTGCCTACGTTTCAAATTAACTGGTGGAATATCAACAAACATAATGGCAATTCTTTTCCAATCCCATCTCCTTCAGTCAGTCTTTAGCCCACTTATCAGACACTTGTTATTACAAAAATAATCAGGAGAGGAAAATACACCAGTGCTGAATCAACACTACCGTACTTCTTTTTTTTTTTTTCCTTTTTTTGAACTCATCTAACTTTCTTGGTTTCTGTTGGACACGAACCAGCCTGAAGCTGTAGAAACACAGCTGGCTAAACCCATCACATCTTATTACAGGTTATCAGTTCTCCCCTGCAATTAACACATTTCACAATTAGCAGAGAATTGATGGGTGAGTCAGTTTGATGGCTGCCGTTTAAAGCAGGCTATTTCTTTACTGTTTAGTACCTGACAGAAAGGTTCGCAATGCAAACATAATTTGTAGACAATGCAAGAAGCTGGTAAAGCCATTAGCATTTCTTATACCCAAAATGACAAATGGTCTTTACATTAATCTCAAATCACTTCTTTAAAGCAAGGATCAGGAAAGAATTTTCCTCGAAAGGATATTGCTGCCCAGCTGGGGAGGTGCTCTAACAGGGATTTCTCACCTTCTGGGGGATCAATAGCATGGGGCTGCCAGGCTGCATTTTTGGGCTCCATAAAGCCATTGGTTTAATTTGTTTTGATGAACTTTCTGCTTAAAAAAAAAAAAAAAAAAAATAATAATAATAATAATAAAAATTGCAAACTCCGCATAGACAGAAGACCAAACCACACCGTGACTCACATCATACAGTAAACCATTTAGGAGTAATACTGCAGTAATTGGGATTTAACTCATTCCACTCCATATCTCTCTGCTATTAAACTGCAATCTTTGGCCAGCTGGCTTTTTTTCAGTTTCAGCTCTTCATTTGGGAAAAGGAAAAAACAGAAACCAAAACTCTGCCAGTGCCAGTCACTGTATCAAAGCTTCACAATAGTCTGAAAATAAGGACTGACGGGGACTTTGAGGAGGAACCTACTCCTCCCATCTCCCTCAAGACCTCCCTGATCCCGAGGAGCCTTTCCCTGTGGCTGGGCCAGACACTCGCACCCCATAGCTTTGATCCCAAGAGGTTTTTTTCAGAGAGAGGCATCATCCTTTGTGTTTAAAATGGGCATGCATCAGGCAAAACACAAGCTACCTTCAGTGTAGTCTCAGAATACCAGACACCAGCTTTGATCCCTTCAATGTGCAGATAAAATGAGGCTGGTGAGAGAATGAAATCTCCTTCCTTTTCATTTGCTAAGTACATTAATGTGTTCTTGATCTCAAAATGATTCTCATTTGCTCACTGTAATCACAGTGCTTTTCGTTCTTCTCTTTGTTTGTACGGATTTTGCTGTTGGTTTTCTTTTGTAATCAAGAGGGTTTTTTCTTTTTTTTTTCTGTTCTTGCAAGCTGAATATTTTCCTGCTAGTAAACTTGTCCTAACTCTGCTTTACAAATGCATTCTTTCCTTCATCTCATTTCCTCCCACCCTGAGCCGGGGCAGAGATTTGCTCTGGCAGCAGAAATGAAGGTTGCAGATAATGCCGAGGAAAGCAAAGACCACACGGAGTAGTGTTGGCCTGAGCAGCAGCAAGAAAATGCCCCATGTACTTCCATTAGTGAGAGTTTTGTTTGGCAGACCTCCCAGTCTAATAATCAGTTTGGTTGTGGTTAGGCTTTTTTTTTTTTTTTTTTTTTTTTTCTTTACTGCCTATTTGGAAGGACAGGAGCATTGGCATTCTGGTGACTTGCTGATCATTATGCAAATGAGGAAACAGTTAAACATAATGAGAGGTCAGACCTCACCACCTCGATGGCCATAGGGATTGTGCCCCAACACAAGACGCTGTAAGGTGTTGCTGTTGGCGAGGATGAGAAGTTCCTGCCTCTGCTAATAAAGCACCAATGCTGGATACAAAGCAATGTGCTGACTCTTCCCGAGACTTGGAGATACGTCTCAAGCCAAACATGAGATGCTGAGCCTCGTGTTCTTGTGGTTAATGAGTGCGTGCAGTCATGGTCTGTGGTTGCTGCGTGGTGACTTTGTTCAGTGCACAGTGAGAGAGGTTGGAAGCTAAATACTTGGGTTTGCATTTGGTCATAGATGTAGAAAACACAACAGAAAGCAAAATGGAGATTTCCAACAGCTCAGCTGATGCATGGTAAACTCGCTAGACTCAGTAACTTGAAATCTCCTCCTGGCAATTGAAATTCAGCTCTCCCTGTGCTGGCAGTGTTAAAGAAGAAAATACAATGGCACTTCGTAATGCTTAGTGATGGTTCATGAAAAAAAAAAAAGCGTCCAAATCGTATGATCCAGGAGGTACATAGGATGTAACGAAGTGCGGTGGGTGAAAAGCAGAAGTTCCCAAATTGATTTGTGTTGGGAAAATGGTCTGCAGGTTCCAATAACTGTGTCAGCTGAATCGCTTGGACTGCTTTTGTGTGCAGAACCGTGCAGGAAATCCCAACAAAGCAGAATTTCTCGTAAGAATCCTGGTGCATCAGCCTGCAGACCGAGCCAGAAAGAAACCACAAAAACAATTGCTCTCCTTGCTGTGCAGCTACTACAAGTCCCAGGTGGAACCTGAAAATGAAATGTGTGTGTGTGCGTCAAAAGATCGCAGGGCTTTCCAAAACCCACTCTTTGAATGCAGTTACAGAAACAAGCACATGATGGGGGTCAGAGGGTCACTCTGTGTTTCATACATTGTTCTCTCTTCAGCTCTGCCAGAACTGACCCAACGACTCAATTTATTTGAGAATACTACTTCATGTTTCTTATAAGTTGCAAACTTGAGCACCCAAGATCACGCATCACTTTGAAACATCTTTAAGGAAACTTTAGCTTTTATGTACTTTACTGAACAATGAACCCCATTTCTTCATTCTTGTTCTGAGATGGATATCTGCTGAACGAGAAATGTCGAAACAGTGAGATAAATTGGCTCTAAGAGGACTTTAAAGCTAACATATATTCAAGGATTCATCCAGGACCTGGTTTATCCTACTCTTACCTTTCAGAGGACCATAACAAGGAAGGTGGGAGACTGACAATGGTAATACAAGAGATGCACGTCCAAGTCCAAATATTTCTGGTGTGTGCTGAATGCCCTGTATGTACCGAAGGCTTGATCTCTGTTATGGGGTTGCCTGCCTCTAAAATACACAGCACTTTTTCCTTATGGATGACTTGCAGCAAAGTTTCATAGAGAGCAAAAGTAAGAACTCAAACAGCAGAAGAAATGTTAACGGGAGAAGAGAGCATTTAATGTTCATTAGGAAGACACAGGGTGAAAAGTTGGGAAGAAGCAGAAAAATTCTATAGGGTAAAAAGAAATTCTTTTTGCCAAGGATCTTGTCTTGTTGTCTTCATCTGTAAAACATCCAGAAATCTGCTGGCACGACATGAAACGAGACGGAGGCTGAAAGCACTAAGACTACACTGAAATTTAAGTCTTGTTAAATTCATTTTTTCCAGGGTTTGCAAGAGCTGTTTCCCTTCCACCTGCTGACCAAACAGGATAGCAGTAAAATACTTCCTCTTACTGACTCACAAATCTGTCGGACGTGATGAGGCCCAATGGGAGTTCGGTGATGTCTTTAATAGCAATTTGCTTTTTGCCTCTTGGCAAACAGCGCTCCCGGACTGGTAACACTAGCTGCACCTCCAGGCTACGGTTCGCAGGGCCATCCAAACAGACCCAGAAAGGTCTTGGTCTCCTCTGCTGCATGAAGAGAGGTCTTGTTATTACAGTTCTGTTTGCTCGCAAGTGAGATTGTGCAGGGATTTTTCCATTTGAAAGTATTGCAGACGAGGGGATCAGGATAGCCACTTCTGCAGATGGTCCAACGCTGACCTGAAGCTATACAAATCCTGTCTTCTCAGCCTTTCCCAAAGGGCAAACCATGGGTTTGTGTGGCCCAGCACAGATCGTCCTAAGCTGTCCTGCAGTTCACTCTGTCCCTGCAGCAGCTGCAGTTTGGAGAGCATTGCTCCTCCAGCTGACGGCCAGAAAACCAGGAGGCAGCTCACCCGAGTAAATCTCCACTGGAGTTTTTTGGTTTTATTTCCCTGCCATAGAGGCAAGACAACAACGGAACATTAAAGTGAATTATTATATGCTATGGGTTTCGGAAACATCCCTGTGCTTCCTTCCTAGGTCATGTACAGCCCTGTGGTTTCTGCAGGCTCCGCTCCTGCTCGGATGCCGGTAGCTTTCCATTCCCACCGCCTCGTCTGACTAAACGTGCGTGTGTAAGGGGAAATGATTAACTCCGACCATCTATAGAATGAATTTTTTCCTATTTAAAGATACTCCTGACAAAGCTGACTGGGAAAAATTGCTATGGTGGTTTCAACTAAAGTATGCTGCACATTTTCCAAAAACTTTTTTGGCACTTTTTGTGAAGAGTTAAAGAGCGGTTTCTGCCAAGGAATAGCTGCCATCTTGCTGCAAATAATTGCTGGATTTTTTTTTTTTTAATATTAAAAAATACATATCCACAGTTGTCCCCACTTGAAATAAAATCCTATGCATCAATTGAAAATGCTGATCTGTAAATAATGTTGAGTCAGAGCTCCAAAAGGTGCAGCTGCCCGCTGGTGTGAGTAAAGCACGAAGGGAATAGCAGGAAAATGAAAGGGACTGGGAATTTAGCTACATAAGCATTTGGAGCTCCTTGAGGAACTGAAAACAAGGTGACAATCTTGAACAATCAGGCTCAGACCGTCGTGTTTTTGTTTTCTTTTGTCTGAAAAAGCTATTCAGGACTCGGACATCCACCTAAAATGTCCCCCCAGCTCTCCACCCCCCGCCGGAGATTTTAAACAAAAGTTAAAGAAGGAAAGGAATAGCATAAGCAAATTTCGAGGGACAAGATGAATTACAACCCATCTGTAGGTTTTTCCCGTCCTGCTAACGATCTACGCTGAACTCTTTCTGCATTGTTGTTCAGAAACGTGCCGGTGGATTCTTGCTGAAGTTACCCGTAGCCAACTGAGCAGCCCTTAGCGCGCTGCTGGCACAGTGACTGTCTCCAAGGCCAGAGCAAAACAGCCCTGTGCCAGCAGGGCCACAGCTGTAGCAAAAGCTAAAGCCCAGATGCTGGCTTTTCCTTTTCCTGAGTCATTGGTCTGCCCATGCCATCACCCTGCAGCTTTCTTCAGGTGCCTGGGGAATATTCAGGGAAGGGCTCAACACCAGTTACAAGATGCTTTCCCAGTTTTGCCCCACTCGATGCACTGAAAATCACCCCAGTGCCTAGAGTGATGCCGTTCCCAGGCACACGCAGAGCAAGTCCCTTTCTTCCTGTAAACAGAAAGAGATGTTTTCAGTTTACATGTTTCCAGTTGACATTGCGTGGAAGGCTTATGTAAGTAACAGGGGAAAAGAACAAACTTAATGAATTCATAACAACACGGCTAGGCACGGCCTCCAGGGCTAAACCTGTCAGGATCTGGCCCGAGGAGGATGCTCGTTGGGAGACCTGACAAGCAAGACTGCGGAACTACAAAGATTTATTGTACACCAAAATAATTCCTACGCTCGCTGAGCAAAGCTGCTGCCACAGAGTAACTGCTTTTAAAAGTATTTTCCATCATGATCTCCAAGTCCCTTCTCTTGCCCAGATTCCATCACAACAAACAGCCCAAGGATTTACATGCCTCTCACTTACCTTGTGATGACAGCTCGACACACAGTTTTGTACAGAGGGAGGAGAGGAAGAGTTTAGCTCTCTTGTGTCCAATGCAGGCTGAGGGCTGAGGGCTGAGGGCAGAGATCCTGGGAATGGGGCTTGCTACTGCCCTGAGTCTGATGGCTCTGCTCTAAGGGCAGAAAAAGGTGACAAATACTAACACCAAACTCCCTAGATTTTTTCAAGCACAGTAAGAAGCACTTTCAGAAGTGTCATATCACTTCACTGTAGCCAATGCTAAAATTCTGCACTTTAGAAAGAGAAGATGTAGGGTAACGATGGGGAGGTTTGAGTTTCTTGTTCTGTTTTCATATGCATGTGCCAAAAACAGAGAAAATAACATCCCCAGATAAGAGATATATTTGCTGTCTCAGCAGTTCCTGATCTGCTGCTCAGTGGTAGAACCAGCTTACCCAAAACCATCACCGTCTTGCTGATGTGCATGCTTACAGACAAAGGTAAAATTCATCTTACCCAACTCCAAGATGTCCAAGAGTTGGCTGATGAATCCTGGGCTTGTGCATGGCCTTCCTTTCTATTTCCTGAAGAACAACTGACACCTCCCAAATTTCATTCTGATCAACAGTACACGAGGATGAGACCAACCTGCACCTTGAACTCGATGATCATTTTGGGTCCCTTCCAACTCAGGATGTTCTATGATTCCAGTGGGCTGCAAAGAGCTGCTGGGTAATGAGCCAGACTGTGTCAGCGCCGTATCTACAGGAGTGCGGTAATAAAGCAAGAAAATTGTATTGTCATGGCAATCGAAATCCCCAGACAGAATCTCTGTACCACAGCCCATCCGTCTATCTCCTTCTGCTGGTAAAGACAGCGTGAAAATGAGAGGAGGGACAATCAACAAAGGTGTCTGTGATAAGCCACACTCAAAAATTGTGAATGCAATAGAAAGAGAAAGATGCGGCTGTACTAAGGATCAGAGGATAAATGACAGTGGGTGTAGTGAGAGCTGAAGACTGTGGCAGATACAAAGACACAAAGAGGGAAGCCAAGGGCCTGCCTCATGCTGGGATCCAGCCATGCCCTGCTCACCCCACTGCATGGAGGAGCAGGTGCAGAGGAAGATGTGGGGCAAACAGGGTGGTGGAGGAGAATCAGAAATAGCTTTGTTTAGGCTCAGAAAAGGAGGGAAAGGCTCGGAAAAGGATTGCTTTCTATAAATAGCTGACGTAACCCCTCAGGGAAGGGAGATAGTTATTTAAGCTGAAGGACAATGTTGGCCTGGAATCAAACTGGTTGTGAGTAAATAGAGGGGGGAAACATGAAGCAGGTTTCTGAGCATCACAGGAAAGATGGTCTGAAACAACTTTCCAGGCGCAGCAGGAACCTGAGCGCTTCTAAATCCGTCAGAGCAGGAAATTGATCTCAGTGCCAAGATATCTTCCAGATCTACATACACATTACTCATGCTTTATTTCATCTTTGCCAATGGCAAATTTCACTCTGCCTCAGAAAATCAGACTGGATGAAATCCTGAGAGATAGGTGATAGCTTGACCGAAGGCAGGTCTGTTCCTTCTGATGGGAGGAGGGCTGTCCCCTTTAAACAGCCACATGTGACATCCTATGGCTTCTTCATCCTTCACTGCCCCAGTTATTTCAGCATTTTGTTGTTAGGACAGGAATTTTTCCCCTTTATCTTCCCTCTATGTCCCTTTCCATTGCTGGGCTGCTGGCAGCTGATGGACCACTGCAGGACGGGTGGGATGCTGGGGCCTGGGAAACAAATTCCTGGAGAAACCTTGGTCAACAAAGTCTATGGAAACAAAACAAAAACAAGACCGGTAACACTGTTTTGAATGTTGCTGTTTAGTAAACGTGGAAACTGAGGAAACCGGGCTCAATGTTCCTTTCCTTTGATTAGCCTTTTTTATAGGGCCGTCTACAGAGGAATTGGTGATACAGGAAAAAGCCGTATTCCCACAAAAACTGCAGTGCACACATTCCAGCAGCGGTGCACGAGGATGACCCAGGGTGATCTCTCACTGGGGATCTGGGGGATAGCATTAGCCTCATGCAGTCTTCTGGCTTGGCTCTACACCTAGGAACAAATAGAAAATGCAGCCCCGTTTGAACAGAGTTGCAGTTACAGAGTTTCACCCAACTTTTTGTTTTCCCTCTTTATATCCGAGATAAATTGTGCAAGACAGGCACTCACATTTTGAGAGGTTATTACATAGGTCAAAGGGTTTTCCTTGCAGTATAGAAGAGATTTCTACCACTTGGACCCAAAGCAAATAAACAACTTTATACAAACTAATTCAATTTATATAGAATTCTTAGTGTAGAGGAGAGAAATAAATTAATTCCTTTTTTGTCTCCTTTGGCTTCTAAAAAAAGCAGGTTCGCTGTGCCTTACATTTCTAATTTAATCAGGCTACTGCAATCTTGAGACACTCGCCACTGGGTTGACCAAAATGCAGCGAAGCAGTCAGGTTGTCATGGCTGACAGTGGGTTGTGCTGTCCTCCTCAGCCCTTCAAGGCAAGAAAAGGCAAAGTCTGCAGCTGGGACGGAGAAGGGAGTGAGGTTTGTCAGTGCAAGCAGGCATTGGCCCCTCTTACCCTGCCTGCACTGCCCAAGAGGGCAAACATCACCTCTGCCAAGTGCGTCCCCTTCTGCACCCCCTCATATCTTATCAGGGTCTTGTCTGTTCGTGGCATGCTGTGCCCCAGCCACACGTCAGTGTCCAGCTGGGGTTTGTGCTCAATGCAACATCAGAGAAAAAGATGCTGTACAGAGGCTGCCTTATCAAGGGCTGATAAACAGCCTTCTTGCTTGGAAATTTTCAATTGAACAGATGCTCACGCCATGCCTCAGCAGTTGCACTAGGAGCCCTGTCCATCTCCTGACGTCCTAAAAAAAGTCATCCGTGAAACAGGCGAGCACAAGAGCTGAGAAAACTTGGACAGAGCTCCCAGCCAAATTGTGACTGTGTTGCCAAACATGGAGAAAAGTGCCTCTGATTCTTCTGTTAAGGCGTCCAAGGAGGGCCACAAAATTATAGTTCAAACTATAAACAGAATGAGTACATTTTGTTCATTTTCCTGTTCTCTTTATAATCGATGCAATATGAAGAGCTGCTATCAGTGGAGAGTTATACAATCAGATGGCAGCAATAAAAAGAGCGTTAGCAAGTCTAGGATATCATGGGAGGTTGACTGGAGGAAGCAGTTATAAAACAAGAGCATTTCGGTCTATTTAGATGAGAACATCAGATTTGTGGCACAGTCATTTTGATGTCTGTCTGTCCACTTAATACCCATCTCACGGACAGCTGCATCCTGATTTACAGTGGTTGCCTGGAGAAGGATGGTTTGCATACTGAGGGTAATGTATGCACAGAGATGGCTCTGTGTGCACCTTGAATGAGATGTCTGTTATGTGCAGTAACAACATGTCCATGTATAGATGAGTTAATCTTATTTACATAATGCATTCATATACAGAATTTCATAATTATTTTAATTCACACCGTTTCCTTCTTTCATTAGACTTACGGGAGGTTCTTTATTTCTGCAGTTGTAACACAAATTGGACCGCAGGTTCCTAGGCTCACAAGTATATGAGGTGGGGAATGCAATAAGTACGAGATGGATGTCTCCAGCAGCTGTCAGCAGGAGCCTTTACTGCAGCATCTTTGTTCTCTGGTGTCTCAAAAGGTCCCGGTTCTCAGATGGTCTTCAGACTTGTTTTCTTCTTCTCTCGCAGCCATCTCTGCTCTGATATCTGCAGAATGCACTTGGAAAACTCAGGGACTATCAACATGAGAGCTGTAAAGCTTTAAAAACAAACAGACATTTCACCTGTCTCTAATCAGCCCCATCCCATAGTTTGGCTTTGATTTCCCCTGTGCAGAAAAGAAACGTATAGGATTTTAATTTCCTTGGCTCCCAAGAGCAGTATGAATGAGACTGCAGCATTGCATTGAGCTTGTGTTATTAATGGGCTCCATGCTTGCAAATGTCTCATTCAATATATTTGCTCAAAGCGCTTCCAAAAAGGGGGAAAAAAGAAAAAAGAAAACATCAGGTTTCTAGGTCTAATGTATGTGACCTGACAGCATGAATACATTAGATCTTCTACAGAAACATACAATTCCAGCACTGTGCATTGGATCTTTAGCCTTTTTGTCTTCATCTGGCCTCTAATCAACATGCCAGCATTCTGCCTGGAAATAAGCAGAATTTTCCTGCCATTCTGGTTTGTGCTTTCTACCCATTTGACAGGGTACAGCATGCCTTCTTACGAAGTCGCTGTACACTGGGAACATCACTGAGCTCCCTGTTCAAGCAACCAGAGCATCCTCCAGTCCTTGTGTTCTCTTGCTCGGTGTGCTGCTTGCCCTCCCATGCCAGACCCTTGCAGGCACAAGGCAGAAGTTCTGCTGAAGGCCAAATGCTGATTTCTTGCTGCTGAGGATCTCATACATCATTTTTCAGTCATATAGAAGGTATGGTCCAGTAATCCTGTACAGAGACCTACAGGATCTCAGTTGTCTTCCAAAACTTCAGGCAGGTCAGAGCACTTCCCCTCTTCGTGCCTGGTTTTCCCTTCCCGTGCTCTGGCTTATCTGCAACCCTTGAAGTTCTTTAAAGGAAGAGCTGTTTCATATTATGCATCTGGACAGTGTCTAACACAAGAGGGCCCCACTTTGATTAGGGTCTCTTGTGACTACTGTAATACAAATACTGCGAATAAAATGCATTTGAATCAGAAAAAGGCGATGATGCTGCTTTTCCAGTGAGCTCTTACCTCAGGAAGGTCTGGGTGGGATGGGTTTGCCAGGCAAAGTGGCCCGACCTGACCCACCCCAGCATGGACATCACTTGTCCTTGCAGCTGTCCTTATGGTGATGCAAAGCAAACTCAGCAAGAACTGTGCTCCCCTGCCCCGTGCTTCCTGCCCGTAAGCACTTTGCATATCCAAATGTGCCACATATTTGTCTTGCTAACAGAAGCAGGCTCTGCTTTGCAGCAATTAATCATTTTATAACCATTCTTCTATTATTATGAATGCAGCAGATGTGGTTCCATTAATAGGCCCCCAAGTGAGCCTTATCCAGCATCTCTGACACTTAATGAAGGAGATTATGTGGCCTAAATAAAGTTTTCATTTTCATCATCCTCCTTCTGTCTGCACTACCAAGTAAGCAAAGAGCACCAAGTGGGAATCTCGTCATGCGCTCGGTTACAGTACATAGGATGAACTCACTGCCAAATAATAAAATGTGTCCACTAGCTTAATGTGATTAGTAATAGCAAAAGCTTGCGTTGGTGTTTTTACAAGGGTCTGAAACAAAACATTAAAAAGAAGCACGTAGATGTCTCTACACTGCAGCGGTAATTCAAAAAGCTCGGCTCTTCCTCAATTAACCTCAATATTTGAGCAATGAGAGGGTGGGCAGCTGGCTCCCCAGGAAAACGACTGCCTCCAGAGCATTGTTCAGGCTCGGGGAATTTTTTGAGCGTGATGGTTGCCATTAAAAAGTCATCACTTGGAACAGTGGCTGAGACCTCGCAAGTCTTGGAGTGCTCATAAAAGAGTGCCTAACGAATGACAACGAGCAGCAGGGTTGCCATGGGCTGAGTGCCCCCCACCAGCTCAGGCTGCCCAGGGACCTCCATGGCCATGGGCACCTCCAGGGATGGGCACCCACAGCACTCTGGGCTGTGCCACAGCCTCACTGCTCTCTGAGTAAGGAATTTCCTCCTCACACCTAACCTAAATCTCCCCTCTTTGAGTTTAAAACCATTTCCCTTTGACCTGTCGCTACGGACACAACAGGTTTGGGAAGGAGATGTTTCCCAAAGCATTCCCTTTGCTTTTAGGACCAGATTCTCTCTGCCCAAATGGTTTTCTCACCATGTTTCTGCTCCGCGTTGTCTGAGGCTTACACTATTTTGTCTTTAATTCACTTGGTTCTCAAAAGCAGACAGTCAAGAGCCGACATCTACTCCTTATTCCCAGCGCAATAAATAGAGGAGGCAGTTCCTTGTGTAACACAGACAGAAAAAGTCCTGTGCATGTCAAATACGTCCTCCGGGGTTCATAAGGAACACCTCCACTGTATAAACATATTGTATAATTTTAATATCCAGGAGGACCATCTAATAAATTCTACAGATCCGACTTCCACTGGGCTGTGCAATAAAGGGTATTAAAACATGCACTGTCTGCAGCATGGAGCCACGGAGAGGCAGCTCAGCCATTGGGATGGAGTATTAAGCCATCAGACGGCGACAAACTGGCCCCATTGCTGCACGCAAGGTGGGAGTGCGGTCAGGTCTAGCATCACGGGGCACTGTTCTATAGAGCACAGCAACTCAGCAGGGTGTTCTCAGCCCCTGCACGAAATGCTTGAGGTATGACAGCATGGAAAAACGATGAACTTTCTTTCTCACACGCACCAAAACAGATTTACCGTGAAAAACGCAGATAACTAACAAATGATCTCCCTGAGCCCTGTCTCTTTAAAACAAAACAAAGCGAAGCGCTGCGTTTTTAATTAAAGCCCAATTAATTTGAAGAAAGCGAGGAAATCACATCTGGGCCGTTGCTGTTCTGCAGCTTCTAACCACAGCGTGCGTGAGGTTACGTCAAGGACTCGCCTGTCAATTTTGCTTTAACTCACATATGGCGCCGGGTCTAAAGAAAACCGACGAGTTTTTGCTTTCTGCAGTAAAAGCCAAACTAACATAAAGTGAAATTAATGGCAACAGCAGTGATTGCTTTCATTTCCCATTGAACTTTCTCAATAATGCCTGTAATCAAGATCAGGTTGGTTGGTTTTTTGTTTTTTTGTTTTTTTTTTTTCAAGCGAAAACAACTTCTCATCAGAGAAAAGAAGAAGAGATACTTAAAATACATAGACACATCTGTTCTCCCATATTAACAACATTACGTCTTTCTCCTTGTGATGCATAATGAATCATCTCAGTGTGTTTTGCTTTATAGTTTTGTACAAATCCAATTCGTTGTGACTATTACTGTAATAATAATATTTTCCAGTTCAACAATACCTTTCATTTGAGTTGCTCAGTACAAGAAGCGAGGCATGTTGATCCCATGAAACAGCTAGAAAAAGTGAGACACTACTCTAATTACCAGATCTAGAATTTGTCTCGTAACAGGGAGAAAATAGCAGTGCATTTAATGTGTTTTTTTTATGCAGACATGTAATTTTCGCTACAGTTTGGTTAAACAAGCCAGTGTTGTCATCTTCCTCTTTAATATTTGGAAAAGCAAAGTTTATGGCATGCTAAAAATGCATTCATCTTCTTTTTTTATCCCTTTAAAAACATTAATCTGAGCATGGTCAGTTGCTGGGGCTCTGCTTGCAGCCCGTGAGCATCCTGCTCTGCTGCTCTTCAGATGCCCTTCTTGGGGACGTTTACCTTCATGGGCTTCACTCCCAGCACTGTCCTCAAGGGCTAAAGTTATATCCAGTTTTCTTTTCCTTCCCCATGGATACTTGGTAAAGGTAATCTGAGCTAACTTTTTCCAAGGAATTGCTTAAAATGCATTAAACCCCTGTGCAGACACCGGATTAGAGAGGATTAATTCTCCTAAGCGGGTACCAGAGCCATATCTAAGAGCTCCCAGTTGGTGGAAAACCACAGAGCCCAGACACCTACATCAGCTTTATGGGAAGTGTTAATCTGATTTAGCAGCAGTAATTAACAGTTCCTCGAAAGATGTAGATCCCGATTTGTTTGGCCAAGTGTCTTAAATGCTGCGTGAGGACAAATGTCTTGTTTGTGTTTGCTACCAGCATCCACCAGGAGCAGAGGAATGCTTTCTGCTGCGAGGAATGAGAATGACAGCTCTATTTATTTTATTTTTTTTGTTTTTCCTAAACCGAGAGAGAGAGAGGGAAGAAAAAGCAAGAATCCTTGATTCAATTAAGTCTTAGTCATGTAAATAGTTGGGAGTATTCAGAAAGTAATGTCTTTCAAGCAGGATGCCAACGTAGAGTATAATTAAAATGTAAAAAATGTAGGACAGTCACCAAGCCTTTGATTACCAGCAAGATTTTCCTGACCCACCCATGACTTGGCATTTTGATCCAAAAATTTATCAACAGGAAAAGGTGATGATTTCTTTTTTTGGACGGAAATGGAAAATGAGTTAGTTTGTAGAGAAATAAATCTTGTTCGCAAACTTTATTTGCTTGTTACAAAGGCTTTTAGTATTTGATCGCACTTTAAACAAGAAGGATTTTCTGGAAGGGATTTTTGTTTTGTTTGATTGGTTGCTTTATATAATAACTGCTTTCTATTGTATAATATGAAAAGCAATGCAAAGTAATCAGCTTTTACATAACAACAATTTAATTATAATAATTTAATTCAGCTTTACGGTGCTGTACCAAAATGATAACAAGACTAAGCCTGACTTTGGCTGCAAATATCAGTGTTTAACAGAGAGGAATCCCAAAACATCCTTGAATGCTTTCTCCATTTCCTCAACCAGCCCTGCTAAGAAACTTCATTATCATATTTCTTGATATAGCTTCATAATTTGTACCGTCCTCTGATGTGAAAATCAGATGGAGCCACTGGCGTGAGGTGGTTGAACAGATCATCAGCTGTGTTGCCATATGGAAGCGATATGATCGGGCAGGGCTGGACACTGGGAACCTGATAACGTCCCACCCAAACCTCTAAGTTCAGAGACAGTTTTTCCATGGACTTCAAGCACTGAATGTGGGTGACTTTTAAATGCGATAGTCTTTTACTTTACTAGACTTATACTTCCATGAATGTAGTCTTTAAAGGGAATATTGTAAGCAATAAATCTTGCACTAAGTAGAAGGGATAAAAAGAAAGGAAAGGCTTTTTCAGTTCTGACTTCTCCTTATTATACATTTTCTTCTGGTATGGTCAAGTCTTTTAGAAACAACAGAAAGCTGAACCCGCTTCTGGTAGGATTTTTCCATCTCAGCCCTTCAGTGGTCTTTTTGTCAAGAACCTTAACAGCACAAATGCCTTTTGCCAGCACTGGGTCCTCAGACCACGTGGAGGGAAACAGCTTGGCCAATGGATCTCAGTGTGTGCATCCCAATGGATACTGCTGGCATCCCAGCAGGAGTCTCCAAATAGTTGTCATCTCCATTGCAGGATCTCAATTCATTGCTCTGCTGAACATTCCCTTTTCCTTGTAGCACTGCGAAAAGTTCATTTCAAACCCAGATAATTAAGAGCAGTAAAAGATCACAGATCACCTACGCACCTTGGTTGGTCATTCATGAATGGTTGTGTCAACAGATTACTTGTCCAGGTGTCTTCGATGCTAGACATGGCTCTTCTCATCTTTTTTTTTTTTTTTTTTTTTTTGAAGGAGTTGTGATCCTACAGCTTGAACTTCCTCAGAACACAGGCTGTAGGATTCCATCAGGATTTCTCTCTTATCAGGCAGACAAAAATATTGTGCACTGCAATATGCAAGCAAATGAAAGAAACAACTCATATTACTCAGCTACTCCTTCCAAAGCGTACTTGTGTGTTTCAATATAGCACCAAGCATGTTCACATTTCGTACAGAACAGAGCATTCAGCAGCCTGCGATACAACAGATCAGGCTGCTGGCAGCAAAGAGCCAGTTTCCACTGCTTTGAGTGCAAGATTCAGAGTGTGGAAACTTTCTTCTTCTTTGGAAACTCTTCTGAAAACGGGTTTTCACTCCATTCAGCCTCTAAGTGTTTAAGAGGTGACTGAAATTCTGAAAGTGGACTGACTGCTTTAGTGCCATTGGCAACCTTGGGAAGTTTCTCGCTATGTAAAGGAAAAGGTGGGGATAACAGTAGGGGGGAAAACGACATTATTAAAAATCTAACTCCGGGTTTTCACTGAGCACCTTTTCTTTTTCTCCTGCTACTTCTTTGAAAAGCAGTAGGTGAAAATAGCATGATACTTTTCACTTCGAAATATTAGTCACCCTCTGCATCAAAAATTCTACCCATGGAGTTGTAGCTTCAGTTTCTGCTATTGCTCACCACCACTGATTCAGGCTAAGGCTTTTATTTATCAAAAAAGAAAAAAAATATTTAGAAAATTCCCATCACTGTTCCAGTAGCAGGCAAGATTTTGCATGACTTTGTGTCAGGACTTTAAGAATATTCCAGAACAAAGCAGTAATGGGACATCGCTAGCTGATCTGAGATAGAAAAACCCATAGGATGGGATTAATTTCCCTTGAGTATACTAATCTGAAGTCAGAGGTATACTACAAGTCTGTAGCACCTGGTGGGAGGTGGATGCTGTCAGAGGGTGATTCATTCCGCATGGAGATGGGTGGGTGAGCCCGCCTTGCTGGCAATAGAAGGAAGCAGGTGATACTCTCCAGCCATGTGCCAGCCCAAGATGGATGCCCATGGAGTGGAATGAGTGTCAGGTGCTGGTTTCTTTCCCATTTGAGGCTGTTGGTGGCACGCAGGCTGGAGGAGCTGGGGGATGCTCAGCCTTGCAGCCCCTGTGCTGATGCTCCATCTTACCGTCAGGTCAAGAGCCGGCGCTTTGTTACCTTGGGCATGTAGAAAACGAGCAGAGGGCTGAATGAGGACAGGTAGGCGCTGCTCATGTTGTTTTGGTCAATACTGGTCAATATTAGCTGGAGAAGAAGCAGGCAGTCCTGAGGCAGTCCTCTAGATCCAGGCTAGAAAAACACATTGCTTAAAAATCCATTGTGTTGTTGGTCCATTTACTAGATATTAGCACCTGAAGAGAAAGGAATAGAACTACTTAGAAATTCAAAGACAAATAAAATTAGCAGTTCTCAGAATGTATTCTGAAAAAAAAAAGAAAAAAAAAAAGGAAGAGATACATCTTTGGGAAGTCTAGGCTTCTCAGTGTGTTTCATTTTGCGATGGCACCACCAGCTCAGAATCAGTAGTTTGTAACAATTCAGGTTCTAGCTCCTGTAATGAAACCCAGTAGCATCTTGCAGTGTTGTTGCGACTTGAGCATGCATCTTAGATATTGAGCAGCTGCAAGACTGCCACGTAATAAAGAAAACTTTGGAAATTTGTGCTCTGATAGCTTTCTCGATGGCATTATTTCCAACACACATAATGAGCTGAAGTCTTCCGTAGCCAGGGATATCTTTCTGTAATATTTAACAAGACGCTCCTAAGATTTTATGAACTTTCTGCCTAGCTGCAATAGGCTGATTTGTGTCTCCACTTTATTTTATCTATTTTTCTTTTTTTCTTTCCAATCCAAATTTAGATTTTGACATTCCTTACCTTTGGGTAGCCCTCATTATGCAAGAAAAAATTAATACTGAAAAACTAAGCTTGGGATGGTTAAAGAAATAACTCTTTTCCCAATGGAAATATCTGAAATTCCTCAGCAATACCATGAGAAACTAATCTTGAACTTGATCTGATTTTACAAGATGATTCATGGTTTCTGACTTGAGAAAAGTAAACTTGTTGATTGTAGTTTAAGTACTTAATCTTTAACAAGAAGACGCTATTTATTTTATTACAATCTCCCTTACCAAAGAGAATCTTTAATCTTTCCTTTCTTTCCGGGTTGCCAGTACATTATGAATATTAATAGGTGAGTAACGTGGAAACTTCGCTTTTCTCTCCAACCAAACGCAGGAGACCAGGCAGGAATGGGAGCAGCTCTGCACATTGCAGTGGGTGGATGAAGGGATGGCAAAGCATCCTCTCAGCTGCACTCCCCTGACCTCTGCTTTGGGTTGGCTGTGTTGTTTTTTGTTGTTGATGCTGCTTGGAATGGTCTGTGCGTTTCTCTGGGTAAAGCACATGCCATAATGCAGTGTTCCCACATTCCATGGAGGAAACGGGCTGCCCTGATGGCCCGGGTGAGGTCTTCTTGGTGCTGCATGGGATTTAATTATCCTGCTGGCAGTGAAATGGAAAGAGACAAGTCAGCCATTGCTCAACCCACGTTGGCTTGCACTGCTGCACCCACATGTCGGCTGTCCGATGGGTTTACAGGACATTTTTCACTTGTATTTATAGCAACTGATGCGTCACCCTTCTCTTCAGGTGTGGGTGTGACTTCTGCCTTTTAGAGAGAATGTGGCATAGCAAAGCCATACAACTTCTGCAGCAACAAACACAAATGTGAAGTGAGCAGACAGCAAGCCCCAGCCTTGCATTTGTCCTGATCCACCCTTACCCTGCACACTTCCCTCAGACCACTATGTGGGCTCAGAGCACTTCCCTGGGGCTCTGACCCCTCACAGCTGTGGCATATCATGTGTTCACACCCCCAGGTCACCTACAAGCATTGAATTCATTTCAGAAGGAATCAAATCCATCCCTCTGTAAGCAGTGGCAGCATCTGCAGTTAGAGCAGCTTAGCTTACGTTTCTTTTACATTGAGGAAATTTAAGACAGTAAAAGAGCATATTTTGGCTAGCCCTAATCTTTAGAAACTTCCTAACGATTTGCACAGCTGCTGATTTCTGAAGGACGGAGGCAACTCACAGAGTATAGGTTCATATCTGTGAGAGAAACTTCTTTCCCTTACAAGATTTTCTTTGCCACATCTTTTTTCCAGATGGGGACCATTGTTTGTTTGTTTGTTTGCTTGGTTGGTTGATTGTTATAAATCGTTTCCCAGGAAGAAGTTAAGAAAGATCTTGGCGTATATATATATTTCAGTGGTAGGGGAACTAACGAAGTTAATTTGAGGAAATCCAGGCAGCCAGAGATATTTGGATTATCCTAAAATATGTCATCCTTATTTCTGCAACAACAGTAAATTTCACAAAACTACATTCAGTTGACAGAACATATCCAAGGGATAGACATTTCTTTATCTCGGGTTCAAGGATGCTTCAGCCAAAGGGCTTGTTCAAGATTTATTCCAAACTCTGCTTGAATGTAATCTACTTCACCACATATCATCTTCTGACATAGGGGTTAGCAGTGATTTTCTGTTCTCGCTGCGCCCTCTTGCTATGTTTTCAATGCCCTGTGGATGGCGAGTTCAAATGCATGGGGCACCCATCAGCTCTTGCTTTGGTTTCAGTGTGAGTTACAGAATAAACAGAGTGCTCCTAACAGGAGCACCACTCGCTTGGGCCACTCCTTCCAAAGCAGCAGCAAGGAGGCAGGTAGGTTATTAGAAATGGATAAAGAGATTCTCCTTGGAAGTGAAGTTACAGCGATGCTGTATGATTACCCAAAAATAAAAACAGAAGACCACGAGGGGGAAGGAGCTTGCCTACTTGCTTGCACTAAAAGAATTCTATGATTCTATGATTCTAATTGAGAATGCTCTCTGAAAAATGTATCTTTTCTCATAAACAAAGACCATTAGCAAAAGGCTGCTAGGACGTGTTTTGTAAATGCTGTACCAACAATGTTTGAAGGAACATCATGCGAAGGTGCAAGAGGTAGAGGTGTAGCAAAGCTGTTCCCTAGAGCTGGCAAGGCAAGTATTAATTTTAAGGTGGAAATGGAAACTGTCCAAATATGTATATGCATTTCCTTATGCCAGTAATACCAGCAACTTGGATAAGCTGCCCTTGGGCATACTAAGCTGTTTTTTATCTCAGCATTATTCCAGCTAAATCACTGGATGGATCTGTGGAGTTTTCACCACCCAAATGCAGAGCATGTTCTGTCCCTCCAGCTCTGAGTCACTGCTGCTGCTCCAGTCCAAGAGGAGGATGAAATATGAGTGGAGCAGACCCTGCTTTGGGCTGTGTTACCTCCCAGCTGGAAAATGGTGCAGGATACCGTGGCCTTAAGACATCAGCCCTTAAGAAATTTCAACAAGTAAAGATGCAGATTTGAGAGGAGAAAGGGGACCTTGAAAGAAAATATTGCAATTTGTAAAAAGACAGAAAATTGATCTGAGCATCCACATGGTGAATGGAAATAGGCAAAAAGAAGTGAGCTAATAAGACATGCAATGGAAGAGGTGGCAGGTTACTTGGTAGCCCATTTGAGGAAGTTCTCCTGGTTTATTATGCTCCATAATGGCAGCATGATGAGGGGAGATTGCTGCCAAAGAGGAGGATAACTAGAGAAGAAAAACAAACAGCAAAAGGATAGGAAATGTGTCAGGCATGAGTTGTGCAGAGAGGTCAGCAGAGCTGCTGATGTCATTCCTGGTTGGGCAGTGACAGTGCTGGACAGAGCAAATTACAGCCAGGTAGACAATTTTGAGATAGTTCTTGGAAACAAAGTGGGAGCAGCCCCATCCCAGTCAGTGTGCCAACACAGACGTCTTAGTGTACGACCAGGGGAAGGTCTGGATACAAAACAGGGCATAAAGCTGCATCATACATCACACCACAAGCTAACAATAGGGCCATGAGAGGTAAAAATGGCCATGATTTGGGATAGAAAGGAGATGAGAGCCATGGGAATGGGCCACCGTGCTCCCGACTCTGCCTGAGCCGTGTCCTGCGCTGATGGATGGGCCGATGGGATCCCCATCCCCACACTTTCCAACATACATCTGCAAATCCTAAGGAGGGACAAACGCAGTCCAGCTGCCAATTGGCCTTGCGGATTTGAGGGCTAACATCCAGTTGGCGGCCAGCGGGTTATTCACACTGGAACAGGAAGCAAACTTCTTGCTGCAATTACCCTCCAATTTCTACTGTTTACCCCAGGAATAAACTAATTGCTGCTGTAAAACACCCCTCCCACCAGGTCCAGGAGAAGCGTATGGAAGAAACGAATGTCAGCCAGTTGGTCAGTGGCCAAATGCCTGGCCAGAGGCCAGCTGGCACCCCTTGCCTTATTCGCAATGGGGGAGGGCTGGAGTGCCTTGCTGCCGATAACCTGCCTGGCATTTTCTCCTGCCTGCCCTACACATGCACCAAGTGTCACATCCTAAATGAGTGTTCCCCTGGTAGCTTGTCAGAAACACAACAGCCAGTCCAGGTCTTCATTCTCCAGCTGAATAAAGTCAATTTGTTTGAGAGTTACGCATGAGGTCTGAAAGAGATGTGCAAGCAAGCTGGGAAAGGCTGAGGTCATCCCTACTGAGATGTACAGTGGGCACCTCTCAGTGCTTCAGCCCTAAATGCCAGCTCCCACCATATCTATCAAGGCTCTTTTCTTCTCCTAGCAGCCTCACAAAGATGGATGGCACTAGAGCCAGGCATGATGCTATGTGCCTTGCTGAAACCCCACAGGAAGATCCTACAGGGCTGCCTCTTAATTGCCACGCACACTATAATCACATCTCTATTTCTGGCTTTCTAAATTCTGCTTGCAGTGGTGAAGCCAATTTTGGACACCGGGAGTAAATATCACTTGTTTTTCCTTTCAGTGTTGTTATCCCAGCAAAGCAGAATGGCAAAAGTCAGTGAGTCACCGTGGTGTTTTGCAAAGTACCCCAGGAACAGCATTTGTCCAAAAAGGAGAGAAACCTAAACCCAGGGGAGAGGCACAGGATGCTCTGGGACCTCTTACAAACTATAGGGGTGGAATATTTCAGGGCACACGGACAGTGATAAGCAATGAAGTCAGACAGCTCTGGAGCTGAGTTTTGCCTGGTGGATGTTATCAGTTGCATTGAATCCTGGTTGCCTCCCTGAAATGATGCCTCGTGTCACTGCTCATAGTGCTTGCGAGCACCTTAGCCTGAGATTTTTTCTTCATCAACTGTATATGTTCCCCTTGAAGGAAAAAAGCCCAATGTAGAACCTATGTACATTGCTGCAAGACTGTAAAATTTAATAGCAAACAGATTACATACTTAGCAATAGACTAAGCACAATTAGGCCTCACATTCCTCTCACTCCTATAAATAACCCTCAGTTTCCTCTCCATGTCTGCAAATTTCATTAGTATGATGGAAAGAAAAGAAACACACACACACACACACACACACCAAAGCACTGAGATCTCTTCTCTTGCAGAGCCCAGCGCTGATCTCTTGGTCCAGAGCTCTGTTCAGCCTGGGGGAGGGAGTGGTGGAGCTGAACGCCCACCCCACCGCCCTCGGCCATGTGTTCCTGGCCATGAAGGGAAAATTCTCTGCAGATGGCTTAGGAATTCACCTGCAAGAAATGACAGAAAGAAATCCTTCTCCTTTGCTAGTCCATGCGTGCAACCTGCAGCGTGTGAGCTGGGGATGCGGCTGCTGCCCTGGGAGCATCCTCACCGCTGTGTCCTCAGGACCCCCAGGGCTCACAGAAGCAGGGATGTTGGATGCCATTCTCATGTCAAATCCTCTGAAATCCTCTGCCCTCTTTGCAGTCTCTGCCCAGGCTTGAATGAGAAGGCAAAGGTCCCCACGGCCCAGATTCACAGCTGTGAATTTCATACTTCGTAAAGGAGACGGCTCCTTTTGATTATTCAAGGCCTGGAGCTCATGCAATACTGTGCATCTGCACCGTATCCTCCCTGAGCTGAGAGATGTCAAACACTGTGAAGGTAACTGCAGGTGCAGGATTATGGGGTGTAGCACTGGCCTCTCTGTCCATGCACTGTGCTGAAGTGACCTCAGCTTAGTTATTCAGGGAGTACATGTGTAAAAACTTTGAGGGAGAAAATAAAAGAAAAAAAAATAAAAAAGACGAAGCCTAGAGAGGACTCTGCAAAGCCTTGGAAACTTGGCTTGATGCGCCCAACACGGAGACTTTAGTTCATAAAACTGGAGATGTTTCGTCAGGTCCTCATGTTTGCAGTGCTGCTGTGCTGTGCTGCCTGGCTGTTTGCCCAGGGCCGGTTCACACGGCTCAGGGTAAGGATGGCTGAGGCACACAGTGGCCAGGACCAGCGGGCTGTGCCAGGCAGAGGTGGTGGCAGTGCAACCCAACGATGTGGGGAACATGAGGCTGCTTGTTCTAGGGTAAATGTGCATTGCTAAAGCTTCTATTGTGTTTTGCAGGAGAAAGACTGGGAGAGCTACACCTGTTAAAGCTCTCCAAAGACAAACCCGGCGTTGGTGCAGTGCAGATGCTCACCCTGGGCAAGGCAGAGCTGCTGGGACACAGCTGCCATTTGCACTCTGCTGATGTGGCTCCTGGGTACCCTTCTCAGTCCTTCATGAGCAGTGACCAGATATAGGGCAGAGAAATGGAGTAGGGAGAGACTTTTCCCTTGATAGCAGAGATTTTATTTTCCTTTCTCCATGTTCTCAGCTCGCATGCTAGTACCTCAAAGCATGTTGCGTAAATAATAAAACCCATGCAGCTGAATGAATTATTTGTTCTTCTTGTAAGAAAAAGCAGGATTTCTTTTTGTCTCCTTTCCTTCCCACACCCTTCTCCTTTCATCTTTTGTAGAAAAATCCACATAAGAAATGATGGGCAGCCATCCAGGAATAATGAGACAAAGATGATAATGTAAACCTCAGAAGAGAAAGCGCTGGCTATTGCAGTCAGGATTTTTGCATTTGCAGTGCTATAGACGGCCAACAGAAAGAAACACAGCCTGTCAAGCATGTAAAGCAATCCAACGTACATTAAAGGAACATGTATCAGCTGAACGTAAGGCATAGGCACGCACCCAAGTCTACGTTTAGGTTCTAAAATGTAGGCAGTCCAACTCCCAGAAGAGCTGAGCATCCACAGGTAGGTGCAGAGATAGACCCTCCCAAGTTTTTTGGCGTCTGTAAACACGAACTGCTCATACAATTAAGTGGACATAGGACTGCTCATAGAAATAAGTGCCACTCTCAGAAGGGGAGCACTTACCTGGTCGTGCTCTGCCGCTTTGCTCTTTTTCTAACGTCAGAATCTCAGCAGCCCCAATTTAAGCCTTGCACTGTTATCTTGCTCTGACTTTATGAATTCCATTAAATTTTTACCAAACTGAAATAATTGCCTGGCTTTTTTCTGCATTCAGTTCATTGTTGTTTCAGTCTCTAGTGGCCGGAGGATGCTGAGATTGAAAGATCCAGATGAATCTAAGGAGTTAAAGGCGCTAAGAGCCCATTGTTCTATCACCGCGTTTAATGAGTTCTCATCCAATCTATTACTTTGCCGCATCTCTCCACTTCTATCAGCCGAAGAGTAGCACAGTGTGTCTGCAAATCACCAGGTCCCAGTCCTAAAGCCCATAATGAGTTCATCCCAATGCAAAAGGCACGTTATCTCTAATGTGCTAAACAGCCAAATTGCTGCGTACCTTTGAAGCAGCGCAAAGTTCCAATCAACAGTATTGAGGAAATGAATCGCTCGCAAAGCCACACGTTGAATGCCGTGTCATTATTATTAGAATGGGCGAGCAGAGCTGAAGATAAAGTTTGATTCGACACAATGGAAAAATACTGTACAGCAGTAATGCCTGCTACATAGATAATGCCAAGTTTGATGAGAAAATACTTTGTATTTCTTCTCCCTTGAAACCTGAGCGTATATTTTCCAGCTCAGTTGGAAAGAAACAAGTTGTGAGATGTCGCTCAGCACTTGAGGAGGGGAGACCCTTTTCCAGATGCACTTACATGGAGGCAACAAGCAGCGCTCCCCAGTATTGTTTTACATTGTACAAAATGGTTCAGGACTGCCTGAAACCATCTTTGCCATTCAAAGCAAGGACAGAGTGGGGGAAGCAGTGGGCTTCCTCCTTGCATTTACAGAGCATGGAGCAGTGGCAAACAGGGGATGGAGCTCAGCCACATCCCTTTTACACTCATTTCTTTCCCCTGGGGACAATGCGTTTTATGTTTTTTAATACACAGTTCTCAAACTGAGCCTTACATCGTGGAAAGGAGCCTTATTCTTTGAAAGGACGATTTTGCACTTGATGTATAAACCATAGCGCTCAAAATACTGTAGACAAATCTTTCCGTTAAATAAATGACTTCTTCTGAATAGGTTTTAAATGTTGGTTTCCTTCACTCTGGATTCAGTTCTCCTCACCTCCTTGGCTGTCTGTGTCTGAGGGAGCAGAGCTGGGCAGAGATGTGTAAGCTGTTTTCCCACTTTCCGGTCTTCTTAAAATATGCTGACACCAGCTCCGTGGATGCACTGGCTGAGATCAAGGACACCTCTCAGACAACCCAAGCAAGAGCAAGGATTTGCCACAAAGCCCAGGAATTCTGACCAAATTCCCATGGTTCAAACACAGGGAGTGAGAACTGACCGATGAGCAATGCAAAAGGCCTAATTCCCCTGGGCTGAAGCCCAGCTGACGGTCTGCTCACTAATTGAATTGCTTTTATCACAGGTTTTAGGGGGTCCTGGGTAGGAGTTTGTGAGCACAAGCCCCGTTCTGGAAAGCAGAGATGTGAAATACCTGCACAGATGCACCAGCTTTTATTGATCTGTTCCAGTTACAGACTGCACATCAGAAGAAACCCCGCTGACTCCAGCAGCCAGCTCCTCAACAGCTCTAACATCAGCACCACTACTTTTGACAGGTTGAACATCTGCTTTTACTGATGTATCAGCAAGAAAACACTTGTTTCATAGATCTCAAAACACCGTTGTCTTTTAGACAGCAAGGTCCCTCTGTGCTGCAGAACACATACGTACAGTCTCTCCTGTAGCTACAATGCAGCCTTTATTTCTTCATCTGATTCTTACTTTGGCTGGATAAAGCTAGTTGTTTTTTTTCTATTATTATTTTGTTTTTGAAAGTTCTCTTTTCACTCAAGTGCTATGCCCATGTCTTTTTCAGCTGAGGGTAATTGAATCTCCAGGGCACAGCACCAGTATCAATGTTAAATCTCCCCTGACACACATCTGCTTAACAGTTTTATTGAAGTACATTGGTGCTTCACTAAAACCAAGAAAAAAACAGCTCCTTGGAAAACTAAATCTTTCCCTAGAAACTGAAGGTCTATTTTCAGGAGCGCAGAGCAAACAAGGGCGAAGTCCCATTTTGCTGCGTATAGGTGGAAAGATGTTTACATCTGGTAAGATGGACGAGAAATGGAAGTTTAATTTTTCCTATAGTGATTGTGGGCCCATGTGGCTGATCAGAAGGAAGAAGAAATAGTTCGTACCCAAACGGGTCCACCAGGGTCTTTGAGCCCCCTGGTCCACTTTGACATTGTCTCCATAGCTCTGATGCAATGCGCTCTGTTCTATGGCACATCCCTTGAGCTCCTCCTCACACATATATGGCTTCCCCACAGCTGATGCCCCTCTCTTCACGTGGTATAAATAAATCAGAGCAGCGTTTCTTCTGATCTCTGAAACATTTTGTCAGAGAAGCCAAGACAAGAAACAGGTTCAGCCTCTAATTACAACCAAGCAACCCAGCTGAAGCAATGGATGACTGGTGTTTAAGTTCCTCTGCAATTAAGAAAGTCTTCAAGGTAATTACCTCCCTAATGCGTTTCTTTACTCACTCTTTCTGCACGGGGCTGGAAGGAGGTCGTGCCAAGCATCTATTGCATGTGATCTTAATCAGCAGTGATGCAATGTGATTACAACATTAGGCCGGTGCTTATTGCATGAAGCAGAGTGCTCTCAGCAACAGTGGAATGAAACCACAAAAAAAAAAAAAAAAGAGCCCTGTCAAAGCTTTTCCATTCAAGGTTTGAGACTTCATTCTGATCCGTTCCTGCATGGCACCTAGCTGTGTGAAGTCATCAGAAAGCTGTTTTATGGAGGAAGGAAAAATGGTCATTGTTGTTTGAGTTTGTCCTAGACAATCTCAGCAAAACCTGCTCCTTCACACAATGGAGCATATTCTTAAATCTGTATTTTTCTTTCTGCGGAGAGACAGACACAGCGAGTTCTGTAAAAAAACAAACAAACAAAAAACCAGATGAGTTTTCTCCTTTAGAAAGCCATAAACAGGAACACGTAGTAAAATGCTGTCCTTGACCACGTGCCCGTGTTAAAGAAATGAGTAACTGAAGAGGAGAAAAAAGTGGTCAGCATCAGTCACTGAGTTCTGATGACTTGACAGCTTTGAATTTAAGTGGGGAAAAAGGGCTTTCTGAAGGCTGTCAGCTCTTTTGGTGTGCTTTTCCTCTTGTCTGCTCTTGAGGAGCTCAAAGTTCGGCATCTGGCCAAGAGTCTCTGCAAGCCATGGAGAGAAGAAGGAAATTAGGGCTGTCTCTCCAAGAAGAAGACAAACTGCTCCTTTGAAGGGCAAGATGCAGCTCACCTAGCAGTAGGCAGCATCAGTGTCTGTGTCCTAGAGTATCCCAATGGCAATGGCTTGAGTGTGTGACACACGGGGTAGTCATCACCTCCATGGAGGATGCTGTGATGTGTTGAGCGTAGAGATACTCAACGAATACAAAGCACTTCCTTGTGAAGGATTAATCTTCTTTTGCCTCAAGCTCTGCAATCGAAACTAAAGAAAATATTACTTTTGTTTTACTAATCTTCTGTAGACTTGGTAAAATACATAATACATTCCATTAGGCTGAAGTTAGTTAATTACTAGATAGGAAATCCAATATATTCTCAGGGTTATTTTCCAGTTGTCATTTTGCAAGAGAATTTTGCTTTGACGTCATTGAGAAACAAAACCCACTCTGTGGACAAAAGAAACCACAAATAGAGGAAAATACATCAATATTGTTTTTCTTATAGCCTGCCACTTATTGGGTGGATTTTTGTTTTTAATATTGTGAGCCTGCCTCTGGCAAAGCTCCGTTTTCAACTCCAGTGTGTTCAGTAATAGCATACAGCTTACGGTGCCACTCCTGGAGAAGTTTTGTGGATCATGCAAGTCTTTTAAGGGCTCTCTGCAGGGTACTGCCTATATATTTCTAGAGAGAAACCCCAGTGGGGAAAAAAAATACATATACTTGTATGAATACACATTGAAAGTCAAGACCATTGCTTAATTGTTGTTCTTTTTCTTAAATTTTATTGTGTTCCCACCAAGGTGTAAATCCCTTCCAAGACCTCCATCAGGTACCAGGAATATTAGCGTTACCAAGATGCACTTCTTATCAACAGGCAGATAATTAGGCTCATTAATACTAATCTGATTGACCACTGAATCTATTGTCCTGCTTTGGTAACAGCCAGCATTTCTTTTTGAAAGTTCATTATTACAGCATGACTCTAGCAAGGTTTCTAACCTAATTAATTACTCTGGTTTATTTACATGCAAAACCATACAAGCATCCATCAGGTCAAAATCTATGGGCATCTGTTCCATACGTGGTGCCTGTTTGTGTGCAGAAGTGCTGACAGCAAAAAGTGGCTACAAAAAACATATTCCTTTGGATTCCGTGGAGCTGAAGTGGAAGTTCACCAGAAATACTGAACAAAATGTTGGGTTTGTTTTCCCTCTGGAATTTTGTTTTGGAAGAGAAAATGAGGGAAAAAATTCTAACAATGTCAAAATATTCTGTTTTGACTGCTTCAGAACAAAATGTTTAGAGTTTCCTTTTTGCAGCGGCTTTTGTTTTGAATTTTTTTGGTTTTATTATATTTTCTCTGATATTTTAAATATATTAAATATATCACATTATAGAAATGAAAGCTAGAGTGCTAAAATGGAAACGATTACTTTTATCTACAGAAAACATTTTCTGGAATTCTCCTTTGGAAAATTTTACTTTGGAGCTTTGCGCATGCTCTGGTTTGTAATGAAGGACTCAACGCTGCCATGACCTTGGCTTGGATCAGCCACAGCACTTGTCTTACAGCCACAGTAGGACCTAGCAGACAGAAGCACATTTTCTATCATACATCCAGCTTGGGTTAAAAACACTGAGCACCGTTTTTACTAAGGGTAAATGGGGGGAGAGCAGTGCATGTCAATCATCCCAGCTTCCATTCCCCAGTAGATGCCTCCAGACTTAGCAGCAGCAACGCCGTATGATGGCAGAATAGAGAAGGTCTACAGGCATCTCTACACCCCAATACAGATGTGGTACTTTATCACCCTGTAATTTTGATGCCCGTGAGACAGACCAGGAGGTATTTCCCTCCAGGGGCTGTGTCCATGCTTGGTGCATCCAGCCAAGCAGGCTAATGACAACCAGAACAACTGATGGAGGCTGAGCTTAATCCTCTTTCCTCTGGGTTTCTTGTTGCTCATTATTTTAAGGGTTCAACGCTTAGTTTGGACATGCAGATTTGATGGCTATGGAGGAAAAAAAATCAGGATTGGTCAATGGAAAGGAAATTTCATTTGCCATCATTTACAGCTCTCACTTCACTTCGTTGAAGCATTGGGGAGGTTGGGGTGGAGGTTCCTTTCTGCAAAGCTGTAGCACAGGGGCAGACTGGAGGTGGTGGCTCATTTTTAAGCTCTTGTTGCGTCAACTCACCCAGCTCCCATCTCGCATCATGTCCTAGGTCTGTCCCATGGCGCACTGCAGATCCGTCCATGCAGGGAGCAGCACCCTTGGCTGCAGCACGGAGATTTGGAAGCTTCTTGCTATAATCTGTGGTTAGGATTTCCAGCCCTGCCAGCAGTGCCGGGAACCAAACCACAGTCTCCTGAGCACACAGAGCCTTTGTTGTAATCTGATAAAACCTTAACAGCCAGTCCTCTTCTTTTAATGGTAAATTAAGGGCCTCATTTACTCCACAGTGGCCTCCTCTCCCTTTTGTTTAAGCCTCAGTAGGAGGGAGGCTGTGGAGCACAGGGAGGGAAAATGCATCCCAGATTCCCCCATCCTTGCAGCTTTGAGGGATACAAACACAGAGCAGTTTGCTCAGGATCTCTGATTTCCAGCCAGCACCATGGCACCTTGCTGGGGCACCTGGACACCGAAAACACGACATGAACCCCAGCGCACCAAGTGCAGTGTGTCCAAGTTTCCCTGCTTTGTTTCTTGGAAATGCAATCAGCTCTGAGGCTTAGATTTCCCCCATGCTGGCAAGAGCGAGCTTTTGCCTCAATCGTCTCAACTGGAATCCGTCCAGGGAAACTGCACGTTCAGCTGTCTTGGTTGTTCCCTGTTAAATGCTCCCACTCGCGGAGCGCTGTCCTCACAGATGGAGACATATCTGTGATAAGTCATGGCACTAATTACAGGTATCCGCTCCTTTATGGGATGCAGATGGGCTACCCAGGGACGCTGCCGCTCCCTTGGTCCCTCTGCAAAAAGGATCTGTTTCCATAGCTCTGGGGTAATTTATGGACTTCCTTCAGCTTTTTGGCAGTCGTACTCAAACTGATCAACTGCAACCCACACGTCCAACGTAATGCAGTCAGCACGCGGCGCGGGTTCATCCATCACCCCCGTGTCCATCGAAGCACCCGACCTGTTCAAAGCCATCTCCTGACCCTGGGGATGCCCTTTTCTTCTGCAACTGCTCGTGGTTGGGTTTTGCCTTCGCAGCACTCCCTGTGCTCTGCTGTTAATGGTTTCTGTCCTCGGTTTCAGCCAGGCTGTCCATCACGGTGCTACCATGATGGGACCGAATGCTGTGAGCAACATATTTGGGAATAGTGATTCCTGGCTGCTTCATTCAGCTGTTGTGGTGCAGCACATGCGTGGTGATGGACACTGGGCACACACTGAGAGGAAAGCTGCTCCATCTCCTGAGAGCAGCCCTGCTCCACCTCACTGCCATAATGCCACGAGTAGTGCCCACCTCCTGACATGCTTTGGCAATAATGGGGAAGCCTTTCCCAGTAGCACTTTTTCTTCATTCCCAATGACCTCAAAAACAAAGAAACAACAACAACAAAGTTAATAATTATTAAAAAAACCCACCTGCAATGCTAACAATGTGACATAAGATTATCAGTGCACAAAATTAGATTACCAGTTTGTTCACAGTAGTAAACAAAAAAAAAAAAAAGAAAGAAAAGAAAAGAAAAGAAAAGAAAAGAAAAGAAAAGAAAAGAAAAGAAAAGAAAAGAAAAGAAAAGAAAAGAAAAGAAAAGAAAAGAAAANAAAGAAAAGAAAAGAAAAGAAAAGAAAAGAAAAGAAAAGAAAAGAAAAGAAAAGAAAAGAAAAGAAAAGAAAAGAAAAGAAAAGAAAAGAAAAAGGAATTAAAACTTGAATTTTGTAGCCAACAAGACACAATTTGGGTCTGCTCTCAGGGTTACCTCCAGTTCCTGGGGAATTCAAGCACTGTCAAGAGATTCTGAAAATCAGACCTGAGCGATCAGCTTGGATTTCCAAAAATTGAGAGACCCATATCAGAAAACACTAGGAGCTTAAACTGTTGGCCTTGAAGGTATTGCTCAGCTCCTTGTTCAGCCACCTCTTCTGCTTGCCCTGAGCACACACTTGGGTGGGTTTGTTATCAGCTGTCAAGTGTTTGGGGTGGAAAATCCATGTGGGAGCAGCCCTAGGCTCTGAGGAGAGGGATGCACGAGAGGACCAACCTCAGAGGCTTTGTACTGGAGCAAGAACCAAAATAATCTCCATCAAGGAGAACTGTTGGACTGAAATTGGATGACCAGACTCTCTCCGATAGATGCTTTTCATCTGGTTTTTCACTGCGGCACGGAGATCTCACTCACTCCATGATTGGCTTCCAGTGGAGCTTCAAAAGGCAGAAACAACAAACACAAGGAGTTGGGATGGACAAGATTTCAGGCATCATAAAATGCTGAAAGCACTGACAGTTTTCAATAAAGCTATCTTGATTTACAATTTCTTTTTAAAGAACTGCAGATCTTGATTATTCCTAGGATACGTTAAAAAAAAAAAAAAAGAACTTGAAGGTATTTTTGTGAAATATTTTCATTCCTATTCCAGAGGAAATAGTTGGTTTTGTAACTGCAGATGCCTCTTTGTGAGCTGTTCAAGAAAAATCCCATGATTTTCCATTCATTAGCCAACCCAGGCTCACTGGTGCATCTGCAGGGGACAGAAGGTGTTGCCGTTCTACAACTGGAACACAGTGTTTACAATTGTATGGTGTCCTCAAAACGAGCAACTTTCTTTGATGTCCCTCTGGCTACTAATTAAAGAGCAGCTGATATGTGCTGGAAACAAGAACATTCTGTTTTGATATTATTTTGCTGATGCGTCACATATTTTCTGCTTTTTATTTAGGCTAGAGGTAGTTCTACAAAAAGAAAGTCACAACTGCTTAGGATGAGCTCCAGTGTACTCCCCAGATGAAGTGGTCTTGATGCTATGTGGCATCATCATGCTGCCTACAGCAACCAGCTCTGATGTCACAGCCATAGGGATCTCAGCTGGGAGATGAGCAGCTGTAGCAAATGAAATCTGAAATTCAGTGCATCAAACAGATGAACCCCTCAATATGCACACATGCACACTTACCCAGAGAGAAGCACAGAAAAGCTATGAGAAGCATGTTTTTCTTCTAAAAAATTCCATGCACGTGGCGTTTAGAGGGCTGATCAGATTCAGTAGTGAACTTCCAGAGATGCGAAAGCCTCTCTGTGTTTCTGCCATGCACTTGTTTCCATGCTGCTCCCACAGTGCGTGTGCAAGCAGCTTGATGTGTGGTAACTACATGAGAAAGCAAGGCAAGCCGTATCCAGGAGAGGAAAACGTGCATCTGTCCTGCTTGCTAAAATTACGACAAGGAATGGGTACTTTTTATGTACCTCATACACGGTTATTAATATGAATTCGGCTCAAAATTGGCAAAATTTGCCGTGAAGTGCAATCCCTTCCTTGAGATGGTCCCTGAAATGGAGCATAACTCCAGACAATGTGATGACCCTTCCATTTACCACGTTCCCGCATCACCGCCCTTTGCCTTTGTTCTCCTGATGGATTGTTCACTTCCACCACGATGATGTGGTTTCCAGATTACACATGATTCCAAATTACTCCAATATAGTAACAATACCAACTTTTTCTTCACAGTTCCCTTGGAAATTCTCTCTTTTCACTTGTTTTAGCTGTCTGACTGCCAGACCTCAGACGCACAGAGAAAGCAAGGTGTATGCACAGAGTTGTTCACACTGGCTGGCATGTGGCAAGAAGGGCTCAATATGGGCATGAACTTAACTTTCCATGGGGTTCAGAGCATGGAGCTTCCCTCTCCTCATGCTCGCTAGCAGGTTTTGGAGACAGGACCATCTTCCAAGCAGCATCTTAGCTTGACAGAGCAACACTGAAGGAATTTCGAAAGCCTCCACCACTTCTCTTTCTCTTTTGCTCCCTCCTGCAGCTATTTTTGGCTTCACGGGCATTGCTGTTGCTGATTCTGGCCAACGCAGCTTCACAGAAGACTGTTTCCCTGCATATTTGCTGAGTGTAAACACAATCTTGCAAAACAGAGGACGTGTTTCCAGAAGGGCTGAAGAAGAGCAGAGAAAGGGAGAGTTGCTCAAAGTGTGTCTGCTGAGAGCCCTGTATTAAAAACAAAGCATTTCTCCAATACGAAATCTGGCTGCAAGATTTCCATGTCTCAGGCTACTGGAGCAGTTAATGAGTGAGGAAATAAATAATAGATGGAGAGAATAAGCCTTACAAAACAAATTGGTGTTTTATGCAGAAGTGAACTGCCGCATTTAGCGTCCTGCTTTTACACTTGTTATCTTGTAGGCAAATTGGAGGCACCTCTGTAGTAGCAGAACGTGTGAAGTGTCCCACATTCACATCTTGTGGCCAGCTGGAATTTTCTGAATGGTTCATGCAGGCTGTACAACACGGAGCTACCCTTTGCTCAGCAAACACCTCCCCTTCCCCTCGCGAGGGCAAAGTTTATTGTCCTTTTCTTGCCTTTGCAAGCACTTTCGGAGCCTGCTTAAAATTTAAAAATAAAACCCAGGCTCTGCAATGAAAACAGGTGTCCGCTCCTTAATTCCTCATCACATGGATTTTGCAGCAAGCGAAGGGACAATGAACACATGGGAAAATATACGGCTCTGATAGTGCATTGTTTCTTACATTTTTATATTGATAAACACTGACTCACCTTCAAAAACATAATCCAAAGACAATAAAGGGAAGTACAGAGGGATCTCATGGTCTTTGCTGACTTTGTTTTGTTTATGACCCCAAAACACTTTAGAAGAAATATCCATAAGCGTCTCCTACATCTGCAAACGATGGGCTGAAATATCAGCTCAGCCTCTGCTGCCAGGCATGGAGTGCTGCAGCATCGCAGTGACAGCAAATCACTTCAGCTTTGCACATACAGGCGATGTTTTGTAGTTAGGACTTCTTTCAGGGAATGAAAAAGTCCCATATTTTTCTCATTTGTCTTTTTCATTCCCATCAAACTCCACCTTTCATAACATTTGAAATGTTGGTAAAATGTATTTCCGATTCTTAAAGAGGACCACGCGTGAAATTAACTCCAAACGGAGCCTGCAATGCTCACAACTAATAAACATCAAAGGGAAACATTCTTCTTCTTGCCCTGCTTGCTGTAAAAGCACCAGAACTCCCACTTCAAAGTGGATTTGCTGTGCTGCATTAGGAACACGTCCTGAACACGGCGAGCCAGGGTTTGACGACATTAGGAACACCATGTAACCACATGTGGAAAACCAAAGATGAGCAGGTCTCCGGCCCCATGCCCTGATCTCTTTTGCAGGGCATCAGGAAGGATGCCCGGACCCATGGGGCCAGGGAGCTGAGCACATCTCGTGTCGCTGGTGCTCGCAGGTGTCCGGAAGCAGCAACGCACTGCTCCAGCACTGCTAGTCCTTCCTTGCAAAGCTCGTGCTTGGTGTGAGAGCTGCTCCCTGCTCCAGGACATCAGTGAGAATTTCTTGTTATTCTCAGTGAGGCCAGGATGTTACCCTCCTTGTCCCAGAGCTTACCAAAAATTCTTAGACGCTTTCTCATTGATGATGAAGGTACGTCTTTTCCCATAGGTGCTATTGGCTTGTGACATGGCGTTGTGCTGGGATTTAAACTGTCCCATTTAAAAACCTTCCGTGGAGTTTCTTTTCCCACGTCCCCAGGGGCTGAGGATCATAGAATCCTAGAATCGTAGAACCACAGAAGCCTAGAACTGTAGAACAATAGAATCAGAGGATGGGGAGGGACAAGCCCTGCGCTCCCCCACAGCTCGGTGCGCAGCTCCAGGAGGCGCTTGGTGCCACCAGCCCTGGGCAAAGCAGGTGGTGGGGATGGTGGGAGAGGGTCCTGCACAGCCAACGCCTTTCCTGCACCTGGAGGAGGATGCTGGACACCTCATCATTGTGTTCCTATGATCCTATGCCACGTGATCTTATGATAACTTCATCTGTCAGAGCAGAGCCCACCATCCCCTTTCAATAGCTGTTGATCTGTTGTTACGTTTACCTGCCCTTCCAAGAAAAGTAGGCACTTATTTTCCCTCGATTATCCTTTTATCAAACACAAACATCCTGCATCAGTTCCTCTACATCTGCCTTTTTTTTTTTTTTCCTGGTTACCACATAACAAAAATGTTTCTCTTATATTAATTTTGTTATTGAGGCAAAGTAAACCGTCGCTCCTCAGCACGCCGTACAAAAGCCAGAAGCGGCGTGACTCAATCGTGCAGGATTTTATTCAAACCATTTGTCCTGTGGTCGGAGCAGACTAAAGGCAGATCAGGTTGCCCTCGGAGCAAGGCTGGGACAGCGAGAGTGAGAGATGTTGGCACTTGCTGCTGAAACCACATGTGCTCATGTGACTGCGGCTTCCTCTGCTCTCCTTCTGGAAATCGCTCTCTGTGTGGGAGCACTTGCGTGGGGATGTTCAGTGGGCAGGAGGGGGGCATGGCCAGCCCCACTGTTCTGCTGTGGGGCTGCACCCTGCGTCATGCATCTCTCCAACAGGGCAGGAGTACATCAAAGGGTGGGGATGAGGACGCAAAATCTCATGGAGATCTGCAAAGAAACAAGAGATAAGCAGGGATTTTCCCTATGGAGATGTCTCCTTTGGAGCAGAGCTGTTGTAAAAGGACCCGGACATGCTGCAGCTGATTTCAGTGTCACCACTGTGCACTTAGTGTAGGTTGGGGTGAGGTGAGAAATGGTAAAAACAAATCCATCTGAAGTGTCTCAGGTCGCATGGTGCGGTTGGGATGATTTGGTGCTCTCCTCCCCTCCCTCCATGCCAGCACAGCTGGCTGCACCGACTGGACCAGGAACTGAGCTGGCTTAAAAAGAATCCAAAATAGCAATGGCTAAAGAACATTTGGTTTAATTTTAAGGAGCATCATTTCCCTGATCTGGCTCACAGAACGTGCCAGCACTAATGGAGCCAGAGCTGCAGGGCAGGGAGGGAACCAGCACGGGATCCCCAAGATCCAGTAATACTAATGTTTTATTACAAATCTACTTTAGGGCTTTAATAATTCTGAACAAAGTGTTTCTCCTTGACAGAACACTAGCAGTAGACAGCAAAGGGCTCTCTGGCTTACCAAAACATTGACACCAGACTCTAAAAAGAGAGAGAACAAAACCAAGCACACAGTGTCAAGCACTGCAGACTGTCAAGGATAGAAAGCCATGGTTTCTTTACATAAATACATATATATGTACAGGTATACATACATAGCACATAGGTAGCTGGATAGCTACACAGATGCAGAGTCCATGCCCTGCACTGTAGACTGACACAAAACTCTTCTCCTAAAGCATCACTCCAGCCACTTGCGTAAGCAATAACATTGCCCTATATTAAAAAAATATGTTGAAGGCTTTGATTAAGTGCTTTGCATTTCTGAATCTGCCTCTTAGATCCAGGTAATGGGGCTACAATCTGGGATGCATTCTGCTAATGCCAAAGCAACTCATTCCCCTAAATCCTCTGAGAAACAAAGCCCTGAAATCTTGTGGATTGTATATATGTTTTTTTTTTTTTACAGATTACAACTCTTGTGATCAGTTAATCCAAGAAATTACTCAGCTCTGACAGTTTAATAAATCAAAATATGATTGCTCTTCAAAGAATGCAAACTTGCATAAATTAATCTCTTCATCTGGGGATATAATGGCTTTTCACTAATTCAGTATGAAAATATTGCCATGTGTGAGTTCCATAAATCTGTCTCACCCTGTTCCTAGTTACTTTCCCCAGATCCTTTGAACTTTTACAAAAAGTTACTTAACCAAGAAAACACAGCTACCACATGTTGTAATTTCCTCTTTGGGGGCACTTGTTACCATCTTTACAAAGGATTTGCCAACTTTCCCAAAGATTTTTCTCTATTTGTGTATTTCTCGGTATCTGTTTAATTTCGTCCCAGATAGCACAGCTGTTTGTTATGCGTTTTCAGCACTTACACCCTGAAGGATGCAGTGGCACAAACTCAGGTATATTCACCATTTAGTAAAACAAATACATTTTCTAGATCTTTGAACTCTCCATTTTCCATGGCTTGCTGTCTGTTGATTTTCATCTCACCGACATTGGTGTCGGATTCAGGGTCAGGGAAGGAGAAGGAAGAAAAACCTTCCCAAAGGCAATAAATAAAGAAAAAAAGAAAAGAAAAAAGAATAAAGGTCATGGTGTGAAATTTACCTTTATGTTCTACTGCTCAAATGCTTCCCTTGTGAGCATGAGTGCTGCTCCTAACTTCAGAAGGGCTATTTTTGGAGCAGGTGAGTAGGACTTGACCTGGCTTCTGTTGACAAACACTGGAGCTCCTCGGGTGCCTCTCAGCTCACCTCATCATGAGTTTCGCTTGAGATGCACCCACAAATTCCATCTGCAGAGGCACAAATGGCTTCTCTGTTGTAACAGTTGGACTTGATAATCTTGGAGATCTCTTACAACCCAAACAATTCTCATAGAATTTTCGTAGAATCATCGAATCATTCAGGTTGGAAAAGACCTCTAGGATCACCAAGTTCAATCGTCCACCCCCACCATGCCCCCTAACCATGTCCCTCACTGCCACATCTCCACGGTTTTTGTCTCAGTAGGCACATGCCAAAATATATAAAGTGATGAGCAAAAGGCCACAAAGATCACTGCTCTCTCAAAGATGGAATCTTTGAGATGAAATAAGTGAAACAGAACACTATGAAGTAGTGCAGCCATCTAGAAGATACCTGGCCATGTCCTGCCATGAAAATGATTTGACACTGGTCATGGGAGATGGAAATACTGGCAATGTTGCCAAGGTCCTGATGTCCTTTGGATCTCTGAGGGATGCTGGGAGTGCTGGAGGAGTTGGAGTCATGCACTGCATAGATGTTCTCCCCTCCATTGCTCAGCAATGAACAGCTGAGGATGCTCCCCGGGTCACACTTACTTCTGCTCTTTCCAGCCCAGAAACTTCCCCAGTGTTGGACAGCCACCAGAGCCTGGCAGGCAGGCCACCAGCTGCCTTCCAGTAATCATTGTGTGCTCCTCAGCCTCACTGCTGGGTTCACCTCTACTCGCCCTCCACCACCACGTGCTGAGCTGAGTCATGGTGGGTTTCCCAATGCCGCTGCACCAAGACAGGGCACAAGGAGCCACACACCTACACACCAAATTGGCTCAATTACCCCATCTCTTCTGCAGCGCCCATTAACTTAAAGGATCTGAATAACTGTGCCTATTTCCAGACCTTGGGGGCATAGATGCTGCTACGAAGCAATGTGCTGATTCCCAAGAAAATACACAGTAATTCAGGAGAGCAAGCATGGATATTGACTCATGTTTTCGAAATGTTATTGGGGATTTGTTTTACTGTGTGCCCTTCTAAAAGTTTGTTTCTCTCCTGACTAATATGAGGATTGAATGAATAATTTTATTTGGCAAATATTGCTCATTTCTCCCATTGTTTTTCCTTTTGCTGAGTTGTTTTTTTTTTTCCAGTTCCCTTTTTTAAACCACAGATAAAATTAACTGAGTTTGAGTTTTGTTTTGCCTTTCACAGCTTATTTTTAAATGGAAATCTTGTCATCATTTCTCTCCCCTGAAGACAAAGATTGTGAGTAAGCCAGAGCTGATCTCCTTCAGAGCCGTGCCCCATGTTGTCAGAGCACCTATAACTCAGATCAGCCAGAAAGTGAATGTTTGAGCCTTCCTCTCAGCTTACTCTCAGAGAAATTTGTCTTTTCCATCATAGCCAAAGTGAATTTGATCTCAAAGTTGGTGTAATTCCAGCAGGGAATGTGAGCAGGGAAGTGAGAGCCTTGGGCGATGCGGGAGGAGCTGCCCCTGCCACATGATTCCCAATGTCCTCCTGTCCCATTGTATAATTAACTTCTTTTCATGGACCTACACTGCTCTTCCACCTCCCTTGTTCTTATTGACTGACTAACACCCTGGGGTTTTTCCTATCACCCAGTCAAGACTTATGGACATGATTTGTATTGAGTCAAATATTGCTCTTTAGGCTTTGGGTGGTAATTCCCAGTAAGCATAAGGAATCACAAGACATCTCCATATCCCACAGGACTGGCTATTCATCATAATCCTGGGCTCAGTCCTTGTGCTAGCGCTGCTCTTGGAGAAACACAATATGCTGTTGAAATCACAGCAGGACGCTTTTTCAAACACACGATTTTCTGGAAAGCCAGTATGAACAGGAAGGAGACAAAAATAAAAGGGAATCGGGGACAGAAATACCAATATAAGCTCAGCACCTTGACAAGTTGGGCCCATCCAAAGCAATATGCTAGCAGTGATCACTGCTATCCTTCTCTTTAATGATCCATTTGACTACAATTTGCAGAAGCAGACGCTGTAATACAATTAATCTTTGACAGTAAAGTACCTGCTGGGCTGCTGTCAGGATGGGAAAAATATGCCTTCTGGAAAGTGCTTTGTCTTACGAGATGTATTCTAATAACAGCACAAAGGGGAAAACCATTTGGAAGGGTATGCTACTTCTTGGTACTTCACGCTGGAACCCATGTTACTGTAGAAGTTATTATAGTAATAACAAGTAGAAATGTGTTCTCAAAATACACTACGGCACATTATTCAGGACAGCCTGTAAGCACAGCCTTAATGTTAAGCACATGCATGGATCACTCTGAAGTCAAACCAAAGACCTCTGCTGTGCACAGGGATGGATTGAAGTTAGCTGTTTTCCTGACTCAGGACTCGGCGCCGGCCCTTCAATAATATAAAGAAACAGCCACAAACTCTTGGGGAAAAAAAAATCCTAATCATATTAAATCAGTGGTAAATTCCCCTTCATTGTATTGCAGCCCAGGCTTCATCACTAGTTTGGGACAGAGCGGATTGCTGTGTTTGCTTTTAGAAACATTTCCGCACAAGCTGTGAAGCCAGCAGCATGCATGTGGTACTGCATTTGTACACTCCTTGCCTTTGCACAGCACCCATTTTGGAAGGGAGTCAGTCCATCCTTAATGTTTGGCTGTTTTACCCCTTCCACAGAGAAGTAAAGGTTGCTCCAGGCCCTTGTGAGATAATGGTTACAAACATTCCTGTTGTGCCCAGGGCCATTGCCCCCTGGTTATGGCTCTCACTCCCATAGACGCTTCCTGGTGCACTGATATGTGCACCTTGTTTTCATAGAATCATAGAATTATTTGAGTTGGAAGGAACATTTAAAGACCATCTGGTCCAAACCCCTGCAATGAGCAGAGACACACACAGCTCCATTGGGTGCTCAGAGCCCCATCCAGCCTGACCTGAGTGTCTCCAGGGATGGGGCACCACCACCTCTCTGGCAAAGAGATGCATTTCCTTTTATAGTGCAGAGGAGTGCTCCAGTCACCTAAGAGACCTCAGAATCTATTCTGGTTTAAATTAGTTATTCTTGGACAGAGCCACCAAAACGGCAGACTTCTTAGAGATGTCTTTATCCAGACTTTGAACAATGACAGGAATGATCCCTTATCTCTCACCACCTAAGTGGTGGACACAAGAATTGTATTTATTCATTTCATCATTGCATCATGTCACAGCCATAATTATGCCATAAAAGGGTAATGCTCTGTCTCCTTCTCTCTGGTTTCCAGAAGACAAAATCAGTTCTCAGTCACAGGCGTGTGACTGTTCCCTGGTTGCACCTTCTCATCCTGCTCCTGCATCTCTCTAACTTACAAAGCCAGAACTTTGGCCCAGGATCTCCCTGTGCAACAGGAACACGCATGAGCTCACATACTCTAACAATAATCCTAATTTTAAAGTTGAGGCACATAATTTGAGAATGATGCTCTCAGCTGTTGCAACTCAGGATGGGGTCATTCAGAAGACTTACAAAGTGGAATAGTAACCAATGCAAAACATTTTAAGAAACCCTTTGCATGGAGTTTTTCGGCCCAAATCTCCTGATATTCGAGTCAGCACAACACATTTGATCTTTCATCTGGTTCAGCTTCCATCATCCTGAACTCAGGGGAAAAAAATGTGGGTCTCTGGAAAGGTTTCCCTGCACCGCAGCTTTGTGAATTACATCCCCTGGCACACAGCGATCCCTTGCATGGACAGTGGTGCCACCAGGAGAGCTGCTCTGATGGGTGCAGCAGCCAGCAGGCCAACTTCTGTAATAAATACCGAAAACAAAGTAATAACATCCACGGATCCACTCCACAAACTTATCTGAAGCTTTGACACTATATATGACTTAAAACTTCTCATTACAGAAGACTTTTAACCTTGAGATAGGGATGCAAAGTAGACAGAAAGCGTCTCAGCAGTAGATTGCCTGCTTTTTGTTTTTTATTTTTAATCATAGGTACTTTTGTAATACTTCCCCAAGAGGTGATGCAAGCTGACCCTGACCCATACCTCCGTGTCTGCCAAGATCACAGCTCAGAATGTGTTCCTGCTTCATCAGGAAATATATTGTGCAATAATGCACGCTGTTAATTAAGGTGAACAAAAATGCAATTCTCATCCCTTCCATCTCTTCAAGATAGTGGCTCATTACAAGAACTTATTCATGCGAATGTCAAGCATGAAGTGGCCTTCCTTCCTTTAGTGCAACTTGCTGAGACCCTTGAAGGAATTTTAGGAAAGCAAACCTGCACTGACAGAGGCAGAGAGCTGCCAAGTTATTATTACAGCATTTTGCTATTATTTAATAGGAAGCATCCCAGACATCTTAACAAACAGGAGTCCCTTGCGGCTATTTTGCGCAGCATTTCTTGGATTCTGTGACTCAGCACTTTATCGACACAGCAATGCTATCAAGAACACAGCTCCAAGAGGCACGGCTGCAGCAGGTGGGAGGTGCTGGGTGTGCTGGTCACGACTGTGCCAGGAGCCCCTTGGGATTGTCCTTCTCAACATGGAATTGCCCATCCCACTGCCCAAGCAGAAGATGCTGCATCAGGGCGAGGAAGATAACATCTCTCCCAGGGATGATTTCAGGCGTGCTAATGCATTCCCCAACCTCCTCATGGTGGCCATATGAGGGATGAAAACTGGTTTCACACCAGCATTTGCTGACAGCAAAATATAATGAAAAACATTTATATGAAACAATGTAGACCGCATAATAATTGGCATTTTATGTAACCATCCCAAAGATCATAAGATTTCAATTTAGCATAGCTAATCACGGCATCGATTGTGCACCCCTGGAGCCATGCATCACTGGGAGCGAGCCAGGCTGTGCTGCTGTCCAGGGATGTACAGCCTCCTCCTGTCAAAGCCACCGAAGCAGAAGAGATGCCGAGTGCAGGAAGCCCAGTGGTGGTGGCAGCGAAGCAGGTCATTCAGCAGAGTCCCTAGAAAAGGGAAAAGGAAGTACATTTCAGCCCACTGCGTTGAGCTGGCCACCAGTTGGTAGCTGTTGGGAATCCTGAAAATGTCTTTAATATTCTTAAAGGGTTCACAGGCCCTGGGAAGTTTGGACTTTACAATGCGGGTAAAGGCACATGCAAGAGGCTATGGAGGACACGGACAGCTGGACACTGTGGCTGTTTCTCCACCCAATCTTTCCATGGTTCTGCGCATGATGGCATCCCAGTGGTCAGTCCAAGCTTGACAGAGATGTTTCTCCCACTGCAGTGAGCAGATGCTCTGAAAGTGAGAGCTGAGCAGTTCCTGTTCCAATGCTGAATCTGTTTTTTCAGAAATACAGGTGTTTGAAGACATCCAACTTGTACTCTTGTTGATTTGCCAGAAGGGCAAGCTCTGAACTTCAAGAGCTGTCAGGTGGGATATTAGGAAAAATCTCCTTTCAGAAAGAGAGGTGATACACTGACACAGGCTGCCCAGGAAGTGGGGGAGTCACTGTCCCTGGAAGTGTTCCAGAACCGTGGGGATGTGGCACTGAGGGATGAGGTCAGTGGGCATGGTGGGATTGGTTAGGATTGGAGTTGGTGATTCTGGAGGTCTTCTCCAACCTGATCGTATGATTCCATGCGCATCATGGGTGGGGAGAGGCAGCAGGGATACTTCTGCTGCCTGCTGCAGGATGGGGAAGGTGATGCATCATCCTCAGTGACCAGGGGGCTTTCCCCAGGCACCAGCTCCCACAGCACCCTGCAATCCTGGACATTCTGCTCCACATCCCAGGACCAGAAACAAAAGTGATGCTTCTGGAGGTGCCAGGTGGCTGCATTGCTCCAAGGGAACAGAGCACCTACAATGCCCCCCCAAGAAATCTCTGTAGAGCTGAAACATCCCGCGCTGCATTTTGCTTCCCTCCTCTCCTCCCCCTGCTCTGGTCCAGCCCAGGAAGGTCAGGTGTAAAAACACCGTCAGTCACGCAAGAGAAGCATTAAAAACCCACAAAAGCAGCAGTGCCAGGAGAGGTGCTGGGGCAGCTTCTTGAGCAGCCACGAGCACCACAAGAAGTAGGTCCAAGGTAACTGGAGTGAAAAACAAACCACGTCCCGTCCCACTCTGGGGTTGTTGTTTTCTGGGCTGAGGTTACTCAGGAAGTTTGCAGCAGGATACGCCGCTGACCTCTGCTCACAGCCATAGCGTTAACGCTTCGCTTACCTTTTCTCCCACAATAAGCTGAGTGCTTCCTCCCTGGGAGTGTGGCTGGGAGCAGGCTTCCTGTGTTGGGGACTTGCTGGGGCTGGGAGCAATGGGCACATCCCATGGCCATGTCCTCAGGGTTGAGCATGGGCAGCCTGAGGGCTGGGTGCAGGAGAGCAGAGGAGGGCAACGAGGGGTGGGATGCACAAGGACTTCGGTTAAGCCAGGTGTTGCAGAGCTGCACACAGGGAACATGACAGCCAGGAAAAAGAAATGCTACAAACACAAGGAGGAAAATATCTACTTATTGTTGCTGGGTACCAGAATGGAGGATGCCCACCACCACCACGCCCCAGGAGAGCCCCAGATGGTGGACTCTGCCCCACCACATATGCAAGATCCTGAGGTTAAGAAAACATGTTGCTTTTGTCCAAACAAACCGGAAAATAACTGTGGGAACAAGATGCATCGTGATCTGCTCACTTATCTGTGCTTCAGGGGAGGAAAGGCAGGACTAAGTAAGGAGAACAACACTAACGCGTCTGTTTTCTGTAATTTGAAAACAAAATTAAAATCATTTTCAGTTGAAAAACAGATGACATTCAGGGTCTATACTTTGGAATAAACATGGGTGGAAATTGCCTCCTCCCCACGCATTGCTGACACTTTGAGACTGGAGCAGAGCTGGGCAATACCCCTACCCCCCTCTGCTGCAACACCTGCCCTTACTGCCCTGTCCAGAGCTGCAGATTGCAAGAAGGAGCAGGACAGGCCCAGTGCTCAGGCTCCTAGGGCTCCTATATCTTGTTTTAGTTGTATTTTTTAGCAGGGGTGCTAGATGAAGCCGCAACAATGGCTCGAAAACAGGCTTTGGAAAGAGCGACTCACTTGCTGAGCCATTGAGGATGTTGTTTATATGTTAGATCCTGTTTTCTTCCTCGAGCAAAGTGCTTCTCCTCCCAGGTGCATCTCCCACAGCTTCCTGGCCATGGGTTCTCGCCCACCCTCATGCAGCCAAACCCTTGCAGGTCAGCCTGCAGCAGGAGGGAGCTGCACTGCAACAAATAATTGATAACCCCCCAGCAAAGGCCACAGGGTGAATGCAAGGCCTGGGTTAAGTGCAGTGCATCTGTGGTTTCCGTGGGTTTTGGGGTCACTGTGATGCTGCTGTGGTGCTCCTGGCACCCTTTGGCGTCACTCAGGACCTATGGGGCAGCAAACCCAAATGTTGGAGGAGGAAGATGTCCCTGGAGAGATAGGACAATGCCAGCACCGTGAGACCCTCCAAGGGCCACCCCAGCCTGTGCAGAGCCAGTGCTAGGCATGCACAGGGACTCCTCATGCTGCAGCACAATGTTGCACAGCAAGAAATGCCGACAGCACTTCCACATGACCCCAGCACAGATAATGGGACCCAGTCTCCCAACATCAACATCACGTCCAGTGCTTTGTGCAAGGACATAGAGTCACATACAAGGACACTAACTTCAACAAAATAATTGATATTTTTAATTCTACCCCAAGGGAGAGCAGCAGTGAACCCGGGGAGGCTGCAAGGGTGGCACAGCCATACCATGCACAAGTGCTTTGCAGTGCCCAGTGCCACCAAACTGAACCCGAGGGGACCCCTGGGGACCCTCACGTCCCTCCCTGACCTCAGTGTCCCCCCCCTCAGCCCAAGGACACTGCCTGGGCTGACACGTCCCCTCGCCTGGGGACGGGGGCTGGGAACCAGGACATGGGCTGGGGCGCAGCAGCTGCCAACATGGGAATGTTTGAACAAGAAGCGAAACCTCATTTAAACAAATAAATAAACAAGCTGACATCCTCTGGGCCTGGGTTTATTATCATAAAAACAGCGCACGCAGCTTGTGGGAGGAAAATACATCGTGTATTTTCACATCTCCCGTTTCCTCCTAGACCGTCGCAAGAATTTCCTCCAAGTCCATCGCTTCCTTCTGACATTTTCGAGCTCAGAAGCTCGTATCGGAGTGCAGTGCCCTCTCCTTGCTGAGTGATGCAGCAAGGCGAGGTCCACAAGGATGCCTCTCCACCAGGGTGCTGTGCATGGCTGTCCGAAGCGTGGGATGCAAGACAGAGACCAGGCAGAGCCAGGGATGGGAGCTGAGCAGGACCCAGCCTGCTGCTTCCCCTTTCCCAGTGCCATAACATTCCCATAGAGCTGAACAGAGTGGGGCTGAGGGGTCCTTTCAGGAGCCAGTCCCCATGAGTGTCCTTTCCAGCCAGCCTTCTCCTGTTGATTCCCAGGTGATTTTCAAGCATGTCCTCAATTCTGAGAAAATAAAATGCAGCTGGGGCCCATCAGGGTGGAGTCAATCACTGAGTGCTCTGCAGTCACCAAATCAGTGCAAAGCCATTGTTTGCAAATGGGTAAACTGAGGCACGGAGCAAGCAGCCTCCTTAACCACCCCCAGCTCCATACACACCAGGAGCCTTTGTCATTAATTTCTACCACCTCTTTCCCAAAGTGGCTGTGAGGATGTCCTCGTTTGCCATTTTCTCATTAACAAACACCAAAGCCATACACAAGCCAAATGTCCCCATGCCCCCAGCAGTGGGGACCATGCCAGTGCTTTCCTCATGTCCCAGCCTCCGTGCCAGAGCAACCTTTAATTGCTCGCAGTCCATTGTGAATGAGCTTGAGAAGTTTATGCCAAATCTAAGATTAGAGTAAACAGGTTGTGGAGATGGGAGCTGGGATATCCTGGAAAACCCCAGCTGCCCTGAAAAGGAAAAATATATTGAAAAAAGTTACAAGCGCATACCAGAGAGCTTTACATTGAGGTGAAGTGGCCCTGACTCTTGCTCCTCTCTGTGTTTCCCCAGGTTGGGGATAATTCAGGCACCTTTGCCCCAAAGTGGTGACCTCCAGCTGCCACCTCGGGGCTGTGTCCCCAGGGCAACACCATCCCCATCCCTGAGCCTGAGAGAGACCCAGCGGCCGTATCACAGGGGAAAAAAATAAAGTCACCTTGGGAAGAGAATGCTTCCCATTTTTTGGCTCTCAGAGGTGTCAAAGGAAGCAATCTGACGTCGAAGGGCCGGAAAAAAACAGCTTCTTGGCTGATGTCGCTCATGTACAGCGAGGTCACTTCGAAAGCTATCAGCGGCTTAAAAATAAATGCAGAGTGGAGGCTGCCATTCAGCGATATCCTGTATCCGAAAGCTGCGAGGGGTGTAAGCAGGAAGAAACTGGGATGACCTTCCCTCCCCCTCCCCCAGTAGCATACTTATTTTCCTCTTTCACAATCCTGGCAGTAAACCACTGAAATTTCTGCGCTCAGTGATTTTGTTTCATTAGAACCAGCCCAGGGCATGGATGGGCAGCAGTGGGGGCTGGGCTGGGTGCTGGGTTCCCCCGAAATTTGGTTTGTGGTGCTGGCTGGTAGCAGGGCAGGGGCAGTGGTGGGGGTGGAGGGCAGCAAGGCAGTTATCCAGCCACAGTGAGGATGATGGTGATGATGAGGATGATGGTGATGATGACAGTGGTGGTGATGATGACAGCAATGATGATTACAAGCTCAAAGCAGTCAGTAATTTGGAGACATGTACAGGGAGAAAAGAAAATCCTTTGTGCAATTTGTCTGTTTTTCCATAATTGATTCTCCAGCACTAGCCCCTCACTACCTTCCCAGCACATCTCGTCCATGCAGGAGTCTCTGGAGTTGCATGGACGGTGAGAACAAGCACATGGGCTGTGCAGCTGCTGGCAGTGACACAAGAGATGCTCATTTTCACAAACAGCTCGGTGCTAGGAAATGCTGTGACATTTGCAGATCCGGCCCTGCTCGCTCCTGCTCCTTGGACTTCACCTTTGTCTCAACTCCTGACCTCCCCCTGGGCCCTTTGACCTTTGAGGTGAAGGCAGCTCTAAGTGAGGGAGCTGGACCACACAGGAGCCTTTGGGGCAGGAGACCCCCAGACCTCAGGCCCTTCACACTGCATGGAACCCCTGGTCCTACTCCCTCCATCCCTCTTCCAGTGCTTCCCAATGCCATAAAGCCAACGGTGACCAGAAGGGTCACCAGCGTGCAGGCAGAAAATCAGCCAAAAAACCTGCTTACATTTTCTCCTGAGAAACTTCAGAACACAGGAAGAGATTGACAACCAAACAGAGAACGAAAAAGGAAGACTCACGTCTGCTGTGCTTAAAGGATCAAAAACTGCCATGATGCAAAACGCAACCGAGCCTACAATCCCCTTTTGATGTCTGCAGGAAGGAAAGAAGATGCTGAGAACTTTTGCAGCTCTATGGATGCTAGCCTTAGTTCCACATCCAGGGTCAGGAGGTGGTGGAAAGAAAAATAAAGCCTGACCAGGAAATAATTTGAAAGGAGCCCTTTCCTTGCCCAGGGCCATGGGGCAGGGTGGGATGGAGCTGCAGCCTTATGCATCGCATCCCCCATGCATTGCATCCCCACGCACTACATTCCAACACATCACATCGCTGCAGCATTGCTTGTATGCAATGGTGCATGTAAGTGTCCAGAAAAATTCCTGAAGGCGTTTGGGAGAGCTGATGCCATCCATCACTGCAGCAGTTGACCTGAGTGTCCCCACCACAGCCACATCCCCTCAAACAATAGCGTGTGCTGCTGGTGCACTATTTCCAGTGGATGAACCCCCTAAATTTAGGCATACCAGCTGTGAGCAGTATGCAAGGTATTTAAGGGCTTATAATTTTAGACTAAGATGTATTTAATCATGTTATATCTGGGGCTGAGCAATGCAAAATATTTTCCACAGTTATTCATGTAGATCTTTACATGAATTAGCAGTAGCTGTAATCAGCCCTCCCCAGTTGAAACCGGACTTTCCTTTTGCACCAGTTGGTGCCTGTGAGAAAAGAACTCAGGCATCCAGCAGGCCGAGGAAAAGGAAAATCCCCGGCTGGCCTGGGCTGGGTCACGAGCCTGAGACTGGAGCAGGTTCAGTCCATTGTCAGATAAACAAAAATAAATCAATCAATGGAGGGGATTTACAGAACAAGCCAAGAAATTTAGGGAAATTTTAATCTGCTCACAGTCATCTTTGTGGGTTTTGGTGCTGTTTGGTGCTTTCTTTCAAACACTGGGAATCTGGGAAAACCTAAATCTCTGTTAGTTGTTGGGAATGCCAATGGGCTGCACTGGTTTGACGGAGCTGCACCAAACCAAAAGGTGGGATTTGTTTTCGTTGAACCACTCGGGGATCTCTTGCAATGCTGCAGGGAGGGTTCGTGGAAGGGTCTGTCTGTCTGTAATGCTGCAATGCTCCATCTGACCACTTCAGTCCCTGGGGTCTGCAAGGGCCTAAGCCTCCATCTTGGCCTCCCTGCAGCCACTCCAGCTCCCAGGGCTCCTCTTAACATAGGGATATCTTTCTATGTCAGCATCATGTTCCAGTCACGTGCAGCCCTCACTTCATATTTGCTGTCAAATGAGAGTAGTCTCAGTTTATAATACTCTATACAGGAAAACAGAGAGAAAAAAGCTGAGGAGGAAGGGCAGCTGGAAGAGGGGAGGCATCACCCAAGCGTGAATCACAGGTACGGGCAAAGACGTTTGTCTGCATTATGAATGACGCTTCTTCCTCAGATGACTGAAAATGATTAACTTCTAAAAACCCAACTGCTTCTCATTATTAATGTTCTACCTGAGTGCTGTGTTGTGAATAACGCAAATCCAGTTTGTTCTCAGATCTTCCTTCAGGTCCTTTCATTTCAGGTGTTTTAGAGATGAACAGTGACTTGCGAGGAAAACAGATTTTTTTTTTTAATATTTATATTCAAAGAGAAATATTATTTCCAAGTCATAGATGCTTTCTCTTTTCACTTGCTGGGTTTTTACATTCAGTGTTTGCTTTGAATAAAGCCTAGTTTGGGCTTTGTCAGGATTCAGGATGACTCGGAGTACCCAGCATCTGGTAGAGCTGTGAGCGTGTGGCTTAAACCTGCATTGGAGCAGACAAGAGTGTATTCTGTATATTTAACATGGACAGAGGGATTATAATATAATTATTCACTACTAGTCAATTAAAAAGGAATTATTGTAACAGCTTCCATGTCACACATGAAATCACACTGCAATTAAGAAGGAAGAGCCCATAGTTAAGCAGTGGAAATGCTTTCTTTGTGTTCTACGAAGGGAGCTGCGGACGATGCTCCAGCAAATGGAAAGTGCCCAGAGCCAGCAGGGCCAAACCCAGTCCCTGCATGAATCCTGCTATGGAGAAGGATCACTCCGCTCTGCGTTTCAGCTGGAAGATGATAGACTGCAATTCTTGGTCCCTGTGTTGGGGGCTGAGAGGCCAGGGCAGGCCCCTGCCTTTGGCTTTCAGGAGGTGATGGCAGCACCCATGAGAAAAGGGATCAGATCTTAAACCAGGCAGCTGGATCCAGCGCTGTGCCGTAGTTTAGAGCTCTGTGTCCATAGAGGATGCTGTAAATGCTGCTGGCAATTGATGGAGACAATGAAGGATTTGGGACCTGTCTTTCTCTGTCAGCTGCTTGAATGGTTGCAATGGTTGTCATCACCCTGGTCCATCTCCCCTTGCTCCTTTCCCACAGCATGCGGTTTCCCATTGTGACGCACATCTAGCCATGGCCATGATAACTGTCCTGAGTGCTGCTGGCTCTGTATTGCCTTGCTCCTGCTAGAACAGAAGGGCAGACCCCTTCCAAGCACAATAAATGCTGCAACCACCAGGCCCAGAAGTCTCTCTTCAAATTAAAGGTTTCGGGTACGGATATTCCAAGAGCTGCTGGGATCCGGTGGAAGTGGGACAACATAAACACCTTGGAGAATGCCTCAGTTTCCAATTGAGTTCCCCACATAAAAACATGCAGCGTCTGCTCTCCCGGAGCACAGCAGCAGTGGAGCCCCCACACTGGCCCTCATTGTGCTAAGCCATCAGGGAGATGGAAAAACACAGCACATGCACTCATTCCTGATCATTACTGATCAGCAGTGCTCCAGAAACTTGGTAAATGATAGCTCTTATTTTTATCCCAGCTTCTGTGTATGAGTGCCTCTTAACTGTTATCAGTTCCTGTCCTCCTGCACTGTTTCATGCACTAGGATGGGTTGCAGGACCTAAAAAGTAAAAGCTTTCCTTACTCTGTGGGCCAAGGGGTCTGGAAACGTCTGATTCACCTCTTTGGTGTCCTCTGTGGATTTGAGTCTCTTCTTGCCTTGCTATGGAGCCTGCCTTTGCCTCTCCCAGGGATGCTTCAACCTGGGCATTGCCATCAGGAGCAGTAAAGACATTCTGCATCCTTTGGCACTGTTTTCCAATAATGAAACCTTGAAGTCTCTATGCACTCATTAATTAAACCTCACACGGAGGTAGATACTGCTTACCCATCTCAGTTTATATAGAAAAAAGTTACTTGACTCACTGGAGCTCTCTAGGCAAGCTGGCAGGTGCCCTTCCATCTCCCAGATTTCTGAGGCCCAGGAGCCTTGTGTTGGTGCTGCTTTCTCCTGAATCCCCTCCCAGACCACACAGGGGAACCAAGTAAGCAATACCCCAAAGCCCTCCTGCCTACAGCCATTGCCTTCTTCCCCTCTTGCTTTTCTTGGTATCCAGAAGAGAGAAAGAAAAAAAAAATTAAAGGCAACATGAAACCATTCCACACTCCCAATGAGAAAATAAAAATGGATGTTGCAGGCTCATGTGTTCTGTACGTTTCCAAATATTTCCATCTGCTCCTGAAATTTCCATTAGGAGTTGCCAAAAAGTCTTACAGAATTGTTAACACGATGGTAAATTTAGATTCTTTTTATGGAGAGATGTTTCCCCACCCTCCTAAAAGTCTGGTATCAATTTGTCCTGTCACTGATAAGCCAAAGGTATTGCTGCACTCGCCCTTTCTCCCTGCCTGCAGTCTGGGACAGGATGGGAGCAGGCAGGAAGGTGGTATGAGCAGCCAAACACTCAGCACAGTGATTCAGGTGAAGTTCTGTCTTTAGGTTCTCTTGTCAAGGGTTTGATCAAAACTCCAGTGTATTAAATATACAGCAGAAAAATTAAATAACAGCACAGAAAAACCTTACAGGTGCCTTTAGTTATAATTAAACTCTGCTACAGCATCCAGGGAACTGAACTGCTAGATGGACACCGTAGGGCACTGTAATGCACTTAAGGATGCTATAAATCGTAAGTTAATCTCCCTTAAGGAAGGAGGGAGAGATGCAAGACTGCATTCTTGTTCGCAGGGGAATGACACAGCAATGAGCCTGGGGAAGGAGAATTACGGATGCCTCATTTCATCCTTTCTACCTCTGACATGTTCCCTGATGTGCCACAAAGCTTCACCCATCTCAGATCTCTGGAGGGAAAACAGAGAAATCACAGCAGCCACCTTCCCAGACGAGCCCATCCCAAAGATGGGAAACCCATCTCCTAAACCCTTCCCTGTGATGATGCTTATCGTATTTCCCTCCTGATGTATTTCTTCTTCGACAGCAGCAGCCTCTGCTGCGATGCGTTGGATCGCACATCCGCGCATTGCCACCTGCAGCCAGCTTGAGAGAGAGCCGCGCTCAGCTCTGAGGCACCCGAGCATCCCGGCGCGAGGGCACCAGCTTCTCCTGCCTCGTCACTGGGTAATTAGCTCACTTGATTTTGGATTTTAGAGCTCAACCTTTGTCCAGCTGAGAGCTGGAAGGAGATTTGAGCTTTAGGAGGAAACAGGGAAGGTCCTGCTGCTTGGGCAGTACAAATTATTAACGATCATGGGCGGTGCTTTTCAGACCTCAGTGTTAAAAAGATGCGGTTAACATCTTCCCTAGTATTCTTGTCAGTTTTCAGAGCAAATCTTTTCTTTCTTTTTGCACTCAACAATGCAAAAGTGCAGCAGAAATCCACAGCAGTGCTCAGCCTGGCAGAGCCGGACGTTTGCGCCACCAGGCAGTTTAAGTCATCTTATCTAAAAGTGTTAATATTCCATAACATTGCATTTTTTATGTATTAGTGACTACTCTCTCAGCCAGAATTTTTTAAATATTTGCATATTTGTCAGCAAAAAAAAAAAAAAAAGTCATATTTGCCTGAAGAAAATGTCAAAGTTCGAACAGATGGGAGTTCTTACCAACGTAAGACTGTTTTGCTCTGAAATCATTCCATTTCCAAAACCTCAAATAAAATTTCATATCTTTCAGCAAAGCTTGGACCAGGATTATAAATTCAAAATAAAAATACAGAAATTTCCTACATTGAGCTTATAAATGCTAGTTTACGACATTTTCTGGTGTCTTAATGAGAGCCATGTGACCAAAGTTACATATTATAGGAAATAGCCAAAAGGCACATATTATTTTACAGGTATATTTTTAACTGTAGAGGATTGCTTTTTAAAGTTTTAACACAAGATGTTATTATCCTTTTTAAATTAAAAAATTACTGCGGTATTTTTCCATTCTTAACACGCTCTGTGCTGCACCTCAGCAGTGCACAGGAAAGCCACATCTTGTCTCAAGTCCTCACTGCACTATAGATGTTGCCACCACTGCTATTTATTGCCAGCTTGCGGCTCCCAAAAGCTCCATCTTGCCCATTTTATTCCCTGCAAGCTCTCACGGTGTTGTATTGGAAATTTTTTTTGGGTACAGCACTGCTGATGTTGTCAAATGGTAACAGCATCATTAAAATATGTTTGTTTTACTTCAATCCAACAAACTAAAACAGTTGCTGTAATGGCAAATAATGGCATCAGAGGGAAAAGTCTTGGTAGCTACATGCCACCAGTTCAATATTACCAGTTTTAGTGCCATAGGAGGCCCAAGCAGTCAGCTCCTCCCAGCATGGTCCTTGTCATTATCCCTATTTCCAGCCCCATCTCTGCTGTTCAACCCTATTGACCGTGCACTTATTGAGTACCAGTAATGGGTTGCAGCCTCTAGCAATCCTCTTTCTCATTTTTCAGCTCAGCAGAAACACAACAGAGGTGCCTATACACAAAAAGGAGGGGAGGCCAAGCTGGGTACAAGGCCATGGTTCTGTGGGAAGGCATCAGTGGGGCTTGGCTGAAATCCTACTGGCACCTCTGGTCTCTGTCTGCTACCATGAGACCAACAAGCATCCCTCCAACAGTGCATACAAACCTTCAGTGGCACCGATTTTGCTGCAAAATATTTGCATGTTTTCAATTAGTTTAGCCCAGGCAGACCCGCAGGCTCTTTGTGATATCGAGCCTGTGTAATGGATGCATTAGGTGTTCTCTTAAGCATTGTCTGGTGGGTCAGAAAAACCCTGGGCTTACAAGAGTTAACGACTGGGGACTGGGAATTAATTGACATCCTCCATCTTTGTATGATCTCAGGTGGATACTTTATTTTTTGTCTGAGGAGGTTTATTTTCCTCCAGATTGATTGGATGAATTGTGTTCCCAGAGATCAGAGAGTTCAGATGGCAGAGGATCCTCTTACCAGAAGATGAAAGCCAACATAATCAACTGCACAACTTCAAAACATGCAGCTTGTTCTTGTTGGCTGCGCCTAAGTTTTCCCTGCAGAGAAGCTGTCGACAATGATTTGATATCGATCCAGTAACAATCCCTGGTTTCTAATAATAATTTGCACTTCAGTAGAAATGTTCATGTGGGGGCTCTGAGAACATTTAGCAGATGGTTATTAGCAAAGCTCCCCAGTTCTCCTGCAAGGAAGAGATAACAATTATTAGCCTTGTTTTACAGATGGTGACACCGAGGTGAGGCACTGAAAGGTGAAACAACTCTCCTAATTTTCCATAATGAGCCAGTGGCAACAGATCTATGAATGAAACCCAGGCATCCTGCTGCGATTACTCCACAAACCCCACATCCTTATCTCTTACAGGAAAACATGGTCAAAGAGGTGAGCCTGGAAAGCAAAACGTGAGTGACTCAAAGGCAGGCTTCATGATACATTTCTGGAAACAAGGAATTAGGTCTGGGTCAATAAATAACTGGAAAACCTGGGGGACGCAATCTGAGAGGCACGCGAAATGAGGATGGATGGAAAAGCAAGGAGATAATGGAAGGGAGGGAAAGGAAAACAGAGCGGCTCTGACTTTTTCTTTCCACTCTTGGTTTCAATCAGTGCTGTAAAATCAAAGGTTAGGGCTCTGACAGAACAGAGTGAGCCCTGTCTCACTCTGTGGGGCTGGGGGGTCACCAAGGCCCCAGGTCTCAGCCTGCATGTGGAGCAAGAGGCCTCAGCATGGGGATGGCCCCAAACCACCACCCCACAGCCTGGGGAGCAGCAGGAGGGCGGGCTGAGGTGCATGGCCGGGTGCTGCGGGACTAATTTTAGCTTTCTGCTCTCCTGCCTTCCCTTTTCTCACCCAGAACGTCTGGGCGGCAAATGCTGACCGTCGGGCCGGAGCTCCAAGCCGCCGTGCTAACATCACACACCCGCAGTGAGGGGAGTGCGGCCCGACGAGCTGGCCCCACGGAGCAGTTTATAAAACAGCCAAATGGAAGCCAAAAGACTTGAGTTTAATCCCTCCAGTTAAGTCATCTAGATTCCTTCTCACCACCAGCCATCTGATCTCAATCAGTGAATCTTGGCCTTCATCTCCCAACCTAGCTGAGAGCCACAGCGCTGAGGCCTGAAGTCATCTGCGTGCAAAATGCTTTAGGAGCAATAGCTCCACTAGGGATTTGTTATTACTATAAATAATAATAATAATAATTTCCCAAAAGCACTCTAATGTAAAAGTGGTACACAAACATGAAAGGAGTCTTAATAACATTTCCCTTTAGTAATTTGGTAGCACTCTGTAATGTTCTTCCATTTATTTTTAACACCTACAGCATAAGTTGAAAAAGAAGTAGTAACATGAATGTACTAAAACCAGTCATCAGGTATTAAAAATTGCATTTTTTTTTTATGAAGTACTAATTCCTCTGACAACATTAGTAGGATTTCTCAAGCAAATCAAACCTAGGATTATATGGGCATGTCTTTAACATCAGTAAATGACATCAACCAGTGTACTGCAGTAGTAAAACATGGCTTTACAGCAGGGAGACCAAGGTCATTCCAGAAAGTAAGAATATGGCTCCCCTGGCCAGAGCCAGCTTCTGGCCAGGAGAATGGACATTGCCGCTGCAAGAAGACAGCTGAGGGCTTTGTTTGGCATGTGCGTGTGTTGGAAGCAAATCTTGCTGCATGTCCAGAAGGGATCCCAAGTGGGAGAAACAAAGAGAAGACAAAGGAGGCAGGAACACCGCGTTGCTGTGCCTGGGCCAGCTACAAGCACACTGTTCATGACACAGAGAAGAGGGCAGAGCAGCTCATGCCAAGATGAGCATGTGTTGCCTCAAATGCTCTCAAAACACTCTATGCATAAAACCCAACTGCTAAATTTCCTGTGCCTTGTTTCAGCCACAAGGAAATGCAGCAGCAAGAGCTGTGCCTGAGCAGTGCTATGTGCTGGATAAATCCTGATGGTTCTTCAGGTCCTGGTGTGCAGTGCTGGGTGCTGGTCACCTAGGAGGGATGTTAGGAAAATGTCAGTAATCAGGCCAAAGTGTTTCCCAGCAAAAGTCAGGTATGAAGCCAGATTCTAGATACTCAAGGCTATCCTTAGGAAGAGGAGTTGTGAAACATCTCTCTTTGATTTTGCCATCTCAGATGTATGCAAACAGTGCTTCGACACCTCTTTTTCCTTATCATCTCCATCCACCTCCAGCAAGCATCACGTATACAGAAAACAAGGACAGGTCTGGGGGACAGAGTACTTCCACAGGGCAGGGATGTGTCCCTGAGTGCCACTTGCTGAGCCGGAGGCTGATCACTCTTGTACCAAATGAAGATAAACTAATCCACAAAATTGTACAGATATTCCCACTTGCATGGCCACCAGGCAAAGAAGCACTTTCGCAGCCACCTCTGCCTAGCTTTCAGGACTTCAAAAACTCTCCAGTAGCAAATTTATCACCAGTGTGAGTACAAAAGGTACTGAAATCCCCATCTTGCCTGACTGCACGACCATTTCAAGGCATGTCAGCCTTGATGTACTTGTCCAGGTTGGCATTCCCATTCACCTGTGGACCTTCAGCTTTCACTCCTCATTTCAACGTGATGTTAGTTGTGAAAATACAGGACCTTATTTTACAATTTCTTCCTCTGAACACGCATGAAATACTATATGGGAGGCAAGGGACACAGAGGGAACAAAATACACCATTTTGCCAACAAAAATAATTGCACTACAAAGCTCAGGTCGGCTGACATGACTGTTCCATGTCCAACCAAAGGCTATCCCAAAGGTGCACACCTATCTCTACGCTATTTTAGGGGCTGGCAGCTGCTTCAGTACACTTACCCTTATTTATCTATTTATTTATTTTGTCCTGGGGCTTTTAAATTTGATGGGAGGCCGAAGGCAAAGACTGATGCATTGTAGATGACAACAAAAGAGACTCCATAAAATTGCTTCTGGCAACTCCTGTGCATTCCGTGTACATCTTATAAATTACTGCTGCATTTCAGCAATAAAAATAGTTTTGTATTTGGAATTGATTACAGTAAGATAAAGCTCTATTAAAAAAAAGTACTGATGCATAAATATTCTGAATGTACAAGGGTAATTTGATAAAATAAAAGTAAGGCTCTTAATTTCTTTTAAGCGGAACACACATCCACACACACATGCCACAGTGAGGATGAAGCTTCAGCAGCTGTTTTACTTAGGATTCCCAGAAATGGTGATGTGCCTCTTCCAGATCTCCCCTTCAGATGTTTTTATGGCAATCTCCATGTCACTGGCATGCTAACGTCCCCTTGCAATCTGAACATGTTCAGCCCAGGGCATGGTTAACTGCCATGTAATAAACATCGGTTCCTTTCAGGTGATCATATTAAGCAGGACACTTTTTCTTAGTTCATTCCTTAGCACATCAGCTCAGCAACCAGTGCTTTTGCCTTAACTGGTACTGCAGGATCAACAGAGGGAGCGGATATGTTGTTTTCAGCAACTCTTAAATAAATGGAAGCATCATTTTATTTATGTGAGAAAGAGGGAAATAGCTGCTCATGTTTCAGTATGACCCAGACCAGCATGCTTTTCTCAAGCAAAATGCTATGTGGCTTCAGCCAATAAATTAAGGGCGAAAATTGGCCTTGCATCATGGCAAAAGCATCATTAACCTTTAAGGAAACACAAGGCTTCGATGCAGAAAACAGTGATGGGGCAAGCAGCGGAACTGGAGGCTGGATGTGGGACCAAGTGCAAAGTGCTGTGGCTGATTTGCATGGAGGCCACACCAAGATGGGCCCCTGCCCAAGACCTGCATCCCTGGTCCATGCTGGCTGCAGGGTTGCAGCCCACTGCACCCCATCCTGCTGGAAAGCTGCTTTGGGGAAGCAGGAAGCCGGCTCCTCTGGTCCTCCAGTGCCTGCCAGAGCCACGGTGGGGCCGAGGCTCATGCTTTGATGTGGGCTGGACGGGATGTGGATGTGTCTGCCGAAATGCGATTATTTCTGTAGAGCAGCTTGAGCATTCCTGAGTTCTCAACAATGATAAGCTGTTACAAATAAGTTGATCCTTAAAAACCTTCCATATGAACAGCAGAAGCAGTACAAAATGTGTTCCCAGCAACTACTCCACAGTCTACTGTAGCTCCTCCAGCGAGTAAATACAGGTAGGCTGACAACACATCATTTTTAAATTTAATTTATTTATTTCTGTGTACATTTTTCTTAATTTGACTGACATACCATTGCTATAAAGATGCCCTGCTCTTTGAATATTTAATCCAAGACCACTAGTTCAAGTGTGGTTATGAAAAGTCACGGCAAACATGACTGGAAAGAGGTGGTTGGTTTTGACTTCCAGGCAGTTGTTTGAAGCATTTCATAGATGCACACAATAATCAGCAGAACACACGCACACACAGTGCTGAGTTGAACACACACGCGCGCACACACACATCTGGAAAATGGGTTACAGTGGTTGAAGTTTCAAAAAGGTGTACTGTCCCCTTCTCTGAGCAGCAGTGATAAACCTTTGGATATCCTGAGAAATAAAACTGAAGCGTAGTAAAGATCAACGTATTCCACCAACAGGGTCGTGGGTTTGTTTTCAAGAGAAATATATTCTCCCAATCTAATTTTTTTTTTTTTTTTCCAAATGAAGAGGGCAGAGGGAAAGGATCTGGGTCCGGTTAAGGAATACCAGTTCAACTGTTCCACCGATATCCTTAATCCAATACAACACGGGTCCTAAAAGCATCTCCTTAAAACAACAACATTAAATAAAAGCCTATCTAGCGTTACGCACATGGTCCTACTGTCAGTTTCCTACTATTTATCACCTCCACAGGACGAGGAGCGGCTTTGAGATGAATGAAGACAACACAGGTTAAGTGTTTCAGACTGCACTGACACGAGGTCTCAGGGGCTGGCAGCGGGTGACCACTGAAGCACTCTGCAGTGTGTGCCTTCCCCCAGCGTGATGCTGCTGTTAATAAACCTCCAGCAGTGTTCAGAAGGACTGCCCAAGCCAGGGTGAGAAGTGCAGGGACTCAAAACTTCCTTTCTCCATCTCCTTGCACAAAGCTGAGATCTGGGGCCTTATGTTAGGATGTGGGAAGTTTTGATTCTGATGAGGACAGAGCTACCGCAACAAGCTAAAAAGTGACAATGACTCCCATTCCGTGGCCCTGCCCTTCCCCTAACACCCTATTTCCCATTCCCCCCACTCCTTCACTGCCAGCGGGGCTGTGTGAGGCTCTGGGCTGTGCTGCAGAGGAAACAGGCCAGCAAAGACTGAGGCAACGCAAACAAACACGAAGCAATTAAAAGAACGATGGGAGATGTGGTCTGACGTACTTTTGCCAAGAAATAAAACGTTTTAATTGCTCTTTTTAAAAACACTCTGCATTGTGTTTTTTAAATCACTGAAATGGCGGAATGGCACCCAGCACCCACCCAGCCACACACAAAGGCACACACACTCACAGCTTTGTGGAGCTACCAGATTTACTTTGAGACAAGTTTCTTGTGCATTTTGACAATTGGAGACAAGTTACTCACAAGAAGGCAAAGTTCATGCATGGCTTTGACAGCTCCGCTTTCTCATAAATGGTATTTGAAAAGCAGAAAGCAAATGAGGGCCAAAGCTCCATTTAAAGTTCACCTCCGATGCCTGAAAAGCATTTATACCCACATCCTTCTGAGGTCCCTGCTTTATGAACTTCTAATGAAATCCACATTCTGCTACCCAATACTTCTTATGCATAGGGGGAAGAAAAAACAAACCAGAAAACCAACACAAGCTGTTGGAAAACAGATGCATCACAGCGTTTCTTATCAGCACGGCCAGGGCAGCTTTGGAAGCAGCAGAGCAGCAAGGTACCTTTGCAAAGTGGAGGAAGGGAGCGGAAAGAACAAGAAGGCCATGCCTGGGAGATCCCTGCCGGCCTCCCACAGGTCTCATGTTTGGGATTTTACCCCAGTGCTGCCCATCGGTGCTCCATTCCTCAGCACCTCCAGTGCATTCCTGGCAGCCCCGAGCATCCCTGACCTGAGGGCTGATGGGGAACTCCAGGCTCCTGATATAGAAGAACCTGACAGGAAGCTTGGACTAACCCAGCTCATCACAAAACAGTTTGTAATTTTCAGGTGGACAATTTTCTTGGAATTCCAGTGCGCTCAGGGTTGGAGCACCAAGCATTTTAGCAGCTAAAACCATCTCTGGTGCTACTCAATCCCCTCTGGAAAGAACCATTACAACCCAGCCGGTGCTTCTCCTATTAAAACCACACAAAGGTGAGCAGGTTTATTCAGAAGACTCCAAGATGCTTAAAGAAGAAGTGAAAAATACGATTTTTTTAAAAAAAAGATTACTTATCCTCATCTCTAATTCCAGAGCAAACCATGTCACTGAAAGAAAATCTAAACTGCTATAAACATGATTTAAAATAATAATTAGCCATCTACTGACATTTGCTATCCCAGCTGTCAGCAGATACCACAGTGATTCAATATAGCTCGAGGGCAGGCTGGGAGATACTTCCAGCACATCTTGGGTAGTACCAGAAAGAGATAAATAATAAATAAGAAGAACATGAGAAAGAATAATCAGCCTTCCACATGTAAGGAAAAGCTGAGACTTTCACAGTTATGAAATAAATGACGTTACTAGAAAAAAAAAGAAGAAAAAAAGAAGGAAAATAACCAATGAAACAAAATGACTTGCATTTCAGCAGGTTGGAAGTCTTCTCTTTTTTAAGGTGCTCAGAACACAGCCACTTTGGCTGTGCCATCTTCAACACCAGCACACCACTGGGAAGCGGTTGCTTTTCCATTCAGCTCAGTTCTTTTTCATTTTTTTAACTTAAAATACATAAAAATATTCTCGTTACAGACTTCCCACCATCTCAAGACAGTAGATTTCACACACTGAGGCAGAAACTCTACAAATTTCATGAATTTTGATGCCAAACATGGATCTTTGCCATTAAAACCGTCATTCCATAAATTGAAGACTTGGGACATTTTTAGACAGAGAAATGACAAGTTTTACTCCAACATATCCTCAGTTTGCGAGACGCTACATTTAGCAGCTTCCCCATTTGCTATTAACAAATAAATGCCAAATTCCAACAGTTGTGGATGTCGTGACAATTTCCAGCAGCCCCAGGCATGGTGACAGCCACCACCAAACACAAGCCACTCGACTCATGACTATGGAGAACACAAAATGGTGGTAGAGCTCTGGAAATTCACCACACACCCAGATTATATGAGAAATGTTTGGAGCCAGACTCTGGGTTTGGTGATGCTATGGCTTTTTTCTGTCTGCAGAGCCCCACCTTGACTTAAGCCCATCAAGCAGCATGGGCTGTTATTAGACATTTTCCTTGGAGGTGCCTCAGGCCATTGTTTGGGATCCTGGGCAGCCTGATCTGGTGCTTGGCAGCCCTGTCCACAGCAGAGGGTTTGAACTAGATGATCTTTAAGGTCCCTTCCAACCTAAGCCATTCTATGACTCAAAGATTCATTCTGTATTTACGGAAGGCTCACAACTAAATGCGGGCAAAATGTGGATGGAGAATTCTGCAGCTGCACCTGTATATGATAAATTCAGTCCCAACAGCCAACACCACAGGCTGTAATTCTTTAAACACACATTTTTGGCTCCTGCAAGGCACTTAATATACACCTCTTCACTCTGGCTCTCTAACTGGGAGTCACCAGGTGCCTTCCCACTCTTCCCAGTATCCTTCCTGAAAAGAAGCACACAGTTGAGCTGAGAGATACCAGAGACTCACATGTTGTTCCCGGACACTCTGAGATGGCTGAAAGGTCTTTATAAGAGGAACAGACAAAAAAAAAAGGTGACACGGCAGACCCTGATGCTTCCATCATGCATAAACCTGGAGGATCTGCTTCTACCTATGTTTTTGGAGGCTGTGAATGTGCCTGTGGCCATCCTGTTCCTTCCAGCTCTCAGTGCTCGCCACCTCTCCCCACTGCACTTGTCTCCAGCTTCCTGCTGGCATTATCTGATTCGGACCCTCGCATGCTGGGTCATGGCATTATGGAAAGACTATAGTCTGATCTCTTATTTTCTCAAAAAGAGTAATAATTTCGGGCAGAACCAGACTGAATTAGGATAAACGCTGAGCTGGCCTGAATTATTCCTTTGTAAGAAACCAAACACGAATCTTCCTGATCTGTTCAGCAATACTCGGGGTGGGTGTGTTTATTCTCTATTTTAAAATTACACTATTCCGAGCTTCCTGGATTTAGCTGGGCCCAAAAGCGAAAGTAACATACCAAAATACCCCGAAATAAACTTCTAGGAAGGGTTTTCAGGTCTGGCTAAAACCACACAGCTTTGGAAATTGCCGAAAGCCGTCTGATCTTCCGAGATTTCCATCTCTATTTCCAGCGCGTTTAAGACGTTTCCAAGCATTTCCCAGCTTATCCCCGCGGTACCTCGCAGCCGCTGGAGTGGTGCCCCATCGTTTAGAGAAACCCAAGAGCCTTTCGAGGAAGGAAACTCTGCCCGGCCTGCAGGCTGGCTGCCGGCAAGGGCGAGCCATGGGGCTGCTCCGCTTCCAGCAGGGATTTTTCCTGGGATGGCAGAGAAGCAAGAACACATGTCAGGGAGTATTCCAGCGGCTCAGGGAAGCTCTCACCTCAGCTGGATACCTGCGGGCAGGCACTGGATAGCACACAGGCAGCACCTTCCTCACCCAAAGGCCCCTTTCCCTTGCCTCCCCTCTGCCCAACCACCTGAAAAAAAAGGCTGCTAGTAAAATCCCAGACAGTAAAATGCAAAATGTAATGGTGACTGTAGGGAAGAGGTCAGTGGAGGCTAAGAGCTGGCTAGCCACCCAGCAGTGTACTAAAGCAGGCCATGCAGCACATGTCACGCAGCCACAATCATTCCCAGGGGAACAGCACTGTCCGCAGCACAGGTCCCTTTGTTCCTGTGGAGGTTATAAACATAGCTAACCAAAAGATGGGAATATCTAATTTACTTCTTAAACTATCTACCCTCTTCTTTCTCAGCTACAGAGGTAGTTCCCAAGCCTTTCCCATCATTTATGCCCAATGAAGCTCACTGACAAGCTCAATGGGGGAAGCAGCAATGCATGAGGCCCCACAGCAGGCACCACCACCAGCTCGCTTGCAGTTCTTCCCTGTGGTTTTCTTTCGGGTTTTAAATTTCGTTTCTTTTGCAGGCAGTTTCTTTTGCAGTGGCATCTGGGACATGTGACAAAATGCATCACCTAAATCCATTACTCTCTGTCTGCTGAGCTCTCCTCAGTCAACTTCCTTGGCAGAGTGGACAAACAACAGCTGCTCAAAAGAGCACTCAGTTTGTCCTTATGCCATTAAAACCACCCTTGCAGTTTACGACACTCTCCTCAGACTCCTTTTCATTTACACAGTGCAGACCACTGGCACCACCACCTCCAAGCTGGGTCTATGCTCATCTCCAAACATAAAAGCTGAGATTCAAGTGAGCTTTTTCTGGCCCTCCTTAATAACAAAATCAACTGCTTTTATAGTGTGGGGTTCCGTGAAGGAGCTGCATCCTTTCAGCCTGAAACATTGCTTCATACTGCCCAGGAAGTATCTCTTCCAGCCACAGACCAGGACAGTGAATCTCAGCGCACTGCAGACCTCAGGCCTGCCAGAGCGCTCGTCAAGTTTCATATTATCCATCTGCTCCAGTAAAGGCTGAGCTGAAATATTAATTAGGAGATCTGATCCCTTCTCACCAGAAACAATCTGGATTTTATAGCTCAGCCAGAGGCCAGAGAAGCAGACAAAGCTCTGTGATACATCCTTTGCTGCTGGTTAAAGGCTTTCAAGGAAATAAGCAACTTGGGGGAGAGGACACAGACTGTAAAACACATGGACATCTGGTCTGTTATGTCCACCCGCCATCTCCCCCACACTCAGCCCCTTCCTCCTAAGTGCATGTTCAGAACAGAGAGAGATAACTCCTCTAACATAAACAGCTATAATATGGCAATAAAGATTAATGAGTAAAACTTGCCATTTTACGTATAATCTGTGGGGATTTACAATCATTAATCTTTATTAGTATGTAATAACTGTTTAGACATTAAGGACAGATTCTCAGCTGGACAAAACTGGCCTTATTCCAGCAAAGCCAATGGAGCAATGCCAGTTTACACCCTCCATGACCCTAGCTCTAAACGAGAGCCATCCCCACCTGCAAGAATCATATCACCAGCAGTATTTCCCCAACAGCGGGGGCTGACCAGCGAAGGCAACTATTTGTCTTTCTCTGTATCTGAAAAAGAGAGCTGCATGTGTCCAGGAAGCTCAACAATAGACATGTCAATAAACATGAGGAAATTCAATGAAAAAGCAACAGCAACAAAAGGAACCCCAAGGAGCAGGGAAGTGGATGATTCTTGAGGCAGGACTATAAGATCTGGTTTGGCAGGAGCGTAACTAAGAGGGATGTAGCAATCTTTGGCATGTGAAAGAGTGAAAGCACCAAGACTGGCTCCCAGAGTTCCTCTAAGAGGAACAAGATGGAAGAGAGAGAAAAAAAAAGAGCATCTTGGCTGGCTTTACTGACAGAGGAGTTTGGGTTTTGTTTTTAATAAAAAAGAGGCCTATTAAACAAGGGAGCTGGTGGGAACCTTGTCTGAACTACACCAGACCAGCCACTAAAGCAACGCTGCATTAGCCGAGTGGGATTTCCTCTTCCAAAACGTCTAGGAAAGAAGAGAAATGTGCAGGTACATGCTTCACGTCTGCAAACATGGAGAAATCCCGTCTAAAGCTGTGTGTGGGGGTATCTCTGTCCTTGGAACTAGGCATCACACCGCCACATGGCTGAGGGCCCTGGAGTCCCTTCCCACCAAGTCAAAGTACAACTAACACTGACCCAACAGGCACACAACCACCTCCTTCCCCACCAGTCAAAGAACAGCGAGCTCAACTGCACTGAATTATTTTAAGTGCTATGTCTAAGTAGTGATCCACCAAGTGCCTCCAGAAACAGCAGTCGCGCCTCTCTGACAAGTGAGAAATGCCTCTTACCCTGCCACTAAACCTAAGAGAAGTCAGGAAAAAATGCAGAAATACAATATGAAGCTATCTGTGTGAACTTTTGCACACCTGGAAAATCTCCAGAGAAGATGGACGTTCCCACCCATCACAGCAGCAGGAACCTGGCCTTTGAAAATGGTAACCAGCAAATGCCCTCCAACTTCTCCATCAAGATTAAGGGACAGTGGGCTCTTGGGGACCCAGAAAGAAGCCTTCCTGCCAGCCACAGTTCAAGACCCCTAGAAATGGCCAAACCTCAAGCATGGAGGAGGTTGCAAGAACATCAGGAGTTGTAAGGAATTTGGCACGTTGGAGAAAAACAGATGATGAACATCATGCCCCTGTGGTCTCTCTCTTCCTGCCATGAGGATGGGCTGTGTATGTCTCACACAGCCAGATAACCACTGCTGTGGCTGAGAAGAGAGGAGCAGAGAGGCCCTGCCTTGCAAATGTCTCACTGTGCTGGAATTAATTCACACTACTGGTCCAAGCCATGGCTCGGTGCTGAGCTCTGGGCAGCTTTTCACTCCTCTTTACTCCCTGGGGTGTTTGGGTTTGTTTTAGGTCCATGGCATGAGACCTGCTGCTTCTGCAATTTAAATATCCTGACTCGGGACTATCTAACACCCTGCGTGCTGCCCACAGTTCTGCACTGTCTGAAAACAAAAGAGCCTTTGGAAGAACAGCTTCAAGCCTCAACACCAGGGCATGGGGCATGGTTGCTGGGAAGCGCTTAATATCCCACAAATCAAGCCTCTCCCAGCCAAACCTGTGCTCAGGTTACATCCGAAAAAGATTCTGAGTACTGACCAAAGCCTTTTCATCTCCACAGAGGTTACAATCAAATGGAAGAGAAAAGAGTCCGATTTTTTTTTCCAACCTCACAGGCAGGAGTCCCTGGCTCTCCTCCTTGCTCCGAGGCCACCAGCTCAGGCTTCTCTCTAAGAACACCCTGGATCAGGCCAAGCCTTGTGTCCACTACGAGTGATGCAGAGACAGGCAGCCTCTGCATTCCTCTCCTCCTCTAAGTACCTTCCACAGTGGCAATCACACAGATCACTGGTTTTACTCACACTGGTCATACGGATTCACACTTAGTCTGGGCTGACGTAAATGACTGTTAAAGGAACAAAGTCATGGAGAATCAGGAGGAAGTGAAGTGATTTGTTGCATGCTCTATTGTAATGTCATTAAAACAAAGGGATTAGACAGCCCAAGCACTGCAAGAGCAAAAGACATAAAAGAAAGCACTCAGCATGCACTGTTGAGGCATGCAGGAATCATTTTAGAGGGTTACTAGCTGCAGACAACACTGACATTAATTTTCTATTGGAAAACGCTGGTGACATTAATATCTGCTATTAATACTGAACTTTGACAGTATCTCATAAATTCAACCTGTCAATTACAATGGCACTGAAATAAAGGTGCTGTGAGGTCAAGGGGATGCGGTGTCCAAACAAGACTTATATTCCAGGAGAAAAGTAGCAAAAACAATCTTTAACAAAAGCATCAGATCCATATGTAGGAAAACCAAAGGGTGGTTTTAAATGTCATGTTTTTCAAAGCGAGAATTGATGCTGGAACCAACTCCATAAACTGGCTGGCCGGACTTTAAGCTGCAGCTGAGGACAATCAATCAAAACAGCTCTGTGACTCTGAGAAAGTGAGAGAGAGAAAACACACACACACACCACGGAATATGAGAGGGCAGATTATGAGCCATGCGAGGCCTTTTAAAATTACAGAGCGAAGTAAAACATCCTTGTGTTTCACCCACAACACAGTGTGACCCGAAAGGTTCTCCTCGACGCAAAGTGAAATGTGGAGCTTATTGTTACCGGGGGCCAGCAGGCTCGTGAAGCAGGGGCTGAGGAAGGGGAACCTCCTCCCCAAAGCCTGCACGAACCACGAGCTCTTCGCAGCAAGGAATCACTTGCACCCTGCCCGCCCTGCTCCAGTGGAGGAGCACAAGGATCGGTGAATCTCCACATGCAACACACTCCTATCTCCTTCGGTATGGAGCTGGGCTCGATGATCCTTATGAGTCCCTTCCAAGTCGGGATATTCTATGACATGGCCCCAGGGCAGAGCAGCACTGTTGTAGGGTTTGCAACCACCTCAGTGGGCAGTGCCAGCCACAGCCATGATGGTGGCAGTGGCAGCCCAGGCACTGGCGGTGTCTGTGTGCACCTCTCCAAAGCAGACGCGTGTCCCCAGCACTAGTGGTACTACCCTGCCATTCAGGGGTCCCTGCTCTAAATACTGCCCTTTCCAAGGGATCACTTCCCAGGTGGGTGCTCAGGATAGTCCTGAAGCCCAGCCTACGCCAGTGGAGACTGAAGCCACTCAGCTAGGAGAGAAAGGGCTGGATTCCAGGCTGAATAACATCTTGCACAACCGTCTTGCAGGACACGTCATGCTTCCAGTTGGGATTTGGCTCTGAGAGCCTGTGCAGAATTGATGGCTGGGGTGGGGAAGCATGCAGAGGGGCACGAGGCACACACGCAGGCTGCAGTGCAGCCAGGCACACAGGCACCCTGCAGGGTTGGGGGAAGGAGCCACGGACAAAGGCAAAGGACTCACAGCCCGGTGAGGCAGCTGTGCAGGTCTGGCTCAGTCAAACTAGCCCCAAACTGGCACCAGGGGCCTCGTTCCAGACACAGCAATGACTTGCAGTGCATGGTCCCCCCCTCCTCTGGAAAGTAACCATGTTACCTAAAAGCAGAGTTGCCTCACCATCCTCCCCCTCCCCCTCCCACCCAGACAGCCTCCACGCTCCTGCCCTTGGCTAGCGGCTTTTCTCTGCAGACTCAGCCAACAGCAACAAGCTCCTGGGACAGGTGGGCTGTGGTTTCCCTGTGTGGTTTTCCCAGCTGCTGCCCTGGTGAGGGGACACCTGCAGCCCATGCTAGAGCTCAGTGCTCCCGGCTGCCTGCAGCATCCTAACCAGAGTTGAACATGGCCCAAATCACGTGCCAGCACAGGCTCCAAGGGAGCATTTCCAAAGTCTGCAGGCAAACAGGGAGACTGCTGTCGAGGCAGTGCTGAAAACCCTTGCGCTGAGCTATCTCTGCTTTTTCAGACGTCCCGCTATGTAGATTGTTTGCCCTTCTTATCTGGAGGAGGTGAGAGGAATGCCCTTTTAGGCCCAAAGCAGCACATCCCCAGCCCAGGTGAGCCCCAGACAACACTGCAACGCTGCTAGGCACAAGGGCAGGTGGGGACCAGGCTCCTCCTGGTCTTTGTGCAACGTCCCGGACAAGTCGTTTCCCTCTGGGACTCCTATCCCAGAAACTCACCCAACAATATCTTCCCAAGCCAGACCTCATCACCTGCCCAGTCCTGCAGGGTAAGGGGCGGGATGTAGGGCAGGGGCTTTCCCTGGGACTGGCAGAGCACCGCGGGCATCAGGCTGCCCCAGGCTTGGAGCACGGCCTCAGGAGGAGAGGTGACCTCACAGAATGCCAGGGCTCCCTCCCGCGCAGCGATGCTGCCTCGCACCCTGTGAAGGCAGCTCGAGGAGCTGAGCTGAAATCCTTGTCTATAAATTCTTTTAAGGATGCACATTAAATATTACCCACAACACAGACACTTGTTTCTCTTTTCCTTTGACATCTTTTTTCCCCAGCAAAGCCCTAGGACTATTGCTTGCTGTGGCCTCATTTAGCATCATCATCATCACCACACATTCATCCTCATATAAAACAGAAATCTATTCCATCAAGCACTTAACATAAATATTAAAATAATGGAAGGGACAAAATATAAATCTACATACAACTTCATGACTACCATAGCACCTATTACCATGACAAAGCAAATTCTGGTTCAGAAGGAAGGAAAAGGGAATGAGGAGGAAGTTAGGAAGAGGGATTTTGACTGTCATTAAATATGTAAATCACTCTTAAATTTTTTTTTTTGTTGTTTTGTTTTTGTTTTAAGGTTACCAACCTTATTAAAATTCATTTCACTAACCAGCTCGTTCTATGTCACTATGGATACCAAAGAACCCTTTTAAAAACTTCGGCGAGGCGGGGGTTTCTCAGAATAAAAACAAAACAAAACAAAACACGGCGACTTTCTGTTGGTGCTTCCATGACAAGTCCTGCCACGCGCCCCTCCCCTGCACCCACCAGTCCACAGAAGGGCAATTCATATAAAGTCCAGTTCTCAGTCTCCCAGGATGAGCTTGACAAAAGAGGCGACGTCTGTCTCTTTGGATTCGTGCAGGGTGAAGAAAGGATGTTGCTGGGAAGAAGAGCAAAAAAAAAAAAAAGAAAAGTTTAATATTCACAATGCTGAGGACCAAATCTAACGTCTTTTCAGCCAATCTTCTAGACAGTGGCAAACACCCCGCTGCTAGCATCACTTTCAGGCTGGATATTAGGAAACTTTTCTTCTCCAAAAGAGCAGTGATGCAGTGGCACAGGCTGCCCAGGGAGGCGGTGGGGTCACCGTCCCTGGAGGTGTTCCAGAACCACAGAGATGTGGCAGTGAGAGACGTGGTCAGCGGACACAGTGGGGGTGGGCTGGGGTTGGGCTTGATCTTAGAGGTCTTTTCCAACCTTCATGCTTCTGTGACTCTGTGATAATATTGGGCTTTCCACGTTTTGCAGCTGAGACGCTTCTAGGAGGCCCAGGGGGCCACTTCACAAAGGCTGCGGATTTGTGCCACGCTCTTGCATTGTCTCTCTCCACCCTGCCCTGCCTGGGAGGGCTGACCTGGGCTGCTCTCGAAGCAACAGAGAGCACTGAACAACATCTCTAGCACGTCGTGCCCAGCAGCCTGGGAGCAAGGGAAAACCTCGCAGGAAGGCTGACTGCAGTGGGTTTTCCCTCAGCTTCCTGCTTTATCTGTGTATTTACCCTCTGGTGACTTTTCAGTCTCATTTCTTCCCTGCAATTGCTCATTCTCGCAGCAGGAGACGGCTACCTTACCCCTAAATGCCGCAGAGAGGAAAGCCATCCCGGCTGGAAAGCCATCCCCAGCTGTATGTTTAACTACTTAATCGTGACCAACATGGGAAGACATCCTGCCAGAAAATCCTGCCTGCATTTCAGCGCAAATGGAAAAATATGTGGAAGGATTAAAATACACAACCGAGTGACCCCCAGAAGCTCCCTTCTGCTAGCGCCAGCGACTCAGTTTGTACCAGGGCCTGCAATGCATCAGCTGAAGCCAGCTTCCACCTGAAATCACCAAAACACTCTTTGACACCCACTGTCTTGGCAGTTAATTGTATTTATTTGTATTGAGAGCGCTAAAGAGAACCAAATGGCAGCTGGGGCCCTGCAGGGCTTGCAAGCGACCTCAGCTTTGTGCAAAATGCAGCTGAGCTTCCCATGCACAGGCTGGGGGAGCTTGGTTTCATTCCTGACTCTCTCCACTCAAGCTAGATTTTTCAAGATAAATTGGGGTTACTAGGGTTTTCCAAAGCTGCCACTGCCCCACTCCCTGAGAACTGGCTACGTCAAAGATTTATAGCAGTGACCAAGTGGAGGGAGAAGAGGGGCAGAGAATGGAGACTTTCCGAGGGGGGCTTGAGAGGAAAGTTATCTGGTGACCAAAGAGGCAGCTCTGAGCAGCTGGAAAACAAGCCAAAGGCATAGCAGCAAGGAAGAGGAAGCACAGTTAAGCGGGAAATAGAGCTGAAAGGGGTTGTGGTAAGGATTCAGACACAATTTAAGGTCTCCCTGAGTCAGACTGTCACGGGAATTAAGTGTTCCGAGTAACTCTTAGAGAAATGACCCAAATGGCCTGCTGCATTGTTATCCTATCGAGATGCCACTGATTTCACACCCCAGCTAACTCACACCCAAAGCAGGGCCACCACAGCCTGGGTGCACCCACACACGTGACATGAGCAGCAGCGGTGGCCTCCAGCCCTGTCTCTCCGTGAAGCCCTCTCCTCTGCAACGTCTGAGTCTAGTTACAGCATAAAACTCCCCATGCTGGGTGGGATGTGCTCCCTGCAACGTGCAGACCACCGGGGAGGAGTTCTGCAGTAGTTTCATGCTCCACTTCACCTGGGGAAGTGGTTTTTTAAATGAAATTAAGCATCCATATCAGTTTTCCTGATGCTCAAGATAGCACAGAGTCATATTTTCCATGAGAAACCTCAATTCTACGGGAAAGCAAGGGAACAGTCTTGGTCTAAATGGCAAGTCCAATCCAGTACCACAACTTAATGCCATAACAGAGAGAGGAGGGAGAAAAAAAAACACAACAAAACAGCAACCCTCAACCACAGGACCTCACAACATTCATGTCAGCCATAAAATACCACAGCATTGAGATACTCTGGAGAGGTGATCCAAGAACCTAATTCAATAGAAATGCACTCGCTTGCCAATGGGTATTAATGCTGCAACAGACAGAGCTGCTCCGGTGAACCTTTTGATAAAAGGCCATTTGGCAAACTTCAGAAATATGCCTAAAATATATATGTGTTTATTCAATAATTATTAAAAGAAAAAAAAAACAGGAAAAAAAAACCAAGATAAACTTCAAGCCTCCCTTTGTCTGAAACCAGTATTTGGGCAAACTGTGTGTAAATCAGATCCATATATAGAAAAACTGCATTACAGGGCCCAGCAAGAAATGCCACAGAACATAGGAATTATTTATTGCTTACAACTCACTTTTTAAAGGTGCATGGATTGTCTTGCAGCCAGAGAACACCTTCAACTCTGGCACCTTTGCATCGTGGAGGTCCCAACACCCCTGTGCAGAGCAGCAATGAGGCTGAGGATGTCACCCCCTGGATGACACAATGTACATCCTAAGGGCAATTAGGAGGTACCAGTGCCCGAGGATGTTCAGAAGGAACAAAGTTAGGCACCTTCCTGCCTTTATCTGACAATCAGGTGACAGTGAAAAAGAGACGAGATGGTTGAGTGAAACACTGGCTTCTCCAGCTCCCCTGCTTTTGGTCAGCTTTTAGCAGCACAAGGATCAATACCACAACGTCAGGAGAGAGAGAGGCCATGAAGATGTGGAGCCCTGGCAGAAAAACCTCAGTACACACACTCCTCTGCCAGCTCCAGCCCAGAGCTGACTGAGTTACGTCAATGTCTGCACTGCTGGATATTCCTCAGCAGTTAAGTGCATCTGACCTCGCAGCCCTGCACTGCTCTGCATTTCCTTCATTTTGAGCCTTTATCAGCATCTTCTTCCTCAGTTATTCCTCTTTCCTAGACATGCTCACAGTCTCTAAGCAGCAGACAAAATTCAATAACCGGAATTATTAGTCACAGACTTGTCTCTGTCCCTAACATCCAAGAATCACTCTGTCCAAAGTTTCCTCTCCCAACACACCATGGCAGGAGAGCTTAGCAGACCACTCTGCTCCTGCAGCCCATGTGGAACACTCATGTTGCAAACACTTGGCTTCAGTGTTTGAAGACATCACACAAACACAGGAGGAGAACTTTACCCTTGTTAAGTGATTCTCTGCAGCCTCATTCTTATCCCTTAGCAAATCTGTTCACTGTTTTACACTTTTTCTCCATTGATCTGACTGGAATAGCACTTGATCAACACCTCCAAGAGCATCTCTGTCTCGCAGCACCTTCCTGAGACATTGAAGTGCCAGCACTCTCATTTCTGTTATGAAAATTGAGATGCTGAGTATCCCAAATCACCAGCCACTACTGGAAACCCCGTGTTCAGCATCTCATTATAACCCATCTCAGCTCTGAACCAATACACTGTTTAATCCAGGCGCACTCACCATAAGCTCTGGGTAAGTTGGCCGTTCTTTGGAATTCTTCTTCAAGCTTTAATGAAAAGAAAAGAAGACAAATGTTCAGCATTACACTCTGCATGAAAGTTAAGCAAGCCCATAAAATTATACTGTGACAAAAGCAAGGCTTCAAGTTCCTATAGAGTAAGTTCAGCTACTAATCCATACAGTAAGCGAACAGCTTAGGCCTTGAGGACACCTACAACCAATACAGCCACTGGGTACACCAGTGCTCTAGGTCCCGGGTCTACAGACACCCTACACAACAGTAAATGCTCTGCCTGTTGCTGGAGGCCAGACACAATTAGTTTTTTGGGTACTATCCAGTAGGTAAGCAACTACGGGCATGGCTGCAGCCTCTGACTAGGTGTGGTGGCTGAGTGGCTCCAAAGCACGTGTACAACTATTTGTTTATCAGCATGCTGTTATCAGTGGGGATGGTTACATGGGACATCCTTTTTTCTCCTCTCCTACAACAGATGGCTCTGGAGAGTTGTAGCTGGAAGTTATTTTGGTTTCCCTCCTGCAGAAAATAGTTTTTAAAAGACAGGACGTAATCGCTACTCACTTCCTGACAGTGTATTTAGGGGAAAGACACTTGGAGCAACTTGAAAAGATCTTCACACACGTACACGTCGGTGGCGGGGAAAAGGTGTCACACTGAGCAAAACAAAAGTGAGAACCTCAGTGATGATAAGTTGCTCCTCTGCTGGGATTTGACGGAGCCCAAAGGAAGCAGAGGACACACACTGAATAGATATTTCCTGCTTGCTGTGTGTAGTGGGCTCGTGTTTAGTGTCATGTTGTGAATGAACAGAGGAACCTAGTAATGATACGTGCCAATATCGACGAAGTGGAGGTACGGGATGTGTCACATCCTCTGGGCTCAAAAGCAACCCAAGCTGAGATGCTAAGGTGAATTTCAAGCTTGGGTGTGTCCAGAAGCAGGATTTGGGTATAATCCTCTTAATTTAGACCCTCAACAAACAAAACTCTTGTTCCCAGGTTACTAATACCAGGAAATTTGTTGACACTTTACTGATACTCATGTAAATCTTTGGGAACAAAGAGCATATTTAGATCTGATGCTAGCTCAGACGTCCCAGTAACTTCCCTGCATTAGCTACAGGTCATGAGAGCTTCACCACTCCACACAGCAGATGGTGCAGTTCACCCTGCCACCTGTTGAACTGCAGATACCCTTAAACTAGACCAGTCTTGGTATGCTGACTTGATGTGACCTGGTCTGCTGTCACAAGTTCTGACTCCGACAGCACAAAACCACTACAGTCCACAACCAAAGCACACTCCTGATTCCATGCAACTCTACTGGGCTGAGGGGTCTTCAGTGATCCTAGATGGCAGGATTTGCAAAGAGAGGAAAGGCCGTATGCCCCACAAAGCATGAGCTTTCAAGATACAAGCGCTGCTCAGCAGCATCATTCTTCTCACTACAACCACCATAAAGAGCTGAGGATTTCTTGCTCCTAAATCCCCCCAAGGCAATAGCTGCAAGACACCATGCTTGCAAAAGCAAAATATGCCTCCATTCGGCGGGGAAAAACAGCCTGCCTGGCACAAGCAGGCAACTCTGCAATAACAAGCAGTGAGCCAGCAGCACGGGAGATAGGCAGCTGGTCCAAAATCCCAGCGTGGGTCTTGCAAAAACGGTGGGCATTCTGCAAGAGGGTTTTTCCAAGCCAGCTCCCACCTCCGAGAGACAGAGCAGCGTGGGCGCGTGCAGGTATTCCCCAGTGCGGGTTGGTAGAGGCGTGCAGCTGAATGCAGGGACTTTGAAAACATGTTTGGACAAGACTCCAAAGAATCCGAGTGTCAGTACTTAAAGTCCCCAGGCAGGAGTGGCTGATAATCCCCTTCCTGGGTCACAGCAGAGCCGGCTGGGCTCCAGGCCCTGACACTGGCAGCTCGGGAACAGGCTCACATTTCTGTATTTGTCGATCTGCCGTCCTTTCTTGGCTGCCCCGCAAACCACCATCCACCTGCCAACTTGGCACGCAGCGGATGGCACTGCAGCGCCTGGAAAATACAAACGCCTCCCAGGCGGTTTCCAGGGAAGCTGGAGGGAGAAGCAGTCAGGAGCTGTGGGGCCGCTGCCAGCTCTCTGTGAACCATACGACGAGGGCAGCTGTGAGTCTCCTCGGGTGCTGGGAGAGCCTGTGCTTTCACGCAGCGCTCCCGGCCTCCAGACAGAGCTCATCTGCTCCAGCCCTTTTCCTACGATGCAGCCAAATTCTCCTGCTGCTTCCAGCTCCAAGTCCCAGGGAAAGCAGAGCAGCAGCCGGAGGGCCCCGGTAGCGGGATGGCCGTGGATGGGGCCATCGCGGGGCACACTCTGTGCTGTGCCTGCCCTCAGCACTGCTTCCCTTGGGAGCAGGGTGGCAGCAGGACGCGGCCATTTCTGGGCCCTGCTCACCTTCCCCATCCTGTGTTGCCAAACCTGTGCTGTACGTACAGAGACAACCAGCTGAGAAATCCTCCTTAATCCCTTCCTGCTGTGTCCTCTAAGTGGCTGGGCCTGGTCCTTAAGCCAGGAAGGCCATCACAGCCACCATCACCACACCAAGGACATGCAGTGCCAGCCCAGTGCCTAGGCCCAGTTCCCCACAGCTCAGTCCTTTCCTTGAGAGGGAAGGCGCAGCCCTTTCCCTGAGAGATTTTGGTTCACGAACACCAGGTTGTCCCCCTGATGTGGGCATGGGGACAGCGACGTGGCACCTGCCCTCCTCAGCCTCAGCTGGCTGGGGCCTGCAGGGACAGGGGAGAGGGGTCAAGGATGTTGGTTTTTTTTTTTTTACCATTGCGAGGTAAAATCGACAAACTCTGCTGAGAACTTGTCTGCCGGGAGCTGTGGCGACGGCTCCTCCACCACCTGCTTGAGCTGCTGGAAGGGCGTCCCCCAGGAGTCGTAGGGAAAGCGCAGGATGGCCAGCTCGATCTGGGGAGACAGCACCCAACCTCAGCCTTGGGGGACGGACACCCCGGGGCCACCCCATATGATTTCGACAGCTTGTGCTCCCACCCCTGCACCCATTCACCCACACCACCCGTGTTTTTTTAGGCTGTGCAAAAACACATGACACTTCATCACCCCACCAGGCCACAAGACATCACATCCTGCATTTTACTTCCCCCACTACACAGGGAAGCTCTGAGGAGACCCAGAAGCCTCCTTATTCAGTCCTCCCTGCTACCATCCTGTTGCATGTCACTGGGAAGAGGTTTCAAGTCAAAAAACAACAAAGCCATATTGCAAAGGGTAACTGTGCTATAAAAAGGCAAGCTGATGGCCTCCCCCTACACACTGCTTTTCCTGGTGTGCAAAAGGTATTATCAACACTCAATGCCTCCTCCTCTGAGAAGACTTTACTAAGTACTCAGTGCTGGGAGTGCTTTTTCAGATTGGAATCTAACCTGCTGCACCGACACACACCCTCGCCTTAGCCCATGCTGCCATCTCCCGGCAGCCTGCGGCCACCACAGCACAGCTGTCCCCATCAGGGTGGCACGCTGCAGGGACAGCCGCAGGGACAGCTGCAGGTTCGATACCCAATGGCTGGCCAATGTTTGGATGTCCTTGGAGGCCAGTCCTGCCATGCCAATGCATCCAAAGCAGCAAGGACTTTGCAAAGCAGCTCCATCTTCAGTCCCCTTGACCCTTCCATGTACTTGCTGGTACCTTGTAGAGCTGTGTGCCCTTTCCCACCTTGCCACATTCCCAGGGAACCACTGCCATCAGTGTCAGGAGGATACGGGGAAGAAAATGAATCCACACAGCACAGCCAGCCCCCCAGCATTGCTGCAACCCCCAGACTGCCCTACCATTGCGATCCCCCTACCATCGTGATTCCCAGGCTCCAGATATCCGATTTGACGCTGTACCCCTTCTGGTTCAGCTCCGGGTTAATTCTTTCAGGCTGCAAGGAAATGTAAAGCAATTAAGAAACACGGATGGACTCGGTGCGATGCCCGCACCCAGGGCTCGCTGATCTCAAAGGGTTCTTTCAGTGATGTCAGACCAGGGCCACGTAGCCCATGCTGCAGCTTGCTCCCTTGGCCACTGTGGCACCAGATGCAGCCCTACATCCTTGTAGGCAGGGGCAGGCAGTGAAATGGGTCACCAGAAACACATGGTACCTGCACCAGAGAATGGGGTGGTGCAGCTGACGCAGCACATCTGGCACAAAGGGGAGTGACAAGCCTCAGTTCTCCAGGACCGTGCTCACCCTGTGCAACCACCCCACAGACAGCAAGTCCAAAGGAGTGTTTTCCTCCCAGGAGAGTACTGTTGTCCCCAAAGGGCAAACAGCAAAAGTGCAACAGGGAGTAATTACAGAGCCTTTCCCAAGGTCAAGCAGAGGCAATAAGGCAGCTGGAAGCAGTGCCCAGGAGACCTGATTTGACCCGTGAGATCCATCTCTATCTCTGCCCCTTTACAAGCAATTTCAGGGATATGTCTTCCAAAACGAGGCCCCAAGACACAGTGGTGGCTGATCCTTCCCCCTTTAGGATGACCCGACACCCAGGCTCATGTTCCTCTGGCTGTCCCGCAGCAGCTTGCACATGCAGCTTTTCGGCAGCTCAACTTACAGCCATGTAGGGTTTGCATCCTGCATCCATGGTTTTAGCAACCGAGTCAACGAGGTAACCGCTAATTCCAAAATCGCACATTTTCACCTGCCCCTGCGTATTGATCAACACGTTAGAGGGCTTTACATCTGCAAGAAGGAACACATACCACAGTCACTGTCACGCATGGGTGGCTGAGCCAAGCCAAAAAAGCCAAAGAGCTTCCTATCAGCAGAGGGCACCAAAGGTGTCCATGCAAACCCTGATGTTGCACACACAGCAGAAGCCCAGCTGGCTGCAGGGACTGCACATTCAGGTGACTGCCTCATGGGCCTGTCACATGTCCTGCATGTGTCCCTTCACTTGCATGCTCCCCTCATTGGTTTGGGGAGGTGGGAAGTAACCCTGTATGCAGCCATCATATCCCAGCAAGCCGGGGGATGGCCACAGACATCAGAGCACTCACAGGGAACAGTTCTGCAGAGCTGGAGACATCTCTAGAGAATGTATGTGCAAGGCTGGAGCACTGATGAGCCCCCAGTGAGGCTGCTCTCATGTCAGGGCAAGGAAAACCCACCAGGCAAGCATGACAGGCAGGCAGGAGAGGGTGAAGAGCAGTGAGGGTCGCAGTGGAAGAAGGAAGAAATAAACTGAGAAGAGGATCAAGATTTCAGAAGTGGCCTCTAATTTTAAAGATCCCAAGCTTGAAGGCAATGTTAACAGGAGCAGGCGTGTGGGTGCTCCACACCTTATGAAAATCAGGTGAGTGTCTCAGCTATTCGTTACTGCCAGATTTATCTGCTTCCCATCACAGCCTTGTAATCCTTGGTGCCTCTGTGTTTGCATAATTCTCATGAAGGTGGTTATAATCACCATCAGCAAGGGAAATTAAGGCACAGAAAGAACCCAAGAGTGATACCCAGCTTGGAGTACAGGCGGTTTCCTGCACAGTGGGGAATCCTCCCTGCCTGGGCTACTCCCAGGAGGAATTTCAGCACAAAGTCCATTTGCTGATCTGATTTAAATGCCCAGTACAGACACCTATATTCTCTCAACCCAGGACTGATCCTCAGAAGGGAACATTCTTGAAATAAGAGGTCACTTCTGCAACAAGTTCATCTACCTACATGTGATAAACTATGAAAAAGAAGAGCTGAAAAAGGAGACCAGGAGCTGCTTTGTGTCCTGCTCTTCAGAATTGAGTGGGTTACAGTTTATTAACAACCACTCTCTCATCATTGTTTTGCAATCAAAATCCTCAGGTAGCTGAGATTCTCACCCATCTGTTATCTCTAAATAAGACAGTTTTCAGTGGAAATCAAACAAGCAAACAGAAATCCAGAAGCTGAGTAGCATTTTTCCACCCACTGCAAACAACACAGAAGGCAGGAACTCAACCCCCAGCCACACGCAGTATCTACAGAACATGACCACTTGTTGGAGCTGAACTGTTCCCTTTAGACACCCCTTGGCCCAGAGGACACACTCCAGAGAGGGCTTTTCCCTCCTCATGACAAATTTAAGATGATCCTTTAGAAATAAAGGGATCAAGCAGCAACACTGCAAATTTCTGTCTTCCATGGCATCCATGAGATGAGAAAAGAGAAATACTTAAAGAGAGTATTCAAGAGTTCACTTGAAGCTATGTTCTATGATTCTAGGATTCTATGTTAAGTATGGAACACTCTGCCCAGCTAGTGTTTGGGGAAGCCCACAGAAGGGGGTAGGGATGGTTAGGTCACTGCCAGAACGGAGAGGCCTGCACAAAGCCTGATCCAGAGCACAGCAAAGTCAGAAGGAAAAGTCTGCTTTAATTTTGCAGAGGTGGTGAAGCACACCACGGATTCAGACCATGGATTAAGGGAAACGTAATCCAGAGCAAACAGCCCTTTCTATGCCAACACAATCAGGCTGGAGCCCACTTCTCCTCCACTCCAGCACCAGCTCCAGCATGGAGTTTTTAAAGAGCAAATCAGCAGACATTTCTTCTGACGTGGCTTCTGCTAGTCATAAGAGCATCTGGGGTACTCTGGGAGCCCTGCGCCTGGCTGCAAGGCCAGCCCTCAGGAGGCTGATAGGACAGACAAACAGCAGCACAGCCTGGCTCTTACCTCTGTGGATCACGGAGAGCTTACTGTGTAGATGTTCTAGTGCTTTTACAATCTGAAAGAACAAATCTAGAGTGAATCACGGCTGGCAGCACTGCGGTGGGGAGGCAGTGCTGACTGCCTTCCCCCCCATCCTCACTGGACCTGCCTGCAGGGAAGGAGCTACATCTCTCCTGTGTCCTGCACCCTGAGGTGACAGCGGGCACCCAGGGATCTCCCAGGGTGCCAGAATCCTAACGGGAAGGTAAAGGAGCTGTGGGGTCCTCCCCACATCCAACACCGTGCCGCCTCTTAAAGGCACTGTGCACAGGCACATTTTGGGGTATTTATGGCTTATAAATGACATCACCCAAAACTAAATACTGGAAGCCACCTAGAAACATCCATGTGGGCTGGCCTGTGGACCTTGCCCAGTGCAAATACTGCTGGGAGGCTGGTGATGCAGGACTTGGCTCAGAAAAGAAACGTCCTTTTCCTTCCCTCCTCGCCCTGCTCATACTCACAGAGACGGCTATTTTCCCTAAGATGTCCTCAGGAATCGTCAGGCCTTTATCAATGACGTGCTTGTAGAATTTGTCCAGTGAGGTATCCATCAGCTCCATGCAAATCCACACGTCTCCCTGGAGGATAAAGAAAGCAAATATCTGCCACTGGAATGGATCATCTTTTCCTTTCATGTGCTGTCATCTTCTTTGGCCCTTGTCCTCCTTTGCTGTCCTGTTCTCCTCTGTCTTCTAAAAGTCACTCAGCAAAACCAGACTGGGCTTTCCCTTTCTCTTCTCCCCAGATGGAATTAAGTGCTGTCCACCTTCCCTACCATTTAAGGTGCATTTTCTGCTGTCTCTTCCCTAAGCAGATTCCCAGTGATTTAGGAGTCCTGAAAGTCATCAGGACTGAGGTTCCTACATGCTCAGGTCACTCTGCAAATGCCCAGACAGGAAACATTCAGCTCTGCAGAGCTACACTTAAACCGCTTCAATAAATCTTGCACTTTAGAGCTTTCCACATTTTTCCTCCATGTGGCTTTCTCACTGCAAGTCAGGACAATATTAATGGATCAGGCTGTAGATCGGCATCCTTGGCACCTGGGCATCCCCACCACAGAAACCCAGTACCAAGCCTCTCCTCACTCACCAAGAAACAAAAATAAATGACAGACCTTCAGCTCAAGGTTGAGCAAATTCCAATTCTCCCATGCCTCACGTCTAGTTTAAACCCTCACATTTGGAGCAAGCCCAGGCAATTCAGAACCTGGAAAGGGATCCAGCACGGTCAGTGTGCACGGTGCCATACCTCTCGGAAAAGCGCCCCGTAGAAAGTGACGGTGAAGGGGCAATCTACCGTCCTCATGGAGATATCCAGATCCATCAATAACCTCTTCTGCTCTTGGCTGTTCACCGTGGCTCGGATGCGCTGGAACACAAAGCAGTTTAGCATTGGCTGGCAGCACCTCTGCACCATGCTGCTGCAGTGGATGGTGCCAGGGTTGGCCACCATGCCTTGACATCGTGCCTTTACCCTTTGTCACACCTCTGTCATTTGCATATCCCAAGCACAGCCACCCAAGTGCCACAGAAGGCAATGCTGGATGAAGAGGTCTCCTCACCTCAGCCCAAAATGCAGATGGTTTTGCTCTTCTCTACAACTGTCACCCTTTTTCACAACAACCAAAAGACACTGTGACTTGAGAGAGAAGGGAGCAGGAAATCAAATTCTAGGCTGGTGGAAAGCTGTGGCTTTTGGAGCTGCAGTGTACATCTACTCCATCAGCAGACTTTGGGATAAGACAGCTCCATTCCCAGAGCCCGAGGCCATGTGCTCCTCATGGCTTTGGGAACTGGGCACTTCCCAGTCTCCCAGGGGAAGAGATGTCATCTGTGTGGAACATCTGCAGCCCCTCAGCAGGGAAGCACTACGAATGGGCTCAACACACATCACACGTGCATTTAGGCTTCTTGGCTAAAGCCACACAAAATCAGTAATGATGGAATTAAACTTGGCTTAGTGGGCATGGTTATTATAGGCTGACGGTTGAACTAGATGATCTTAGTTGTCTTTTCCTACCTTAATAACTCTTTAATGCTAATGTTCTATGATTCTATGATTCTATTCAGTGCTGCAGATGCACGTAGTAGCCTGAATGTCCCTGCCATACCTTCTTCACTACTTCCATCATTCTCAAAGAGGTCTTTTGCAGTATGGTGAACAAGAAATGAAAATGCAGAGCATGGAGGCCCCGAGACACATCCCAGCATCAACAGCAAGGTCTAGTCACAACAGAGGAGCTAAGAATTTCCTTCCAGTTTGCTCACAGCTTCCAGTTCTGCATCTTTTTTTTTTTTTGCCTTTTTCTTATTCTGAAAGGAAATTTGAGCTAAAATTCAGCCCTGTAAAAACTGGCCTTTCGCAAGGTACAAATTTTCCCATGACTATTTCCTTAAGCTGCAGGCTTATGAGTCAAAGCTGCTGTTATGAAAACTTTTCATAATAGCATCAACAAACCTGTCGTGAACCAAGACCCCACTGCAGCAGGCAAAACGTGGGACAAAAAAGGCAACAAAAATTCCCTGTTCCAAAGAAACTAAAACAGCACCAGCTGAAGAAAATGATCTTATGCAACTGCATTTACAGTACAGCCTTCTTTATAAGCATTGTGCAGAGGTCTGAACTGAATGCATTTTCATGCTAGAAAAATATAAGTGTATTTTAAAGAAATGATGGCAAATTGCTTCTGAAATCCTAGGAAAAACAGGCATGTTGCTACCCAGATGAACCACTGCACATCATTCTTCTTCAACACACCCATTTTTTTTTGTTAAATGGGGCCCGAATCTACCAAATGTATGAATCAGCACTCTTTGACCCCGAGAAGAAAGAAGATTCCAATCGGAAAGAAGTCGACCCCAGTCAGGCATGCATCAGAACGAGCGGGATTAGAAATGTGCAGGGTGAGAGCGCGGCCGTGTCCACACACAACACACACAGAAAGCACCGAGGCTCACTCTACCTTCACTGCCATGATCTGCCCGCTAGGCATGTGCCGCATCTTCTCCACCACCCCGTACGCACCTCGTCCCAGCTCGGAGATGGGCTCCAGGTCATCGGCTTTCACCTCAAAGTTCTGTGGGGAGAAAGCCATCAGCAAGAAGGCGGCTGCAAGGAACATCATTCCCCCGCAACCTAACCCTGAGCATGTAGTTTCAGTTGGCTGTCCCTTCCCCATCTGCTCCATGAGGGCTACGAACAAAACTATGGCCCCCAGCAGCTGTATGGAGGATTAACCACGTCACAGTAATTAGCAGAGCTCTGGGGTGGGTGCAGGAAGGAGCACTCCTTGGTGGTATGCCACCTGCATCCTCCCACCCCTAACCTGCAGCCTCCCCATCCCTTAGGACATGGGATGCAAAACTCCCTGGCAGTCTCTCCCCTCTCCCCTAGGAATCACCTTCAGTTTTCCTATTTTTTATTTTTCTTCCCTCCATCCTCCTCCTCCTCCCCCAGACAATCACTGAAATATCTCCGATTTGTTTCAAGGCTTATTTCTTCAGACCTGCAGATGGCCCAAATGCTAGCCGAGTGTGCCCCGATTCTAAACCACAAAGGATTTATTTTGTCTAGCCTTGGAGGTCTCCTTCTGCTGGCCTTACACAAAGGATGACTTTGTTTGGAGCCTTGCATTTTAACCTGCCCTTCTCCCTTCTGCCGCGATATTGTGCAGCAGCCCTTTTTTATTTTTTTATTTTTTTATTTTTTTTTTTTTTGCTTATTATTATTTTTGGATCTTTAAAATATGCTCTCGCTACTAAAACCAGCCATTCTGTTTGCTGAACGCACCACCACATCAGTCAATCATCCTACAGAAAGAAGCGGGTTATAATGAACCGATTCACAGCACATAATCCCACACTGCTTTTTGCCTGCGCAGCAGAAAAATCCTGCAGCCCGACCCGTGCCGGCACGGGCCCATACACTGTGTTACTGTGCTCAGGCTCCATCCCCTGCACAAGGAGCCCTCCTCAACATTTCTGCATGATTTAAGCATCGCTGACGGCCTGACACTGCTGCTACTGTTCCACGGGACCCTCTCCAGGAAAGCACTTTGACGTGCTCCGAGCTCTTAAAATTAGCAGGGAAGTTTAAAGGGAGAAGGGGAAAGTGGCTTTCTCCTGGGATTGGGGTGAGTGCAGGAAGAGGGGAGCGCATCCTAAAGGAACTGGCTGGACCAATAAGTGATGAGTCCATGGGAAATTCAAGCCATGGCACATTGGTCTCTCTGAGACAGCTGCACATCTGCATTCGTAAGAAAGCCCAAGTGTTGCATTTTAGAAGACTGCCTCTGCCTCCATGCACAGAGCACAGGGAGAGCTGGGATGGGTGCTCCCCTTCCCTGGGACTGCAGGAGCAGAGATTTTCCTGCAGCTCCAGCAGCAGCAGTGCTCTGCCTGGGGCTGCACCGCTGTGTTCCAGAGGCATCTCACACTCTTTTCCACCTCCCAGCTCCTCCCCATGCCAGGGAAAACACCAGATCCAAAATGAAAGAAAAGCATCCAAAGATAGACGACATAAAACACCGCTGCATTAGTATTTCACTCCATAAATTAACTCGCTGACACTGAGACCTATCTTTTGCACCTAATAAATTTATTGCCCAGCTTTCAAGCGTTCTGCCGAATGCTGCTGCGCCATTTTCTCCTATCGAAATAGCTGCCCTTGGTTTTGGGTTTTGTTTTTTTTCCTGATGTGTTTTTATAGCATCAGGTGGACGGGTTTCCATGCTGTCAGAAGGATTCGCTTCCAGGACAGGAAGATCTACCCTGAGTTAAGACTCTCGAGGAGAAGTCCTCTGGTATTAGCAAAGGGAAATACTTTGGATGAAGGCTTTAAATCAGCAAAGCAGATGAAAAGGAGAGTAAAATCTGCTGCTAGCCGTCCCTTGGATTGTAATGGATATTTCCAAGGGATTAGCTGCACCTTATCGAGGTCAAGGCAGGAATTTCCGAGGTGGAAAACACAAAAGAGACCCAGGAACAATGGGTGAGCGCTTGGAGCTTGGTCAGTAGCAAGGACCAGCAGGGCGTTCTGCAGCTGCCCCGGGGCCACACATCTAAATAGCTGGTGTGTGCCAAGCTGCCCTTTTTTGGCTGCTGTTAAGCAGGAAGCAATCCAGCAGCAGCCTGCCTGAAGCAGGATGCTCACCTGTCCCCAAAGGTCTCCTCCTCACCGTAACCCCCACGCTTACCTCCTCGCCAATAGAGATGCAGGCTTTGGAGTCTAGATCTCTGGGTGGCCTGCAGGAGATAAAAGGGAAAAGATGTGAAATGTTCCTTAAAGAGCCTATTTTCCCTCAAGAAGTATTTACAACCCCCAGGCCATCCCCTTGCACAGCAAACCAGTAGCCCTCGCACCTAGTGGGTCTCCTAGCTTTGCTGGATCAATAGACACATCCAAGATCCACAAAGTCACCCCAAAAAGGGGTCAGGAAGGCAGCTGCTGGAGCTGGCATTCCACACATCCAAACCCTGTGCAGGAACCCAGAGATGTGCTCCTCCAGCAGGCTGGGATTGCAGCCTGGTCTTGGGAAAGGCAAGCAAGGTGACAAGCACCAAATCTCTGTCAGCCTGCATGAAATATGGACTAAGTGGGCATAAAGGTCAAAAGCAAGAGCTGGTTTCCATTAATCCTTTCCAGAAATAGCAAAGACAAGATGGGAAGGGCTCAGCTTCTCACCACATCCTTCATCTTCTCTTGGGGAAGGGAAGGCGCCGGCTCTGGGCTGCCAGGGATAGGATTTTTGAGTCCAGCATGCAGAATTGGTTGTCTTTGCCAAAAACATTGCCCATGCCATGGACACAGCATGGGATCTGAGCTTACCCACCCCAATGAACACAAAAATTGGGATCTCAGCTTTCTCATGGCGTGCATTCAATGGTTGCTGCCCTGAAATGCCCATGGACAGCCTTAGGGAAAGAGGGATGGAGCTCTGACCACCAGTACGAGGTAATGGGCTGATGGAAGTCAGTCCTCGAGGAATCAAGAAAGCCAGGCAGGCTGGAGTTGGAAAAATTGCCATAAAAACACAATGTTTATCTTTTGCAAGGCTGAATAGGTAGGGAAAGGGATGTGGTTCTATGCCTTGACCAAATGACTCAGTCTGGGTAGAAGTGCCACCCGGGTTAAAATCAGGTGCCCACGATATTTTCCTTTCCCTGGGCACATCATGAAGCAGCAAACGAGACGCAGACCATAGCAGCCACAGGCAGGGTGCAATGGGGCTACACCAAAAATCCAAGGGCTGCTAATTACAGTCTTCCCCAGCAGTGCCACAGTGAACCCAGGCACCAGCCTCAGGCAGGGTCTCGTTACCCAGACCTGCAGGGATGAGCCCCAGCAGCGCTCCAGCAAACGCGGGTAGTTTGCTCCTTATTCCCCGTTACTCTTTGGCGACTTACGTGGAGCTTGTCTGTGGTTGCTCGAATGCTTCTTTAGGAATTTTCAGCCCAGGGTTTCTCTTCTTGCCTGCAAAACAAGAAAGAGGCAGAATTAAAGAAAGGCCTTTTTTTTTTTTTTTTTTTTTTTTTTGTGGGAGGGGGGTGGTGGTTAATTTGCAAAATACAGCTTGTCTATATTTGTTGACCTTATTTAACATAAATGCCAGGCCAGTAGACTCAGGGCACGGAGTTCAAAACATAAAGTGCCTTTGTTCAGCAACGCTTCATTTAGACCTGCACGGTCTGGCTGCCAACTTGGTACAGAACACAGGCAAGAGCTCTGGCAAAGGCAGCCCATGTGAAAAGGCAAAAAGAAAGGTATTTCTCCTCTGTCAGCCCTACCCACGTAGAATCCCTTCAAATATTTCTTAGACAGATTTTAAACCGTTCCAGATACATAACTGCGAACGCTGTCGGGATTAACAATCTTTTTCAAATTGAATCTGAAAGTCCAGAGCTAGATTCTGACTCTGCTCAAACTGACGTTTCACCTCTTGGTCATTGAAGTTGTGCAAACCCAGCAAAAATACAGCAGAATGAAGTTTGCAGGCTTCAAAGCCATTTGTTTCTGTTCATGCTGACCAGCCAAGCCGTTCTGAGCTGGATGCAGCTCAAGCTCTGAAGCAGTTCAAATGCAACCTCTGCTGGAAAGGGGGTCCAGCAAGCAGACACGAGAGCCAGGCAGGCAGAGAAACACAAGAAGCTTTTTATGACTAAACGTATACAGATGCGTTTCAGCACAGGGTTTTGAATTCATGGATAGAATGACCTGAAAACAGAAGTCGTGTCACCAAAACCCCAAAGTAAACACGTGGCTGTCTGGGTGTGTAAGAAAATCCCCGGTCCCCCAAAAAAGGCACAGGCATCTAATTTGGGCATCAAACATTTCCAACCTAACAATTTATATCAATTACTCTTTCTTTTAAGCATGAGCTTTACTCTTTATTCCCAACACTCTCCTTCACGTTTGAGTTTGTTTTTCCCCTTGACACAAGCCCAGGTCGATAGAAGACTGTGCATCCCATTGCTGGAGGGTTCCTAGATCAAAGTGCAAGCACCCAGCACCGAAAATGACCTTTTTGAAGCAATTAGTCAATGCAGACTGCCAACTTTTTGGTTGTTGTTGTTTGTTTGTTTGCTCCAAAAGACAAGACTACGCTCGCTCTGCTTGGCAAAGAGCAATTCCAGGATGGGACAGGCTGCTGCAGCCCAGCTGACACCTCGTGGGAAAAGCATTCATGGGAAACCGCCGTGCACACTTGCTATTGTTGTTAGAAATCTGCAGAGCTGCAAACTTACAAAGCAAAAACCAACCAGCCAACCAACAACAACAACAACAAAACCAGCAGGCACTCCAGGGAGCTCCCAGTCTAACACAGAAAAGGCAAAATGAAAGAAGCAAGGTCACTCAGAAACACGAGGAACAGCTCTCCGTTTTTCCAGGAGGTAGGAGCTGCTCTGTAAGGAAGTACAAATAACTGTAAAAACAAGTGCAGGAATTTCCACAGCTCGCAGAGCTGTTCTTTGACCCTTTTACTTCTCCATTTCCTAGCTGCACGCAGGAGGCACAACAGAGCACACCGACCCCGCTGTGCCACATGCTCCAGGTCCCATTTCTCGCCTGAGCTGTGCACATGGTACCCAACAGGATGCTTAACCCATAGCAGTGCTCTTGATGTTGTCATCTTTTAGCTAAAAAACAAATCTCACAAACACAGGGCTTGCAGTGCAAGCCAACAACCCCTGTTCCCTGGTGGTATCCCATTCTCCCACCCAACCTCTGCCTCCCGCATCCTCTCGCAGTTTAAGCTAACAACACAATCACACGCATAAGGAAAGGTCTTCATCCTCATCCTGCACATGGGAGTAAGGCTGCCGTGTGAACCTACCATGGTTCACAAGAGGTGTCAGCAGAAGAACGAAGTAGCAAGATGCCAAACCCAAATAAATATTAAAAGCCCTCCGCCTTCTGGTGAAATAAAATCTGCACTTCGGGGAGTTTATTTTCCTTGTCTCTTCTTCACAGAATACAATATTTTGAAACTCTGCCATTTTTTTGAAGTACAATCTGTTCACATGTTCGAGTTGCCAAGATGCAGACACAGTTTAACGTTCTTTGGGGTTTTCTTTTCAAGACAGAAGAAAGCAATGGCAGCGGCACAGAGAACACGTGGGTCAGGACGGCGCTGGGAAGGACTGCGAGCTGGAACTGCTGTGAGAGGGCTCGAATTTTAGCCATCCTGAAATGAAGCATTAGCCATCTTGGCCATGACGAGTTCACCATCCTGGCCATGAAGAGTTTGCTATCCTGACCATGGGATGTTAGCCATCCTGACCAGAAACATTAGCCACCTGGACCATAAACCATTGGCCATCCTGACCATAAACCATCAACCATCCTTAAATGAAGAGTTTGCCATCCTGACCATAAAACATCGGTCATCCTGACCATGAAATGTTAGCCACGGAGAGTTAGTCATCCTGAAAGGAAGCATTAGCCATCCTGACCATGAAGCATCAGCCATCCTGACCATGCAGCAGGGACGCCCTTGCTGGTTCCCAGCTACATGAGGGAGCTCAGTTGAGGTTCTGCAGGCACTCCAAGAAACAAGCCCTGCCTAAGTAACACGCCCTGCAAAGATGTGGGAACCGTGGAGGGTGAGCAATGGGAATGGGAACAGAGCATCCAATGCTCAAACCATTCTTTGCATGTGTGCTTGCAAAAGAAAAGGAGGGAGGGTGAGGCGGGGAAAGAAGCTAGCCCTGATTGCTTTAAATATGCACATCACTTGGATAAGCAGGTGGTCTGAGCTGATCAAGACCTGCTCCCAAATGAGCAATACGTGGGGAAATCTCAGCAAGAGACCCCAGGAAGGGAGGCAGCACCGGGTCCCACGTGCCTGAGGCATTCGTGTCTGGAGGGCTTTTTTTTTAAAGAAATGTTAGTCCCAAGATCAGTTCTTTCCAATAACAACTGCCAAACAAGCATCTCGCTGTCAAAATAACACCCTCCAGTTTGCCACAGCAGACACCGACGTTGAACAACGACGCTGGTGGAGCTCCAGGGGACTGCAGATCTGGGCAGCAGGTGGCACAGGGCAGGTAACTCAGCATCAGTGCATGGGTTCAATGCTCCTCCCTGGGATCTGAGCATGGACAGCCCCAGCGAGGCACTGCACAGAGCACAGAGTGCAGAAGGCTCACGGTCTGACGTGCAGATGTGGCTGCACATCTGCTCCCCAGCATCTAAAAAGCTGTGAGTTTTCCATACAAACAACCACACGGAGCCCGCCGGCCTCAGAGCCTCCGTGCTAACGCTCATTTGAAAGCTCTCCCCTGCAGTTTCCCGTGCAGAGACTTCCACAAACACTCGCCTCAAAAGCCAGGTTTTAAGAATAATTTATATATATATATATATATAAAAAAATGAAATTGATTTCAAGCGCTGCACGGAGACACCTCCAGACACTTGCTCTGATTCAGCAGAACACTCCGGGCATGCATAACTTAAATCTGCCTCCTTTTGCAAGCAGTTACCCCACGATGTACTGCAGTGGTCGCCTTTAAACCCTTTGGTTTTCCACCCCTCGTCCTTAGCCCCTCTGTTTCCAACCCCTTCCCTCCAGCCCCACTGCAGCACCGCTGCTGGAGCCAGGTCCGGAGGCAAAACTGCAGCAGGAAAAAGAAAAACTGACTTAATGAAAACACATTAAATACTTCCCTGTGAAGGTCTTAAACCAATTCCTCCGGGAGGGGAGAAAAATACAGCTTCCAATCGGCTTGTTAACCTCTTCCCACCGCCGCACCGAGATTAATGGGGCTGGCCCCGTTCAATTAGAGCAATGTTAAATATCAATATTGAAAAATGAGACTTCAAAGCTTCGCGGCAGAGGGGTAGGGAACGTACCGGGGAATAATAAAGGGGAAGACAGAGGAATTTGCTGCCCACATATGCTGTAGCAGAAAATAAACCTTCACTTCTGAAGGAAAATCCCATTCCCCCGTCTCCAGACTTTTCTTTGCAGTCAAAAACTTTTTATGATTTAATCCAAAGTAAATGGTTCCGTGCCACAAAAAGCTCCTATTTCCTTCAAGGGATATTAGCCAGTTCTGTCTTCACCACAATTTATTATTAAAGCCATGTTCAATAGCCATGCAGCAGCACTTTCTTTCAAATAACGCTCTTTAACACAGAGTTTGCTGGTAACATTTCACAGGGCATTTCCCTCTTTCTGCCCCTTCTGAAGAGATAAAAGCGGCTCATTACAATTCCTGAGTTTTTGCCTGATTTTCTCAGAATTCTTGAAAGCCCCTGCCCTGTGTCCTCAGCTCTGCCAGCAACACCCCACCCAAAGTGAAGGCAGGATGGCAATGCTCAGTGTGTTTCCGTGCAATGAGGGCAAATCAGCACCTCCTGGGCTCTGCAAGACCGAGCGCCCACGGCCATGGCTTGCTGCAAAACCTCAGGCTGAAACACCTCCAAACAGCCAAGAAATTAGAATTATTTTTTGAGGTCCCATGTGTCCTGGAAATGCCCCGCTTGGCAGGCTTGGAATGAAAATACCCGAAGTTTTGAGTTATTAAAGATCATTTCATAGCTTTATCCTTTACGCTTGCAAATTATTGAAGGTTAATGCACGCAAAATGGTTGGAGCTGATGGAAATTTCCTGGGAAGCTCTCTCCTCCCATCACTTCTTTCTCCCCCCAACACAATTCTAGGGCTGCGTGATGCTCGGAGCCAGGAGCCAGGGGCAGGGCAAGCAGCTGAGCTCCGTCCACCCCCAGTCTGTGGACACACAGCTGCAGCCAAGTCCTTGTGTCAGGAGAAAACCAAAAGCTCCATGTGATGTCCATGCGAGCACCATGGAAGTGGGCCTGAAAATCGGTTCTCCAACCCCTCGTTAAAGGAATTAACACGCAAGAGGCTCTTGAAGGCTCAACCAAAAGCCAAAGGAAGGCCTGAAGTGCACGCTGTGCATTATTTGCCTCCCTGAAATATAATTCAGGTGCTCTCTCCTTGCCTCTAAGCAAGCCTGGCCATGTGTGGCTGCTCCTCCATCACTGCACTGCTGGGATGAAGACTCTGCGTCTCCTTCATCCCCACCCTCCTTCGTGTTGTTTGCAAGAACTCCTTGGAAACAGCCAGCTTGGAATCTGTTTCCTTAACAACTCAATGCACGGCTGCTGGGAAAGGGGCTGCAGCAGCTCCCAGCTCCTGGATCCCAGCTCCCAGCTCCTACATCTTAGGTCCCAGATCCCAGCTCATGCATCTCAGTTCCTGAAGCCCAGATCCCAGACCACAGATCCCAGCCCCTGGATCCCAGCTCCAGTCCCCGAGCTGCGCTCCATACCCGTGCTGCAGCTCACACTTCTCTGTCTCTGTCTCTTTTTTCTTTTCTCCTTTTTTTTTTTTTCCCCTTAGAAACCACATTTGGGGACAGGAAGCAGGAAAAGCAAGGGAGCTTTTGTGATTGTCATGGATGTGGCAAGATCCGGAGTCAGGATGTGCCTGAAACATAGAGCCAGGCACAGAGACCAGGGCACAGCCCTGACTTCCTCTGACCTTCAGCCCTTCACTCCTCCCTTGCTTCTCTCCAAAACCAATCCATCAGTGAGTCTCATTTAACAACAGAGTGACGGCAAACCCTGCATCCCTGTCTGGCCAGACAACATCTGGAAAGCTGTGCAGCTGGAAGCCTGCAAGCAGACAATGCTGCATGCATCCCAGTACAATTCCAAGTGACCAGGGCAGCACGCCACACTGGCTCTCCTGCCGCCCCACACCACGATCCCATGGCCCCAGCTGACACCGTTAGCACCCGCACCACTGGGACTGCTGCAAGGTTCTGCTCACCCTGTGACTCAACTCTGCAACCTGTAATCAACCCTGCGCAGGAGAGGCCCCAAACCAAAATAGCAGGGTTTCTGCAAGGAGGTGCATGGTGAGAAGGTCGTGCAACAACGCCCTGCTGCTCGCGTTTTGTTGCGTCCCGATGCAAGAGAGCTGCGTTTCCAGCGTGCGTCGGCTCTGCCCGGGTGCAAAGGCAGTGCAAAGACCTCTGGGTGTGCTGCACGGTGAGTTCAGCCTCCTGCAGGGGATGGGTCAGGAGAGCGGCACAAGAACAAAACACGTGAGGAAGGCGATGCAGAAAGCTTGGCACTAAGGGCTCCAGCAGGCTAATCTGTGTGCCCCTGCAGTGCAGAACCATACAGCAATGACACCAAACTGTGCGAATATCAGAACCCATTTGCCTGCCTTTCAATAAGCTCTGTATTTCCGTAATTCAATTTGGGAGGTAATTTCCTGATTCAGGCTCAGCTCTTGTACTCTGCCCATTTTTCTCTTAACACATCCTGCAAACAGGCTGCAGGCTGCCGTGTTTATTTGTGCCAAAACAGAAAGCAGAGGGCTGCCATTTCTCCCTATCTGCCTCTATATTTTGGTTGCAAGAGGCCGTTGGGCCCTCTGATACGGCTGCACCTCTGCATTTCAGAGGCATTAAGAGCTCTGGAGTTGAAGGGATGCTGTGATTGGGGTTGAACACGAGTCCTGCACTGATGTAGGATGAGAGGTGATGGCCTCAAGCTGTGCCAGGGGAGGTTCAGGTTGGATATTAGGAACAATTTCTTCTCCAAAAGAGCAGTGATGCACTGGCACAGGCTGCCCAGGGAGTGGGGATGTCACCGTCCCCAGAGGTGTTCCAGCAGTGTGGGGATGTGGCTCTGAGGGACGTGGTCAGTGGGTACGGTGGGGGTGGGCTGGGGTTGGACTTGGAGATCTTAGTGCTCTTTTCCAACCTTAATGATTCTACGATCCTAGTGAGCCGAGTCTGCACCTCCCCAGATCCCCACCAACCAAAACTGAACCGAGACACTGGGTTTCACTTCCCAGCCAAAACATACGCAATGCAAAACAGCCCTAAATCCATCCCACTTCGGGTGCTAACGCAAATGGGAGATGGTAGATAGGAGAGTTCTGCTTGCCTACGGTTTTTAGCACAGGGCACAGGAGGCTTTCATATTACAAACTCTATTACAACACTTTGGCCGAAGGCATCCCACATGTGCATCCACCCAATTCGGTGGCCGGGGGAAAGGGCACGGCTGGGTGCAACCAGCAGCAGCGATGTCCCAGCGCAGAGAGGCACACAGCTGGGCACAGCTGGCAGCAATCCCCCCAGCCCGGTGCAGCATCTCCCTCCTGGGCGCATCCCACACAGAGGGGAGGTGGCAGGGAGCCGGGATGTGCCCCCTTCAGTTCCAGCTCTGATGACCCCGGCCATGGCTGTGTTGCACAAGGTTTGTTTGTGTGCACCAAGCAGTCAGGTGTGCTGCAATAACGAGTTAAAGCACAAACACGCCTGGGCTCTGACTCACACCCACCGGAGCAAAGAGCCATGGGTGAGGATGCCGGCAGCATGGGGGACGCTGCCTGTGTTGCATGAGTCCGTGGTCCCATTCTCCTTAGCACCATGCAAGTGTACCTCCAAACCCACCTGCATTGGTTACGGGGATCCCTGCAGTAAAACACTGCGTAAAAACATGCCAAATGCCAAAAAAAAACCAAAAAAGAAGAAAGCAAAATCGGATGGTTCCAGCCTGCTCCTGTCCCACGTGCCCCAAATCCCACAAATCACTCGTGGCCACTCCAACACCTGGGTGGGCACCAAGCACCCCGGAGCCTGTGTGCGTCGCTGCTTATCTCCAATTAGGAAACCCACAGCGCTGTCACCCGGGGAAGCTGCTGCTGGGAGCCTGCAGCCCACGAGGGGCTTGGAAGAGGGACTGCTGCAGTCCCCGCTTTGTTTCCAAAACGTCGGCTGTCTGCTTCCAGTGGGAGTTTGCTGGAATCCAAACTGGAGGAAAGCTCTTGGAATCCACCCACGGAACAAAAGGGCTTTTGTGCAGGAGGAGCGCGAGGATGAGGCCGCTCTTGTTGCCGCTACCTTCATTTCTCTGCTCCATCTGCCAAAGGGCACCTGCCAGCGGCACCGGGACGGGCGGCACATGTGGGTGGGCGCACGGACATGAGGACACACGGACACATGGACATGTGGACATACAGGCAAGGGGATACACGGACACATGGACATGTGGACAGACACAGACACAAGGACACATGGACGTGCAGACACATGGACATGCACACACACAGTCTTAGCCACGGTGGGAGCACATCTGCCATAAACCCCCCACCACAGCCCCGCTACAAACACTTCTGCCCTTATTAACATACCCACTCCCTGGAAAACTCAACAGAGAAACAGAATTCCCCCGTTGCTTGGCTGAGCCCCAAAGGAACTGCTTTCCTCAATCGGTGGGACACCAACCCTGGTGCCACACCAACCCACGGCGCGGTGACGTTCCTGCTGCCCCGTGCTCAGCAGCCACAAGAGGCTCATTTTGCTGAGACGGATTGAACCTCCTCAGCATACTGCAAACGCTGGACATTTACACAGTGCCATGGAGCCATCTCCTGCTGCTGATTCACTGCATATAAACCTGAGTTTATAATTTTCTGTTCACGAGAAAAGCCACCTTTGGACAAAACAGGCAATTCACGTTCCAAGCGCAGCAGAGAGAAATGCCCATTGATCCTGTAGTCCTGTTTGTTGGCAACACGGTCAAGATTTTGACCAACGTGACTCTGTGCTCCCCCTCAAGAACCCTCTTCTATTCATTTCTCATCTGTGAGCTTGCTTGCTTAATTTTGCACCAAAACAATTAAAGATGACACTTAGCTCTGAACAGCGCAGATGGCAGAGCTCACTCATGCTCCCTCTGCTGGCAATGCCTCCTGGCAAATGGGTAGGTCCTACCCTAAATACATTGGGCCCCCTGTTCATGGTGAGCTCGGGGTACAGGATATGGGATGCAGGATGCAGGGTGCGTGATGGAAGGATGAGGGATGTAGGCTGGAGTAGAAACGACGCAGGATGCAAGACGCATGATGCAAGATGTGGGATGCAAGGTGCAGGATATGGGATGCGGGATGGAGGAGATGGGATGGAGGATGGAGGATCCCAGATGCAGAATATGGGATGCATGATGCAGAATAGGGGATGCAGTGCTCAGACTGCCACAGAAGCCCTGAGGTTCAGATGGATTTAGGCAGAGGTCAGAGGGCACCAACTTGCAGCTCTTCTGCCAGGCACCTACCAAGAGCGTGGACGTGCTTGCACCTCATCTAATAAAGCAAAGCAAGCAGTATGTAAAGGACAAAAGCTTTTCCTCAGTTTTTATCATGCAATTTTATTTCAGTTTGGAAAACATAGTGAAATGCATGATGGCACGGCACTGCGGCAGAAGACAGCCCTCCTTGCCCTTTTTCCCATCCAGCCAAGTGTCCCTGACACAAGTGAGCGGATTTTTTTTCTACCCACATAGGCCCACGTGGCTCAAACCCCACCAGGCTGCACCTCTCCACCCAGCCTGAGCCAGGAGCTGTGACCACAGAATTCCCTTTAGGAGCTTTTCTGTCAAAGCCTCTGTAGAACTCCCTGTGCTGGGTTCGTGACTGCACATTCAGTTACATGCATAAATGCTCTCAAGTACGGTGCTGCTTTCTGACAGGGACAGGGAGAAATAGGAAAAAAGGAACCAAGGGAGAGCAAGGTGCTGTAAATCATCACACAGATCCTACATGTCTACCCCACTTAGCAACCAGGACCAAATAGATCCTGTAAATTCTGATGTGTGTGCTCAGCTGCAAGGACATCCAGTCCCACTGACTCTGCTCACGTGCTCCAGGTTTAACACATGCATAAGGAGTTTCAAGATCAGAATATGAATTAAAAAAATCACGTTCAGCTTCACTTGTATGGGGAAAGCAAACAAATCTCCAGACCCCTCCCAGCCCAGCTGCTCTGAATCTGCTCCCATTCATTGCTGCTTGGCATCAGCTGTGGCGATGCCTTTGTAAAGCAGGATCCTGTGGACTGGTCCTGCAGGAGGTGCTTCTGGGGGGTGATGCTGGCATGGGACAGCTCTAAACGTGTGCTGCAAGGTGAAGTAATTGCTGGTGCTGGTATTGGGCTAGGGGAAGAGGAGGAATGCTCCCTGCTTGCAGGAAGCTGTTCCAGCCCCTTATCTGACACAGAGCTCCTGATTTCTTGCGGGGGAAGCACCAAATGTTTTTGAGAGGGGGGGAAAAAAAAGATAAATCACACGGTTAGCTCTAAGGGAAGCTGCCTATGACATGAATGGAGCTGGAGCTGTGCTGGGTGGAAGCACGCTCCCTGCCCTGCCACGGGCACTGCTGTGACCCCAATGCCCCTTCTGCAAGGGACCTCTGTGAATGCAATCGTTCTGACCTCCAGAAGTGATTTACAACCGATAACCTTTGAGTGCAACATCTGCCAGGGACGGTCTGGGATGCGCCTGCAGCTGGGATGCTGCTGCCCCGCCGTGTCCTCCCGTGACACACGCATTGCACTGCTCCTTTCCTTAATTTGTAAAACTGCTCCTTTGGCAGCGAGTCAAGTCCTCTGCAGAGAGGTTCCGAGCTGTGTGAGCAATAAGCACATCAGCGCTGTCCTTGGGAAAGGTAAGGCAGCCAGGCTCTGTGTTAATTGCCTTTATTTTTTTTTCTAGAGGGTATCTCCCCAAGGATGGCCCTATGCTGTGCAGAGCTATTAGGTAAGTGTCTCTGTGGATGGATGGATGTTGGCTGCCGTGGTTTCTTGCACAGGGACCTGGGGAGCTCCCAGCTGAGGGGTGCTGAGTGTTCTATCAGACTTTGTGCTTTCTTTGTGCTGAGCACTCCCTGTCTCCAGCCTGGCTTCTCCCGGAGGTTATTAAGGGATTACGGTTTCCAGCCCCACAGCTAAAAAGCAAAAAACACACTGGAACAGGTTAGGAAAACAACAGTATCTAGAGCACTGCCGTTCTTCTCCTTTAATAGGTTACTCCATCAACCCTGTGCTTGTTAAATAAGAGGAAAAATCTGTGGGCATGCAGTGAAGGTCAATCTTGCGGTTTCTGAAAACATTTAATTAGTACGGTTAAGTGCTGAGGTCCGCCTGGGAGCAAGCTGCTGCATCAACAGCTCTGAGCACGGGGAAGGAATCCTACAGCAGGAGTGCAGCAGGGGCTGCATCGCGGTGCCCAAGCTCCGGAGGTGACCCGGCTCATGGGGAAACCCACCGCGGTGTCTCTTAATGGCCTTAAGTTGCACGAGGGGATGTTCAGGTTGGTACTAAGAAATATTTCTTCTCTGGAAGAGCAGTGATGCACTGGCACAGGCCGCCCAGGGAGTTGGGTTCACCAGCCCTGGAGATGTTCCAGAACTGCAGGGATGTGGCACTGAGGGACGTGGTCAGTGGGCACGGTGGGGGTGGGCTGGGGTTGGTCATCGTAGTGGTCCTTTCCAACCTTAATGACCCCATGACATGTACATCACATGTCATATATACGGGCTCAAAGCAGCGGGCATAGCATGCACAACTGCTGTGCTCTTGGGCTGGCGCTTTCCTTAGAAAAGGCCACGGTTTGGAAGACAAAATCAGCTCCAGCCCTCGCAAAGGCAAACTTGGTTTGCTTTCTCTCCCGTTTCAGCAGCATGGGAGACCCTAATTGTAGGCAATTAAAACAGCACTAGAAAGAAAGGGCCGTGTTGAAATCTAAGCTGGAAAGTGTGCCTCTAAATGGCTTCCAGTTACCAGTACTGGAAAAGTGCCTGGGGAGCATGGAGCCAATGCCAAGGGCAGCACAGTGCTCTGTGGGACCTCAGCCTGTGCACCCTCTGCAGGGCACAGCTCAGGGCAGGGGTGCACAGCTCAGTGGGATGGGGCTGCTGGGTGACAGAGCTCCTGGAGCAGAGCAAGCCCAGGGCAGAGCCAGCAGTCAGTGCTGGGGCTCCCACAAGTTTTTTTTCCTCCTTTTCCTCTCAATGCAGGGCTGTGCCAGAGGGGAACTCCATTACTTTTAGAGCTATCAGAGCAACAAAAGACTTTTTTTTTTTTTTTTGACTCATTTTCTGTATCTGCCCTTGAACTACCGGAGAAGCAATAAACATGCTTAAGAGAAATGCCAGCACGGAGGGAAGCAGTGATTTTCATAAAGCAACCGAGTGTCAGATGGGCCCTGCTGCAAGCACAGCAATGGGCAGTGCCAGGAGCAGCCCCTCGATGGGGTGAAGCAGCACAGCAGCACAGTGCTTGGGATTTGCACCACACACAGTGCCCTGAGGCCGCTGCGTGCTGATAAGCACTGCTTTATGCAGTGCAATTACATATTTTTGTTTAGGAAAAGATTCTCCTTCAAAAGCAGCTAGGACATCTCTGCCCATTCAGCCTTCCTAAAGGCCTCCTGCTGTAGACAGAAGCGGTGACTCCTGTACTTATTTTTCTACTGCTGCCTTATCTTTGGCATCTCAGCTGCGACTTTTACTGGTTTTTTTCCACTGGTTTCATCAGAGTGCAGTAGAAGTGGATGTTCGTTGGGCTTCAGCTCTGCTAATGATTCTTGATCTGCGTGGTGCAGGCGAGGAGAGCCCAGCCTTGATGAGAAAACGGCAAGCTAAGTAGGCTAACAAAACAGCAGCAGCAAGAAACTGGATCAGCTCCGCTCAGCGAAGTTTTCCTGCTTGAACAGAGGCGGGGGGGGGGGGGGGAAATCACTTTCTTTCTCTGAAATCTTTCTTACAAATACCAAACTGCAAAGGCTGCTCCCTCCGGCTGCTTGCACAACGCTCCTTGGGCTTCGCTGCACTTGGCTTTTTGCAGCAGCCTCCATGTGCAAAGGCCCTGGCTGCGATGGTTTTGGGGGCAGCAAAGCAGCCTGAGCAGTGCCTGCCTCACGCTCAGCTATTATGGGGTGCGAACCCCGAGGGATGCTCGGCACAGCCCTGCTTGCTTGGGATGCGGCAGCAGCTTCCTGCAGCCCTCGCGGAGGATGTGCAGCATCTGTTTGCAACATCTCCAAAACCGAGATGACTCACGAGTGCTTTCGCACCCCAGAGACCTTAATGATGGGATGAACTCCCTGAAACGTCAACCAAGTGCTTGGGATTTCCTGCTTCAGGGGAAGGAGGGCTTTCGGTTTGGCTCTGAGGCAGGAGAAAGCCCTATAAGCATGTCTCAGTAAAAAGCCAGTGGGAGGGGGAAGCCTGAGCCAGGATTACTGTGCACTTTTCCATTTGTTCTCGTCAATGTGCAAAATAACATGGATTTGGAAGACAAAAAGCAAAAAACCCGAAACCTTTATGCACTGCGAGTGGGTATGGAATGGTACTGAATGGCCTTTCCTGCTCTGCTGCTGCAGAATATATCTGGCATGGCACAGCTCCAGGATCCTAGATCTGCTTTAGTGCTAACATTGCTCTAGCTGATAATGCTAATCTCTTAAACTATTCCCAGCCAGGCCCTAAGGAAGGGAGCTAAGCAACTCTGCAGCTAATGAAACAACTTTCGTAATTATAGCTCTGGCCGTGGCTGAAACGCACAGAGCAGCCCTGAGATTTCTCCAGACCCCAGTGACCCCAGAGCCAAACAATCACCCAGTGCACCCTACTGGCATAGGGCTGCCTTCGGGGCCATCACTCCCCACTGACATGGGGCTGCCTTTGGGGCCATCACCCATCATGCCCCATGGGCACAGGGCTGCCTCTGGGGCCAAACAAGCCAACCAAACCAACTTCTTAGTTATCTGATCTATCTGCAACCACAGCGTGCCATGGACAAGTCTGCTTTGTGACTTCCATGCTAATTGTGTTCCATTAACGCCAGTGTTCTCGGAAGAATGAGGAGTCTCAGCTCTCCAAACTGCTCCTGCGGTTTTAATTGAGCATCATTTGTTTCACCTTAGCAGCTTGTGTGTGCGTCACAGGAGGGAATTCACCCCAAAGGAAGGCCTGTTTTTTGGTAACTGAAGGAAACTAATGAGCACCACTTGGTGTGGCAGTGAGAAACCTAAAACAAACCACCAAGGCTTTACTCCTTTCCCCCTGCAACGTATCACTTTTATTGCTATAATTACTCACATAGTTCAAGCTTTTTATGCGCTGAGGGTTTCCTGTCCCCGCTGAGCCCTGGGGAGCGTTGCCCTCCTGCCCTGTTGCTGCTGGGACATGGGTGCAGCACACCCCAAGGTGCAGCTCCATCCTCAGGGCAATGCTACAGGAGCAGCAGAGCAGGGTGCATGGTTCCCCCTCGCTGAGCAGCAGTCTTGGCTGACATCAGACACTGCTGCCCTCTGCTTTCTGCCCCAGCCATCTGCCTGTCCTTCATCCCATGCTACTTAACTCCTCCAGCAATGCACTGCACTTCCACACTTCTTTATACGCACGTGCACGCTGCTTAACACAGGCACGCTCCGTCACGACAAGTGGCACAGAGTAAACAAGTCACGCAACGGGGTCAATGCAATTTGAATCGTCAGACAGCAATTCAGCGAGTTCTTTAAATTAAAAAAAAAAAAAAAAAAAACCAACGTACAACTTGAGCTGAAATGGGTTGGTTGGCAGCCAGACCCGGCCCTGTTCCGCCCATGCCAAGTGCCTGTGTCATGGCAGCACGGAGCGCTGAGGTGGTGCTGACGAAGCAACTGCGCGTTGCACAACGCGGTGCTCCTGGGTCAATTTGCTACGAGCAAAGACCTGCCACCTACCCACGGCGGTTGTGTTGTGTTGTTTTGTTTGGAAAAGAGAGAGAGAGAAAAAAAAAAAAAAAAAAAGTCTACCATTTTGGATTTGCATTCGTTCCGCCGCGATTTCTTGGCGGAAGAAGAGAGCTCTCCGTGAAATGCTGCACTGCGAAGAGGTGCGGAGCCTTTGATCAAAGTCCATAGGGTGCACGTCCAGCAGCGTCACGTGGGACGTGGTTCTCACTATCCCTGCTCCCCTTGCAGCTGGAGTGCAGGAAGGTGAATCTGAAGCAAGGAATTGTGAGAACTGGGAATGAAATCAGCGCGCAGCAATATTTCGTGGTTAAGCAGAGCTCACGCCAATGAAGTATTTATAATTACTGCCCTAATGACAGCTGCTCCCCTTCATTTTCCTATTTCTGGGGAGAACGCTGCGTGTCTGCAGGTGCTTCTCCACTGTGGGCTTCCCCAACACAAAAAATCTGGAAGACTCCCCAACGTATCCACTGGCATCAGAGCTCACATTTACAGCATCAAACCGTGCTGAGCTTGTCGTGGATGCGATCTTCCATGCAGTTTTTCTTCCAGAAGAGCATCCCATCATTGGCAGCAGCCAAAGGCCCCACTGGGGCTCCAGGCCGGGTCCCAGCAGTGCCGCAGTGGGGAGCAAGCTGCATTTGCTGCGGCTCCTCCATCCAACCAAAAATACCACTCTGCAGCTTGAAAGAGAAATGGAGGTAGAAGTGAGCAGGTAGTGGTGGCGGTGTGTTTTGTCGACCACAAAACGTTGGGGAGCCCAGCTGGTAACGTGGCTTTGTAACACGGGGATGATGCTGAAAGCATCGCTGCTCTCTGCTGTGGGAAGGGCCAGAAGGAAGGAGCTGTTTGTGAGCTCCAGGCCGAGTTTATCTCCTCCAGCAGCTCACGGCCGTATAAAAGCAGATCCCTCCAGCGCAGCACAGGTGGAGGGGCTGCAGAGTGCTCCTGCACGGAGCCAGGCGAGATGCTTGGCAGAGAGAAGCCCCGTGGCGGAGCAGCCCCTCAGTTCCTACCCTGAGAGGGAGCACTGAAACATCCACTGCTGCCAGACAACTTTGGAGCAGGTTCAAAGCCCGGCGAGGGCTGTGCAGCCCAGCAGCTTTCTGCAGCCCTGCACGGCATTGCAGAGCACTGATGAGGAACCTCCCGTGCAACGCACGAAAGCCGCTCCGAAATGCAGATTCTGGCTGGTTTAATTCATCCCGAGGAGCGGCGCAAACCTCTGAGCTCAAATCCTGCAAAACCAAATGGCTGAACACGGAGGAGCTGCACGCAGGGTTCCAGCTCCGGTGTTCCCGTTGCAGAGCAGCGCAGAACGATGCCATTCACCGAAGCCACGCTCTGTGGGTTGGCCACACACTTTTTCCCATTTTCCTGGTACGGGGGCTGTGGGATGCCCCTGTGGGTCCCTGCTGTCAGCGGCCCCATTTCCTCACCCCATTTTGGGGGGACCCCCGGGATGCTGCCAACCCGCGCTCACCCCCTGCCATGCACTGGGACCCTCGGCGAGCAGCTCCAGGACCCATCCTTCTCAATCCTGCCCTATCAAACTCCCTTGGCTTGTCCTATTGGAAACTTTTACAATTCCCTGCCTGCTTGGAAAAGATGACTGCAGCAAACCCAAATTAGGAATAAATTATACAACAACTTTACATTTTTCTTACAAAGGAAAACTGTGCGGCGCGAGCACCTCCTGCCATGCCCCCCCAGCCCTGGAAAGGCCACCGAAGCAGCACAGCACAGAACAGAGCAACCCGGAGCAAGCCCAGCGCCAGGCCGGGGGCTGCAACCACCCCAAGCTGCAAAATGCATTGCAACAGCAAATCCACGAGCTTCCAAAAGCTGCATCTGCGTGGCCGCTCGCTGACATATGTGCATTATTTCCACAATGAATGGCCACAGCGGCAGCTCCCCCAGCGCTTCAGTTTGCAGTCCCCCTGCAGGGACTATTGCATTCCCTCCGCATTTCTGCAATATTCCGCCTCCCC